>NC_043709.1:111653300-111676701 GCF_006229205.1 Suricata suricatta
TATGGCCCTTTGTAGGAAAGTGGATGGACCTTGAGGGTGTCATGCTGAGTGAAGTAAGCCAGGCAGAGAAGGACAGAAACCATATGTTTGCACTCACAGGTCTAGCAGGAAAACAAGAGAGACCTAATGGAGAACCAGGGGGAACGGAGGAGGGAGAGAGAGTTGGGGAGAGAGAGGGATGCAAAACTTGAGAGACTATTGAATGCTGAGAATGAACTGAGGGTTGAGGGGGAAGGGGGAGGGGGGAGGGGGGAAAAGAGGTGGTGGTGATGGTGGAGGGCACTTAAGGGGAAGAGCACTGGGTGTTGTATGGAAAACAATTTGACAATAAAATATTATGGAGGAAAAAAAAAAAGATCTCTAGGAGAGCACTGTGGAAAACGTTTGTATCCCCAATCCTTGCTTCCTCTCAGTGTCGCTGCCTTTTCCTGACAATCTCCTGTGCTGATCCTCCCACTTACAGAACCATTCAGATGGTCTCCTTCCAAATGGAGCTCAAGATTTGTGACCTTACTCCCTCAAGGCAGACAGAAAGATGGCTCGCTGGGTTCATCTGGTGGGAAAACAGGCATTCCGAAATGTGGGAGCCCCTCCAGAAAACAAGTTTGTACAATAAACTGGAACTTTGACTTCTTAAATGCAGAGGAGTCTCAAACAGAGAAATTTTAGACATGAAGGTAAGGTGTTTTTGGTCAGAAGATTTTTCCAGGCCCCTCAGTTCATGGTGGCATAGAAACCTGTAACCCTGCTTCAATCTGGAAAAGCAGTTTTGGTTGTTCAAGCAATTTCAGCCTGGTGTCAAGACACCCTTAGTCCTTTTCTGAGGAAGAAAAACAAAACAAAATGACAAAACACGTTGTATTTTCTGTTTCTCATGTAAGGAATTCCTCTAGTGATTCTGGAAGTTTCCTTCATTTGGCTCACAAAGGGAAGAACCAGATTATCACCCCAGCACCTCGCAGTCTCTTCACACTGGGGCCTCTTGGCCTCTCTTGCAGGTACAGCCCTATTCCAGCCTCCAGACCGATTCCCTGCAGAAGAGGTATATAGTCCAGACTTCTAGTTCCGACTTGTCAGGTGTCCATTTCTCATGAGTGAACTTTTTCCTATGTCTTAGACCTCTAGGCTCCGCTTGGGTTAACCGAGGTTTTGCCTCGCTTCTTGTACTTGGACTTTTGTTAAGAAAATGCTGGGCCGTGGCTTGCACATTCCAGAGCTGGACCCTGATATCTGCTGACTCCTTTGCTGATGCAGCGTCTGCTTGTCCATATGACTGTCCCTTGCCTCCAGTCATGCTGATATACTATCTGCAGTCTACTTCTTGATACATAAACTTGCTATTCTGCTGGACTACTGTCATTGTCCCTGGTGCAACCCATCTGCCAGGTTCTGGATATGCTCTGAACATAGGTCTGGCCTGAGAAACTAGAAGGAATTGCCATCAACGGAGATGGGCAAGCTATAAATAGGACATGTATGGGGTTGCTGATGGAAGACTAGAGGTTCAGTTTTGGATACAGTAAGATAGAGATGTTCATTATCCATCCAGCTATGGAGATGGAGTTGGTCATCGGACATACACCTCTGGAATGTGAGAGAGAGGCCTGGCCTGGAGACTACTATTTTGGATGTCATTGGTATGTAGAGAGCATTTAAGCCATTGGCCTGGGTGAGATCACGAAAAGGTTGATGTAGATAAAGTCTAAAAACTGAACCGAGAGACACTCGTACATTAGAGATTGAGGAGAAGAGGAAGAGTCAACAAAGAAGGATGCTTCCTGGAAAACTGGTTGCCTTTTTTTCAGCAAAGAATTAGTAAACATAACAATAAATGCATGCTAGGATCTAACCAGTTTTTCCTCTTTGTGAATTTCTTTAGAGTGTGTGTCTCACTTTACATGCAAACAGGATGCTACATACTCGGCATTGACCAAGGCCTCTTTGTGTAGTTTTTTTTTTCCTTTTTGTGTAGTTCTGACCATGGACTTGGGTTTGCTCCAAGTCTTCCTCATTTTCTCCTGGTACACGTGGGATCAGTAATATGCATTTTCATGAATATGCAGCAGAGGCAGAAGTGAAGACTTGTCCAGAGAGCAATGCAGTTTATCGGCTCACAGAAGATAGAATACAAAGTTTAAGAACAACCTTCTTTCCAAATGTGCTAACCAATCATACTTGTGGGTGAGCATTTGGCTTTTTATGTATATATTCTTGATCTGGTAAATGGTAATTTTTTGGCAACTATTTTCTCTATGTCTTTTTAAGGAAAAATGGGAAAATTTTGTGATTAGTTGGCTTTTCTATGAAAGTATCATCTAATTAAAATGTGAACTACTTAAAATATTAAAAGTCCAGAAAAAAATGTTTAAACAAATCCATTTAAAAAGCATATAATGGGAACTGTATTAATTTTCTTGGGCAGCCATAACCAAGAACTAAAAACTTGTTGGCTTAAAACAACAAAATATATTCTCCCACAATTCTGGAGGCTAAAAGTCCAACACCAAGGTGTTGATGCTCTCTCCTCCTTGCCTCTTCCCTGTTTTTGGTGGTTCCCAGCCATCCCTGGTGTTCTTGGCTTCTTGCTGCACTTTTCCAATCTCTGTCTTCACATGGCCTCTCCTCCTGTGTGCGTCCAAATTTCCATTTTCTTAGGATATCAGTCATTGTGTTAGGACCCATTCGAACCCAGTATGACCTCATCTTAACTTGATTACAACTGCAAAGACCCTATTGCCAAATAAGGTCAGATTCACAGATTCTGGGTGGGTATGAATTGGGGGGACACGTTCCAAGTCAGTAGAGTAAGAGTGAACTTACTCCATATGTAACTAAATACAAGTTATTAGCTCATTCTCATAAAAAGATACATGCCCATTGCAAAACAAAAAAGCTAATAAACACTTACAGAAGAGGACTTACCCTAATTCTGAGTTATCACACCTCACTGTATGCCTCTAGTGTATTTTTAGAAACCACAGCATTCTACTACTGTGTTCCACTGGGTCCCATGAGATTCCTTAGTTGGCCACGTGGCTGCCCTTTTATGATTCATCCATGCTAGGTTTGACAGTCTATTCAGGATAAAAAATCAGGTAGCTGTCTGGTTCTTCCCTTCTTTTATCTCTGCTTCAGAGAATCCCAGATCAGTTGCCTCCAGCATTTCCACTTGGTCTCAGAGCTTTGGATCTAATCAGATTGGATTTACATTACTCGGCCAGCAGTGAGCCGGCCTAACTTTCCAAGAGCCAGGCCTGACCTCCTATAACTGGGCAATCTCCTAAGGAAGGCAAACCAGGTCCTTCCATTCAGACCTGGGTCAATGCCAGCAAAAGCATAAAAAAGAAAGCACAAGAGTTGGGGTGTTGGGCTATGGACACCTCTTCCTTACTCTGAGTGCCACTCTTCCCTGTCTTGTGGAGCAGTGGACAGGGCAGTCTCAACCCAGGTCAAGCACATAACTTACAAGTGCAGACTGGCTCCTTCTTATACCACATATTTCCAATTTACCACGTAGCTGAAGATCTTCACCTTGGCTGTCATAATTTAGAAATGATTATTTTAAAATGTACAATCTAAATAAGGCATCTCATAGGTTTACCTCCTAGCATAGCATTAATTTGAAATTCATTGCTTCAGCACGCTTAGTGTTCAACTAAAACAGCTTTTTTGTTTTTTCTATTCAGGATTCAACTTTTCCTTTAATGTCAGAGTACCTCTGATGCATCACGGGCCTCTTTGGGCCAAACGTTAGGTACAACGTATACTAAGTCAGTTAATTCCTACTAAAGTAGATCATTGCTGACCCTTGTCTGTACCTTCTTCCCTAAGAAACAAACCAGTAGGTAAAACGCACCCACTTTACGAAGTTGGGGCTCTTGGCAGACGACTGAGCACTCTGCTAGAGGTAGTCTCACAAGCTATTTGATACTCAACCCAGGCTGCTTTCAAAGACCATAGAAAGGTCTTCCAAGGAAAGTATCAATTTGGCCAACTCCCCAACTTTACTGCTCCCAGAACTGCTAACTTCAACACAAGCTATAATTCTTCAACTACTGTAACTACAAATAGTAAGCTACTAACAATGAAGAAAAAGAAAACAATAATAAACAAAAAATGGAAAAGCCCTTCAAGTTCTTTTCCACAAGTTGGTTCCCAAAGGTTCCTTCTTTTTTGCTGAAAAATGGTATTGTTAAAATTGTCAGGAGAATGCAAAACATGTATCGATCTCTCCCTCGACGGCGGTGTGTAACCAGCAGCTGACAAAGATTTGTGAATATAAGAAATAATCATATGGCAGATTAACTTTTGGTTCAATTTCCCTACTTCAACGTGTCCTTGTCTCAAAATGGGATAACAAAGACCATCCAATGAAGTAGAGAAAGACCAATCCTAGAACGTGTATAAATGACTATTCTCATACTTTTCCATTCTTATTTTTGTGATTTGATATGTATGTAATACACTCATGTGGTAATAAATGTTTCTCTCTGATCACATTTAACCTGGACGTCGTTAATTCATGGCAAAAGAATCAAGGAAATGAGAATGGATCAAAAAACCTCCAGGGAATAGTTTCTAAGATTCAGGAGAGGCGCACCTCGGCAGTAGGTTAAGACCTGTTACATTCAGTCATCTCAAAAGCACATCAGATGCAAGGTGTTAGAACCAAGCTCATTATGTTCCTCCTCCAAAGTTCTCCTAACTCACTGAATTGATGTCCCATCTTTGACTCATGCCTTTCCTCCCTCATTCACCCTATCCTAACCCATTATTAAGATGTCAATTTTATCTACTTTATCACTGCGGAGATGGCCGCTGTCACCACCGTAACTGTCCACCTCACCACAGTCCCCTAAGTATCCGCACTATTTGCTACCAGCTCTATAGAGTCTCTTCTTCCCACTAACGCAGGTTACCCATTTTCCACTGACATTTGCAAACATGATTTTGAAATAGTTGGCAAACACCAAAGAAAAAACTGAAATATTTACATTCTAAACCATAATGAAATGAATATTCATACACCTACCACTCAAGAAAAAGAAATATATGTATATATTTATTGCAAATGTAACTCCCTTGTGTAAAATCCACATCATTCATTCATAGAGATGTCTTCCGCTCTTAGGTTGTGGCTGCTGCTTCTTACTTCAGATCTTCATCGCTACTGGTTAGAATATACTCTCCCGCTCTCATTTTCTGCCCCTCTAACCTCTTATGCAACCCTCCTCAAAGTACCCAGGGCTTTCCTTCACAAGCACGTACACTTGGAACAGTATTTATGACCGACTCTTACAAGTCTAAAAGCTCCATGTCGGCAGACTATCTTTTTTGCTTATCTTCTAGCAAATGTACCCGCATAATACCCTGGCACCAGTAAATGGTAGATGATGAAAGGTGAATTGGCTGAGCTACGGATGGAGAGCAGGGCAAGGAAAAATCCTTAGAATTTCCTGTGTCGTCACTACATGTGAAAATGTCTTCTCCCCATCACTGAATCCTTGAATGAATTGTAGCCCTTGAGGTTGTATGTCTCACATAAGGACTGCCTAGTGTAATTGCTTCAGCTTTAGATATGCTTCATGAACTTCAACCAGTGGGCCTCTCCATATTTTTCTACTCATTTAGCCATAGTCTATGTAAAATTGCCCTTAGGACTACTATTTTAAAAGTTCACATCTATACTTTGACCTTGCTCAACTAAAAATGTGTACTAGGAATCAAAGATGAAGAGTTCCATAAATTATCCATTGCTACTCAAAACTCAAAAAATTTTAACCGAACACAGGTTTGCATTAAGTATATGTATATTAAGGATATATGTACACTCGAAATAAATGTTCTATAGCTGTACATTAGAATATAAAACATTAAAATCACAAGTACCTTCTGCCATGAATCAGCTCTGAGCAAAGGTGTTTGACCATGTATATTTACATCGTAAATAAGTATCTTAAGAAACTGAAATATGAAGTGTTTATTCTCACGAATCACCTAGAAACAGATTTTTCTTCTGAAAAATCAGGAAAAACTATTTTTTATGTATAAAATGAAGTCACTTCTATCTTACAGGCCCTTTTATATAGAGAGAAAGAGAGAGAGACTATTTATTAGGTCCACAATTTTGACTAGGATTTAAATGCAGGGTCTGCAGTCCCTGGCAATGATTCCTGGAAAACTCTTCATTTGGTTTCCTCTTCTATGAGAAAGGAACACTGCCTGGTTAACAGGATTATCTGAAGGTCAAACAAAATAACATATGAGGAAGCACCAGTCAGTCTGTACTCAATAAAGGTTAAAAATTTTAACAGAAACTTTATAGCATTGTAACATATACAGGTTATAAAATCCTATAAAGGTAGTAGGTTATAAATAAAGCAAAGCACAAACCCCAGAGTATCTCTTTGTTTATATTAAAGCAAACTGTCATAAAATCTTGGACTAACCCCCTAGAATAAAACTACAGTAGCAATTAAAATAATCTGGTTTCAAAAAGAAGCACAGGACATGAACAAAAGCAGCATGCTGTCTGGCTGGGAAATGTATCACTGACTCATACGTGTTAACTCTCTCAGTATTAATAATTTTGTGAGAGTAAAAGTTCTGCTCACATTATTTTTCGTTTCCAGGATAAAGCACAGAGAACCCTTTCCTCTCCTTCCTCTTCTTCCCCTTTTGTAACTCTGACCTTCTCTGCCCACAAGCTCTAGGTACCGTACACAAGGCCTGTCGGGTTCATGCTCTGGGCAGCGGGCTGGGCTCATCTACAGGGATGACTTCAAGGGCCGGACCTAACTTGACAAGACTGCAGCCTTCCCTTCAGTCTCCTCGGCAGAAGGTGTGCGCTAGGATTCATTCTAAACGCTGCTCCCTCTTGGATGGTGACTTGGCTAAGTGTATCTGGCCTCTTCCTCCTCGTGCGCAAGTGTATCTTTAATGTTTCCTTTCTGGTAAAATGAGAAAAAGATGTGAAAAAAACTCTTGGCAGTCATTTCTGTAGACCTCAGCACAATTATTTTGTCCACTTTTCAATATAATATCTTTTCTTGACAATTTAGATACCAAGACTTAATTTAACATTTATAAATATTTTAGAAAAGAGGAATCAATTTGGAAACTTTATCAAGTTATCAAAACAAACGTTTGTTTTTGGACAGTGAATGTACAGTATTATATGGTTTCCCATACTCTCCTCTCTAGGAAGGTAAAATGAGAAATACAGTTTATAAGTAAGTCATTATAAGCTCAGTAGATTTTTTTTTAACACTTGAGTCAGAGAAAGTGCAATAGAACAAACCAACTGTAGAAGCCATTTTTGCAACAAGACCACATATTAGATGATACTAAGTAATTATTGTTTGCTAGGTCTAATAGTGTCATGAAAGTTGTGTTTTTGTTGTTTTTAAAAAAGATCTTACCTGTCAGAGACATAAACTGGAGTACTGTAAGTAAAATGATTCACATGGGACAGCCTTGAAATATTCCAGCTCAGCAAAACAGGTGTGTGTGCTGTAGCGGCGGTTGTAGAGATAGACCAGAGTAGTCTAATACTGCTGTTCATATAGATAATAAACAAAAGAGTGGATTTCATGTCTCTGTATAAGTGGCATCGGGTGTGATGCACCACACAGACAAGAAAAGGCATCTGGGTTACACATCGCTAAGCACACCTGTGAATTACGAGTGTGAATCGAGCATCAAAATGTACAGGGGTATGAGGGTAACACACAGGTAAAAGAATGGAAGGAATACACTGGTATCAAAGGACCTCCTCTAACTCAGAGAAAGGCAGAAGGAGAGGCAAGAGAGCTGAGTATTTGTTTATATTAGAAGTAACGTATTATGAAAACAGAAGACAACTTTTGAATAAGAAACGCTTTCTACCCAGACTCCGAGGCCATCACACGGTCTCCTCATCCTTTATTTCGGCGGTGTAAGCATATCACCAGAAACTCTTGACAGAATTAAATCCTCAACATTTAAAATGCTCATATCTAATGTAGTTCCAATCCATAAAAACAAACATTCTTTATGTTGAATGCATTTTTATGCATTCAAGAACAATAATCTAGACCTTTTTCATATAGGACTTAAGTAGGAGTAAGTGAATTAAACCATTCAGATAAAAATGCAACTAAAGCTTCATTGGCTGCTTTGATGACTCATGAACATTTGTATTTATATTATGTGTGATGCTCCATCCACATAAAAAAGGCATTCTATTTCTTTATTTTTTTTATTTGACAAGCAGCAATATCATGTTTGTCATTTTAATGTAGATACAATTATTAGGTTATCTGTCATATTACAATATTTAAGTTTTTTATTTTATGTCCTTTAAGATACATTAAAAAAAAACACATCAACTGCAAACGTGAAGGGGAGAAAAAGCATGGTACCCAACCAAATTTCCACATTTCACTCATTCTTTTAATAAAGTTTTAAGAAATGTCATAATGACATGAGCTTGAAATATCTCTAGGCATTTTCTCTGACGCTCATGACGTGGCACTGGTGATGTTGTAAACAGCAGAAAAACAGGGGCTGCCGAATGACCAAATTATGGAGGCACAGGCCTGCTTTTTCCCACAGGAACACACCAAATGGTGACGGCAATGATCTTCTCACACCCACACTAGAGGAGAGCGACATCACGCTACGTAACTGTATTCGTCTGCCGACGCTTGGCTGCGTTCGATGTACTGTTTGTCTATCAGAACTTCAATACACTTCTTAATCATGCTGATACTAGGGTTAAACCTAGCTCTTGACTGGCTAATCACCTGTGTGAGAGAGACATGAAGTGTCAGACTCCTGCTAGTCAGTCAGTTACAAATCATTACTTCTAACTAACCAGCTATGTTGTGTCTCCAATGTATTGAGTAAGGTTCCATCAAGCAGACCTACTCCATATAGAAAAAGTATGCTTAAAGTAAATATGAAATTAACTAAACAATAAAATCACTCTAAATGCATGGATATGATACATCAAGCAAGTAAATGCCATGAATAGTATTAAATTATTTTAGCTCAGAGGGCTTTACACAAGGAGAGAGGGAACAATTTAGATCAATTTTGATGGCAAAAAAATTTTTATGCAAAATAAGGAAAAAGCCTAATGTTTATGTTGTGAAGGAATTAAAATGCAGAACATATATATGGCAAAATTCAATAATTTTCACACATAATGAAATTAAACTGTACACCACTCTATCTAAATACGTACACACACACTCCAGCTTCCACTCCAGCCTCACTGAGTTTTCAGTACTTCTGTGTACATTCTCATAGTGCTCTATCTCTTTCTCAGTGCATGTTAATGGGATTTTATATACTCTGCTTGCGTAGGACTTCAATCATGTGTTTCTCCCCTAGTGGACAGTGAGGAACCACCTCGTGTGTTGCTCTGCACTGCATCCCTAACGACGAGCATAGCACTCTATCGCGTGGTGAACACTCCTAGATTTATGGAATAAATGAACACTCTATACAGTCAATTTCCTTCAATAACTGGACAGGAGGCTCATTACACTGGTGAACTTCGCTCTCTAAATCTAAGCCAAAGGAAATCTAAACTTAATACTGAAATTATAAGTGAGTACTGTCCTTATTAAGTAATGAGGCATTTCTTTATGCTATTTGGGAATCATATTATGTCTCTATCATCTTTACAAAGAACCATTCCCAATCCATACATTGATAATACCCTTTACCCCAAAAAGCCCTGAGGACTTCCCTGCCTTTTACCTCTTGAATAAGGGCATTATGACGAAGCACTTTCCGTGCTTTCATGATACGAACTATGGCAGCTTGAAGATACATTTTCCGGTCCTCATCTACAGCACTTCGGGTCTGTTCCATTTCCTGTTTCACAGCAAATGAGACACTAGTTACTGAACATTTCATAATTCATTTTATCAGTGAGTGTAAATAAATTTCTAATCAATACTGAGCATCAAACTATACAGTTAACACGTGCCCATTATCACATAACTGTTCCCGAAGGAATATCTACAGTGAGTTATTTAAAATTTCTTGGGTTAAAAGTTGGAAGGTTATTTAAAAAATTAACACAGGGGTGCCTGGGTGGCTCAGTCGGTTAAGCCTCCAGCTTCGGCTCAGGTCAGATCTCACATTCGTGGGTTCAAGCCCCGCGTCGGGCTCTGTGCTGACAGCTAGCTCAGAGCCTGGAGCCTGCTTCAGATTCTGTGTCTCCCTCTCTCTCTGTCCCTCCCCCTCTCATGCTCTGTCTCTCTATCAAAAATAAATAAAAACATTAAAAAAAAAAGAACACTACTGTAAAATGTATTTAATGTAAATAGGCATCAAGTAGAACTTAAATGATTTTCAAATTTTCAGTAATTTTCAAATTTCTGTCCCGTCGGGGAGTACAGGTTATATGCCACATATACTCTTTTAGATGCTTCAGTAACTGTGCGCACTGCATCAGGCCTCACGGAGAAGAGCTGTGAAGGTTTCTATTTGGCTCAAGCAGAGAAGCAGGGAAGGATGGGCCACAGAGGACCTACCTCCATGCAGCTTAAAGAAACACAGTAGAGTGAGGCATAGTAGCAGGCAATGCCACATTAATAGGGCTTTTATAACAGTTTTTAAAAGACAAAATATAATCCACATATTATAAATTATTATTAGATAGCCTAGAGAAAAATGGGATAGCAAATATTTTTACGTTCAAATTTATCCATAATTAACTAATATCTGTCTCCCATGGGGGAGTAAGTTCTTGCAGAGGGACCGACATCATATCTAACTTTATCACCTGCCCCACACCCAAGGACCGGGTGGCACATAAGAGGCGATCAAGAAATTTAAGTGACATTAACAGGCTATCCCAGAACAAAGCAATAATCATTACTGAGTTAAAAGAGTCAACAGCAGAGGTTCCTCCTCACAAACTGCCTCATTTGGTAGTCTGAACCCCACTCCAGTCCTACCAGACCACAATCTGAGTATCAACAAGATCGTCTGCACATGATATTTTTTTCTTTATAATCTCTACACCCAACGTGAGGCTCAAATTCACAACCCAGAGATCAAGAGTTGCATGCTCTTCTCCAAGTCAGCCAGGTGCCCCATGCATGTAGAATTTTGAGAAGCATTTTCAACAACTTCTCTTTCAAGATAGGAATTTTTCTGAAGAACGCAAAGCAACGCTTCACATTTTGTCTAAAAGCAAATATGACAATACTACACCACCTTTTCCCTTGGATACCCATTATATTACTATTTTTATAATCTAAGATACTGGCAGTGGGTTAGTAAGGTTAGTAACTGCAAAGAATAAACCAGAAAAAATGCATCACATTATTACTTCTGATGTGTAAAGTTTTGCACTCTCTTAAGTTACACCTGTGAAGTCCAATACTTAAATATTTCCAAGAGAAATGACATTAAAAAGCACTTACCTGTGGAGTGTCTTTCTGCATTGATGTAGTAATTTTAAATTTTGTTCTTTTACTGCTAAAGTTCATATTTAATGAAAATGAAGATTCTGCATCAATGTCTTCCTACAATTTAAAATAATTCATTTATATTTGTCAAAATTAAAATCATTAAAGTTGCTACAAATAAGATGCCTTAAAGTGAAATGACCAAAGACTAAACTGTCATCCTTTTACATTACAAAGATTAAAGAGAAAAGTAACTGTCTTCTGTCAAACAAAGCAAAAACCAATTCTTTTCTAACTTTACATTTGATTTTTAATGTTTAGATTTTAGAAATAAGCTATTTTATGGCCCAACTATTTTATATATTACCATTGGATAAAGAGTCAAAGCTCAGTGGCTTTAACAGAATTTAACATTTTAATTTTTATGAACTACCAGGCTCAAAATTTCTGTCATCCCGTTTTGAAAAAGCGAACAACCAATGGTCTTTTAGAGTGCTGTAGAGTGCCGACGATAAATAACTGGACTACAGAAAAAAGTGGCTTCCCGTGGCACACGTGGCCCTGGCGTGGTTCTGATGAGTTTACCCTTGAATTCATGTTTTATTCACTTTGCCAGAAACAAGTGGCCTTTTCCCAAATGAAAGTTTTCCAGCCAATTTTTATAATCACAACTTCTCTATCAGGCTTACGATCAGCCACTCATATCATACAGTGAGTTTTCTCCATCAGCAAGATCAAAAAGCACGTGGCAAACGAACCATCTTCAATAATAACCTAGGAAGTTCTGCTAAGGAATGGCAGATTCATAATTAAAATTTAATGTGCAAACAAGCAATCTGTATTTATTTTGTACATTCCTGGACAGTAATTAACTTCACCAAAACAAAAATGAAACGTAACTTATGAGAACTTTTTCTTATAGGCACAATTTGAAATTGGAGATTTAACTCAACTCTGTTGCTTTTTTAAAAAACTGAATAACCAGGATATTCTATAACAACAACAAAAACTTGTGATTAGGAAGAAAAAGCTATAAAGAAAAGAAAAGAAGTAGATTATTGGCTTGCTCTTCTTGTGACAGATACTACAAATATATGGTGCTTATTAGTTGAGTCCTAGAATGAAGAAACAGGAGAACCAAACCAGCATTTGGGATGGTTACATAAGCTAAATATGCACACAAATAAGTATCAATAGGTGCTCATTTCCTATTACAGACTCACGTAATTAAATATCTATTAAACACAGGGAGGAAAACAACCCAGGAGGATTTATGATATGTTACCTCAATTAACCAGAATCCACTAAGTGGCAATTCTTTCACAATTTTCAGTAAACCGTCACAGTTTGGAAAAATAAAATCAAACTGTAAAGGGCACATAGTCACCAACTTCTCTGCGACTTCACGAGCTCACAGCTGTTAGGAGCTTGCAGTAATGTAGCTGGTTCCCGACTCAAATGCTTTCCAAAGCGCAAAGGGCATTGCCAACTATAACCTTACTTGAAAAAATGCAAACATCTCATGAAAAAGCTGTAATGTTTATAACGCTTAAATTCCCCATACCTTTTCTGAATCATGGTTAATCATTTTCACATCAAGTAATGATTTGATTGTTTTAGTCAGTTCCTTTTCATTCATCTGAGTGCTGTCCTGAAGCTCTTTATAGCTGACGGTTTCACTGTTGTTAAAGGCAAGAAGAACTGCCATTTGGTATGTTGTAACCATGGCTACATATGGTTTGCCCAAATAGTTCATTTTAACTTCACCTACAAATAAAACAAAATTGTGACAATAAACTGATCAAAGAAACATTTCAAAATTACTTGAGTGTAATTATTTATTTCAGCTACTTTCTCCTGAAAGAATGAGCCAAGGACTTATTAAATTGTTATAAAGCCATTCTTGCTAGCAATGTAATCATTTTGTTTGGTGTGGAATGGTGAGGGAGGGGTGTTAGTTTTGAATATGCAATATAAATTACAATTAAACTAAAATACCTCTACCAGTAGGTAACAATGTCTTTACAAGTTAATAGGAAAGCTAAGACTTAGGCATGAAAAATGCAGTAAGAGGAGGTGAGGGGAGGAGGAGAAATGGACAAAGGGAGAGAATGACAGCTTGCTACCAATAACGGCCTCACGTGCTGTCTATCTGGCAAGGTTCAAGCACACAGGGAGGCCTACAAGCACCCAGGAGACGCTCCTCCTGTGGTTCTAACCTGTAGTTTCTGCCAAATTTTAACAATGCTATTTTGTCTCACATTTTTCTCGCCAGTAACTTTCTAGGGGCAAACAAGTAGGAGGAGAGACAAAAAGATCCATTATTTTGATGAAATAGTTGATAGAATAAACAAGTTCTAGATACTGCACTACCCTGGAGAGCTATAAAGGAGACAGCGGGTTTATGCTCACTGCAGGTCTGCAACATCCCAGGGAGGCAGCACACTGGAAGGTTTATAATAAACCGTATGCCAAACAAGTATGCATCTATAACACGTGAAAAGTTGGTGTAAGCCAACTCTTTCCTTCAGGAAATAAAGCATAAAGCTGTGTGAGTTTAGTGACTGTATTTCTCTCTGTCTCTCACACATACACACCCTGAAATACTTGACTATTAATGGATTATAAACTAAACCATTACAAGATCTGGTTATAAAAAGCTCTACATTATACTCAAGGAGGCTATATTTCACATGAACTTAACCCAGAGGCTACATTTTCCCTGTGAATGGTTATTAGGAACTCTGATCAAGATTTTGTGCTTATTTATTCATTATGTAATTTAAAATTTAAAGGATACCAAGTTGATTCTGCCACTTATTATCATGCAGATGCCTATTCTAATTTTTATTATGCTTCAACCGATTTCAGAACAACCAGTTACCCAGATTAGTATTTAGAAACACCTAAAGAAAAAAATGCCTTATCTCTGAATTTTCATGAAAGGGGGGACTTAATAAAACTTAAGTAAAGAGTTACATATAGGAGTGTCCTGCCAACAATTAGTACCGAGAATACTTTAAGGACTCTCATCTTAACATTTAAGTTTGGGAGAGGTGGTGAGAAGCAAGATACCACATAAGCCGTCTATCATTTGTGTAATGACTGTTTCAATCATATGTCAGCAACGAGTACGAAGGCGATACTTCACGTGTCACTTTATGTGTCCCCTGCCACACCAAGCAGTCTTTCATCACCACCAGAACCCAAGGGGCATTAGGAGACAATGCAAGTAAAGGGGCAACGTAAAATTTATTATTAAGTTCTTTCTGCAATACTTACAAAGAGGCAAACTAGTTTTGTAATACTTTTATTGCTCTGCTATTTTTTTAACTATCAGCATTAGGGTCACATGGGCCTCTTGCCACCTTTTCAGCACCACTTTCTCAGTAGCTCACAGTTGAAAAAACTGGGAAAAGGGTAGAGGGAATATGTAGGCCAAGGTAGGAAATCCCAAATTTGGATGATTCATTTAATTACTGCCATATAAACAGGAATGGAAAATGACAAAAGAGGTCATTTAACCTGCAGAACAGGTTGGCAAACTTGATGAAACGCCAAACTAGAATAAAACATTCTGATACACATATACTTCGGAAAAAAAAAAAAAAGCCAACCATAATTCAAGAGGTATTTACAACTGCAGGAAGTAATGAGTGGGCAGAACTCTCTTAAAGTTTCATCCAAGTTACTCTCCCATTACCTGTCAGGTCCTTAGTCTCTAAGGGCAAGCTTTTCTTTACAGAAGAATGTCAGCTACTATGTGCTGAGTGATAGAATATCGTCAATTGCAATCAATAATGAAATAACTGATTCAAGCCATGATCATCCATGGGTGCCAAAACCATTAGATAGAGCTGTTCCTGAAAAAGGGTATTCATATGTGGGACCTAGGTATCTCCCCTCAGATCACCTGTTAATTGAAAAGGGAAAGAGTATCTTTACAATGGAGATATCTGGTGGTCACCCCCTTAACCAGGTAACCAACTTTACTCTCTAATAGTGAGACAACCTGATATTACATGCCTTCAGGTGCATTATGAAGTATATAGAACCGCCTACAAAGTATTCTTGCCAACAATATAATTTGAACAGAATCAAACTTTCCAACCTAACTTCAGAAATACTAATTTACAGCAAGTATAGGGAATAGAAAACAAATCAAATACATCACAATAATGTGAGAAATCCAAAACACTGTCTGGTCTTTTCAAGAAAGTATGTCAAGAGGGCTAAAGGGGGTTAAGGTAGAGGTGGCAGGGAAAGGGCGTAGGAAGACACAATAACCAATGCACTCAGTGACCACTGGTTACAATAAAACAGCCATTATTAAAGTGACCTTGGAGACAACCAGGGAAATCTAAATATGGACTGGACATTAGATAATATTAAAACCCCTCACAATTTTAACTGTTAAAGTACTTGAAATCAATAATGAAAGAGAATTCAGTTAAGGATAGAAAGAATCCTTACCTTTTACGGTATGTATAATACAGTGGGACTTTGATTTTGGCAATTTGCCAGGTTACATTTTGGCAAACAATCAACACTTATATGACTTATATTTCATTAACTGCTAATGTAATCTAATTATATGTATTATTTATGTATTATCTGCATAGATATGTATTAACCAATGAAGTGCTATTTCTCTTGAATTTATTTCTCAACCTCTCTCTCAGCAGCCACCTTGGGATTCCTACAAAATCTTGATGTGCCATAAATAAAACTTATTTATATCCAGACAGTGTAAGTGTTCGGGTTCTGTATTTTTTATTTCTTCATCCAGTTATTCTCTCAGAAGAATTCTATCCAGAGTCCTAGTCATAAATCCAATGGAATTTTTATCTTTCTCTCATTCAGGATCTCTGTCACGTCTGATAGCAACAGATGGCTTACTTCTTAAATTCTTACCTCTGTTGGTAATATGCTCTCAACATTCTTCTTTGCCTATCTTGGCTAAGTCCTATTCATCCTTGAAAACCAAGTTTAGATGTTATTTACTCAGAAGTTTTCCTTCACCAGGAGCTATTTGCTACCACCACTCTATGGAATACTAAAACCTTGGTCTCGCCTATTACAACATTCAGAACATTTACTTGTGTGCTCTCCCATTAGATGTAAGCTTTTTGAGGGCTGAGGCTCTGTATTTTATCTGTACTTGGCATATAAAAGTACTTGGAATACTTGGAACAAAGATGTTCTCGAAATTATAAATGAATTTTACAAAGAGAAAGACAAGAAAACAGGCTCAGAGAAGCTAAATAATTTGCTCAAGGTTACTTAGTAGGCTAATAACCCAACATCTCCTAAGTTCCTCCAAATTTTCACTTTATACCCCATTTCCAACCATTTATAAAGACTCTTGGATTACAATACAAATAATACCTGGAAATGTGTAAATGGATACAAAAGAATAATTTTGATTATATGTAAAGTTGTGAGTGATAGGGATTCTCAAGAAACAGAACTTTGAGTCTAGAATGACAGCCAATGTTTTAAAGGAGCCCTGGAGCCTTATGACAAATGTGAAAATTCCAGAACAGACATCTTAAAAGACAGCTGGTGTTTGAGAGCTTTTTGTTAATAAGTAAATGAATAAATGAGAAACAACACCGAAATAAAATTTTACCCAATGGTTTCACTGATAGGTCACAGGTATTTTCAGTGCTTTCAGGGATTTTAGGACAAGAAAAGAATTTACAAGGCTAACATATCTTCTCCAAAGGAATAAACTGTTTGACTCTAAGACACATATACACAACACTAAAACAAGACAAAAACAAACAATGAGCTCCAAAAATTTGGTTATTATGGACTAGCTTGGGAACTCTGTACAGTTTAAAAACAGAAAAAGAATGTTGTTCTCTTTCCTATCGAGGTGTCATTGGTAACAGTTTTCAGGTCAAATTCCAACAGCAAAGATTATATACATAGTTTTTTCCTTTATTCCTATATACAATTAAGCTGCTGAACACCAAAACAGTGAGCCTCTCATTAAAATACTTTAGAAGGTTGATTACTGCTGAGGAAATGAGAAAAACAAAGAGAGTTTAAACTCCTCAAGACAGACATTCAAGGGAAGTAAAAATAAATTTAAGTACATTAAGATATATTAGTTCTTTTAGTCATCTAAAACACTGGTTGAGCAATGTTGTTTTCTTAAAACCAATTATATTTACTAAATGAGAATAGGAAAAATTTATAACAGATGTAAAATTAAAGGTCAAGTAAAAATTGACCACTTATTAAAAATACCATTTCTGGGCGCCTGGGTGGCTCAGTCAGTTAAGCATCTGACTCTGGCTCAGGTCATGATTTCATGGTTTGTGGGTTCGAGCCCCATGTGCTGACAGCTCAGAGCCTGGAGCCAACTTTGGATTCTCTGTCTCCCTCTCTTTCTGCCCCTCCCCACTCATGCTGAGCCCTCCCTCTCTCTCTCTCAAAAATAAATAAACATTAAAAAAATTTTTTTAAATCATTTATTTCACAAACTGCTGAAAAAATTTAAATGCCCAACTTGTTCAATAAAGATAAACTTGTGTAAGTATGTATTGTTGTGTACTGATTATGTACTAACATATATTACTAACATTGAGACATCATATTCCAAATATAGATTAGTCAAATAAATGGTAAGAGAATTTTTTTTTAGTGAGTGAATAGAATTTCCTAATAAAGGTTATGGCACCTGATAGATCATATTTTCTTATACCATTCCTAACAGATACAACCTTAACAGAGATACCTTTTCCTTCTTATAGAAAGAGAAAGTTGATTCAGTGCACTTTTCAAAGCAGAGCTTTAGCAAATTATGAGTGTTTACTTTGGCTAACCTCTTCAGGCAACCCAGAGCAACTACACACAATCTACAATCATTCAGTTATGAATTCTACTGTCAAATAAGTGGACCCCCCTGTTTCAGAAAGAAGCAAAGGACCAGATTCACTACTGGAATTTAACTGGGACACTCTGGAAAAAGTATTTACTATTGCAGTTCACTAGAGCACCACAAAGAAAAATCAAATGGTTAGATCTCCTTATGATGCTATCATGGTTAATGAAATTTCTGAGGACATCTGACATATTTAGAGAAAACAGTTTTTTAAGAGTATCTGACCTGTCAAGTCTTGGTTTCTAAATAGAATTTTTAATGTCTACATAGTGTTTTGTATAGAAATGTAAGAAACCATTATAAAATTCAGACATTTTCTTAATAAGAAGTAATAATATAAGTAGCATAATTTTATAATTATACTATTAAAAAGTGCTGCACTTGAACTTCATTATTAGTTGCTTTAATGATAACCAGCAAGGCAGATAGAGGAAAAGAGGTTAAAAACCATCATTAGAAAAAAAACAACAACAACAATAAAACTATCATTAAGCTGAAAGAAAGCTCTTCCAAATTTATTACCATAATTATGTCAGGTAAATTTCACTACACTAGATATAATTAAATGCATATTACCTGTACAGAGATAATGTAACCATGTAAGTTTCCTTCCACTGAAATGCTGGCTGTAAAATAATTCAAACTGAAAAAAAAAAAATTCATGTTAACTTCAGGTATTATTAACATAATTACCTCGCTATTACTATGTTCAAATAGTAAAAAAGAAATGCCCAGGTGAGAAAAGATACTATAACCCATCTGGCATACTTAACTCATTTTATAGATGAGAAAACATATCCATGGCAAGTCCCTGACCAAGATCTTACAATTATTAGTCCAGCTCTTTTCACTTACAACTTGTCCAAGATTCTCTCCACTAAACCACAGCCCTGTGCATTTGATTATTTGTATAAATTCAGAAATGACACAGTCAGTGACTCATTATCAGTTTTGAATGATAGCAATTTGGACCTTACAAATTGTTGACAAAAACATCATCATATATTTCCAGTATGAAAATGGAAATCATACCTTCATTTCTAATCTCCTATTTGCCAGCATATATACCCTTGCTGAAGTGACAGGTTGATTAATATTTCTGTGGTTACCTATAAGGTGACATCTACAACTTAACTTCACATCCAGTCAAACACTAATATGAACAAAGCTTCATCTTTGTGTCTTCTTTTGTTGATATCATTGTAAAAAATTTAACATTCTATTATTGTGGCTTTGAAATTTAAAAACCATCTTCCTTGAACTGAATGTGTAATTGTAGGACATCAATCCAAAAAATATCTTTTAAAGAGCCAGTACATAACTTATAGTGAGAAAATGATACTGAAATGTAAAACAAAACAAAACAACCCTCAATTTCATTATAACACAAAAAAATAAATGCATATGTCACAATTCAGGATTGTGGACATACTTTCAGCACGATGTACCACATGTAATATTAACACCTAAAGCTTTTATTTGTATATCAAACTTAACCTTTTTTATTCCCAAAACAAAGTTTCAATAAAGCAATCAGCGATGTTTGACCTCTCAGCTGTACTATTTTCACTCCTTACAGCACAAGTTTATAGTTGTCAGCCAAGATTAGTGAATTCTTTCAACAGCTTATTCCAAGTTTGCCTGGTCCTGGGAAGCTAAAACTTGTTGAGTTCACTTTCCCTACAATGGCATGATAAAGAGGAAATGACTGGCACCTAAAATACTTAAGATTTTCCGCCTGACTCTAATCTAGACAAAGAGAAAAGTCAAAATGATGTCATCATCAAATCCTAGAATTGGGCTTTGACGAATTAATAATCTCCAGGGGTGTCAATAAGTTCGATCACTATTAATATAGCTCATAATTCTATGATGAATAATTTACAATGAATTTGTGGACAAAAGCAAAATAAAACATTTTGAAAACAAAAAAAATCAAACTTTAAAATGCTCTTTATAAATTATTTAAGTGCAAAACTAGCTCCAGGATGTATATTCCAAGCTCTGAAGGGACATGTTTTGCCTCTTTATACTGAAAGCAACTAGATCAATCAGTAAAGTTTTATTGATAAAGATACAGATAATGCCAACAGAAAACATTCTTTACGTTAAATTTAAAGTCTGATTATAACAACTTTCATTTCTATAACTTGTCAAAAACAAAGTTTGAGTTCCACATGGAAACATAAATTCATCTGGCATTCAAAGAGTAAAGCTATAAAACTTTGCTTAATTATATCATTAAACAATTATGTCACCACAGTTTATTAGTAAAAACATGTACCTTTCCTAAGCTCATTTTAAAATAAATAATAGGCTAGGACAGCATCTTTTAAATGCCCTTTGAGGACATTACTTAGAACTCAAGGGGCCTTAAAAATGAACAATTCCTATTCACTTCTAATTGAAACCTGCATTAATACAGATTACTTTATATTTCTTCAGTATTATTCATATTTTTGGACCAGGGACAAAAGAAATAAGACAAGATTTAATAGTCTAATATGCAAAAATAAATTACTTTTAATTAAAGTTTAATTTCCAGTTTTAAGATTCATATGTGTAAAATGAAAGTAAATTTTTTATAAAATAACTATATATTTTAGGATGTAAAATACATAAATGATCACTAAGGCAAGACAAATTAATTTATATGTGAAAATGTACACTGTTGAGTACACAGATGGATTTTCATTCCTCGGATTTACTAGGTAAAAACAGAAGGACAAACTCCCCCTACTGGTAATTAGAGAAAATTCAAATGGAGAATACAATATTCTTGGAATTATAAACAGTCAGAACAAAACCCTGCTGTTTATAAGTGAAGAAAGTAAAATCTGATAAAGGTTATACATTAATAAAGGCTTAAGAGTTTAAAAACCTAAGGAGGAGCCAAGATGGCGGAGAGGAAGGGAGCTCTGTAAACTTCCTCTGGCCCATCGATCGAGCTGAGAAGGACATTACTCTCATCTGCAAGAGTGGAAGGAGAAAATACGGACTCCAGAAGGAAGAGAACTGAAGGATACCTGAGTGAGTGAGTGCCAACTGGGGAGACTGGAAAACGGGCCAGCCCGAGACGGGCGGGGTAGGTGGGAGCCCCAGCCCAACGCGGGGCAAGCGCGCGGAGCACGAGAGACAAAGGAAAGAGACTGAGAGACTGAACACGCTCATAGTACTGTCTCTGGGGAAGAGGTAAAGAACGCTTAACCGCGCTTGGAAAGAGAAGCTCACTCCATAGATAACTGCTGGGTAGCCTAAATCCCGAACCCTGGTGGCGCAAGGGAAAGAACAGCTTCCAGCCCAGCGCCATCTTGGCGAGGAGTCGGCGACCGAGGCAGCAGCGGTGTCAGGGGTGCTCACTTCGACCTCGGTTTTGGGAGTGGGAGCATGCACCTCATTTCCACAGCGCATCTCGCCCCCAGCATTGGCCGCGTGAACCCTGAATCCCGGGTGCCAACAGGGAAAAAATAGCCCCCACCTCTGCGCGATCCCGGCAGAGAGTTGGCAGTGGTGGAGGCCTGGGTGCGGCCCGCAGGCTGCAGGAGCTCCCAGCTCATTTCCAGCAGCTCCCAGGGCCGTCTCCGGCAACAACTATGCCCTCATTCCTCCCCCAGAGCTAAGGGGATCCCCGCTGGGGGTTGGGTCTGTGACAGTGCACACATACTTCACCTCCTGCTGCACATCTCGCCTCAGGCAGGGGCAGCCTAAATCCCAGCCTGAGCCAATATAAACAGATTCCTCCCCCTAAGAAGCCAGCAACCAAAACAAAAACATCTCATCTGTGGTAGCATAAAAAGTGCATGGACTGGAACTCTGAATCGAGGCGGGCCTGGAAAATACAACTCAACCTCGCTCAACCACGGCAAAAGGAGATCGGACTCATTAGCGTGGCCTGCAGTTCATAGTTCAGCAGAACTTGGCATGCTGCCTATCTAATCTCTGCAGACACCAAGGTGGGGCCTCTGAGAGCAGCCGCCAAGACCTATCACATCAAACCATGCCTATCCACTAGGGGGAGCTGCTGGGTTTTTGTTGTTGTTTTTTGCTTTTTTGGTAATTTTTTTCTTTTCTTCATTTTTTTTTCCTTTTGCCTTTTTCTGCGCGTATTTTTTATTATTATTACTTTTTTATTACTTAAACTTTTTAAAATTTTTACTCCTCATTTTCCTTTCTCCTTTCTCCCCTTTTTTCTCTTTTTTTTCTTCTTTACCTTCTTGCAATCCAGATATATTCTCCTATATCTCATCCCTACCTCTCCCCACAACTGGTCATACGTTTTTAGACTGTCCACTGTCCTTTGTTGTCTCTGACCCCCTTTATTTATTTATTTTTCTTTTTTTCTTTCGTTTTCTTTTTCTTTTTCTTTTCTTCCTTTCCTCTTTTCGTCTCTTTCCTCATTATTCTCTTTATTTTCTTTCCCCCTGTTAATGTGTTTGTTTGTTTGATTTGTCTGTGCGTTTGTGCATTACTGTTCCCTCTGTGTGTGTCTGTCTGTTTTCCTTCTTAGGGCTACACCAAGAAACAAGCCAAAGTGTGCATGACAGCAAGTCCCAAATATTGCTGAGTAGGGAAATAAAATATTCAACGGCACAACAAGAGAAACTGAGAGACACCATTAAAAGAATATTTCCTGAAACGACAGGCCCTGGACAGTCAATAAGCCTCCTTTAACAGAGAAATATTAATAGGTGCACAGTGCACAACGAACTTTCTAAAGGTGACAAGAGACAGAAAATTAGCAAAAAGGACAACACTAAGGAACTCTCCCCCGAAGCACCTCCAAGAGGAAGTCACAGCCACAGAACTGCTCAAGACAGATCTAGACAACATACCAGATCAAGAATTTAAAAAACTTGTCATAAGATTAATTGCTGGGGTTGAGAAAAGCATCAAAGAATCAACTGATGAGTTAAAAAAGGCTATAGGTGAGGTGAATAACAATCTGGAGGCAGCCACCTCAAGGACTGATGAGACAGAGAGAAGAATAGGTGAATTAGAAGATATAGTTATAGCAAAAGAGGAAGCTAAAAAAGAGAGAGAGAAATTAATCCAGGAGCAGGAAAAGAGAATTCAAGACCTGAGTGACACAATC
>NC_043709.1:111676801-111701008 GCF_006229205.1 Suricata suricatta
GTCATGCTAAGCGAAATAAGTCAGGCAGAGAAGGACAGATACCATATGTTCGCACTCATAGGTCTAACAGGAAATTTTCAGAATGATCTAGCTTCAAGAAAACCAAGCAGTTAGAAGTGCTTAAGAAAAATTGATTCAGTATCTAATGGATAGTTGATACCTGTCACAACACAGCATTTTATATACTGTTAAGTGAAACTGCAATACAATCTAAGTTTATTTTGGGAGTGTTTGCTGTATCATTGGATTTAATGAAATGTTTAGAGGTGCAGTAGGCATGGACCTCAAGTATATTGTAGTATAGAGGTGGAATTTAAGGAAACGTATTAAGCAGGCTGTGTTTTAGCTTATGGGCAAGTAATAAATTGTATCACTTATCTTGAGTGTATCATAGATAAGCTGCTATATAACGATCACCACTTCAGATAGCTGTGAAATTAGGTGATTAACTAGTTGTTACTTAACCTTCTAATTTCTGTATAAGTCTAAGTAAACGAAATAGAAGTTGGGGTTTTGATTTTTTACCTTGCTTTTCTGTTTGGAGTGTAATTGTAACTACTGTAGTGTAAATGATGGAAAATAATTGCATATGTTAAAAAAATAAACAGAAAAAAAATAAAAATCATAAAAATAAAGTGAAATAAAAACCTGATATTGGAAAATGATTATTTCAGGGGAGAGGAAAAAAACCAACATAAAGTTAGAGGGAAAATATTTCTGTTAGGATCTATTCTTTGCCTTAATCGAGATTCAAAAACTCAGGTTCTTAAGGAAGTTTTAATACTGACAAAGGTGGGGGTCAAGTTTCTTCCACTTGCCTGATCACAAATACATCAAAATACCTTGCCTATCTACCCAACCCGCTATTCCTAGTTTGCATTTACCCTTTTTGCAAAATCTGTACTAATCTGGGCTCACACTCTGCCCACCCAAATGAATGCTTTTCTTCATACAGTCTCTAAGGTTGTACCATCATGCCTTTCTAAAGAAGATGCAAGAAGTCCTTAAGTTAGACTATTTTGAAAGACTACCTTACGCCTAGTATCTTGAAGTCTACCTGGCTGGTTACACTACTCTAACTCTGCTATTACCACTACTACTATAAATGTTACTTCTTCTATATTAACTACCATTTATTGAGTACTTACTATACACTAGGCTAAGTGCTTTACATTATCTCATTTTATCTTTGTATCAGCACTCTGAGATAGTCCTCTTGTCCATTAAAATATTAGAAAGCTATGTGCCCAAAGTCTCAGTAAATGGCAGAATAGGCCTATGGAATCAGAAACTCCAATGTCAAAGCCAGTACTGTGTTATTTTATTTATAATCCTTATTTTGAAAGAAACAAAAACATTCTTACTTTAAAAAAAATAACTCAATATATCCATTGCATATATCTCTAGGGAATAGTGTAATGAAATACCATTTTCATTTTAAACTTCACAATATATGCATAACTCACTGGTTCACAACCTCAAGTTATTGTCCAAATAAGGGACTATAAATGATAATGAAGATTTCTCTAGAAAAAAATGCTACCCAAACTGCAATCTAGTCAAGAAATAAGAAGCTTCTTTTGGTTCAATTAGTAAATCAAAAAGGGTCAGTTTCAAGAGAAATGAAAATATGTCCACTACAAAACTTGTATACAAATGTTCACAGCAGCATTATTCATATACTAAAAAGGTAGAAACCACTCAAACGTCCATCAATTGATGAATGGATAAATAAAATGTGATACCTCCATACAAGAGAATGCTATTTGGCAATATAAAGGAATTAACTACTGATACATGCTATAACATGGGATGAAACCTGACATTAGGCTGAATAAATAAAGTCAGTCACAAGTGATAGGACTCTATATGAGATGTCCAGAATAGGCAAATCTACAGAGAAAGAAAGTAGACTGCCTAGGGATGAGGGGCGTGGGGAAGGGAGTTAAGGGAAAATGAAGAATGAGTACTAATGGTAGGGGGTTTTGGAGGGGCAATTTTGCAGCAATAAAAATGTTCTAAAATTGATTGTGTGATGGTAGCACAACTGTGACTAAACTAAACACCACTGAAATGGTACATGTTAAATGAGTGAATTGTATATTGCTATGGTTTGAAGGTTTGTGTCCCTCCCAAATTCCTATGCTAAAATCCTAATGCCCAATGTGATGGTATTAGGAGGTGAGGCCTTTGGGAGGTGCTTGGATCCTAAGTGTGGAACCCTCAGAAACAGGATTAGTGCTAATAGAAGAGAGACCCCACAGAGCTCCTTACTCCCTTCTACCATGTGAGGACACAAGAAGTCTGTGACCTGAACATGGCTCTCACCCAACTATGCCGGCACCCTGTTCTTAGGTTTCCAGCCTGCAGAACTGTGAGAAATTTCTGTTGTTTATAAGTCACCTAGCATGTGGTCTTTTGTCAGAGCAGCCTGGACAGGCTAAGACGTATATTATACGAATTATAGCTCAATAAAGCTCTAAAGATGCAGTCTCTACAGTCTCTTTAAAAGCTTTTTGGTTAGCACTGTAAGGTTTACAGTTGCACTTTAAAGATTATTTCACATTCCATATATTTATCTAAATCACAGTCCAGAAATAAAAATAACTATCACAGGGGATAAATGTGGAAGCACAAAAATGGCTTCAAGATTGAATGAAAAAGTAAAGTGACCGTCTTAAGTACTGTATTCTAAGCTGTCTTCTAATATCAAATTTTCTGTAACTTAAAACTGTTTAGGAGCAGATAACAGATTTAATAAAAATAAGAGACACACTTGACAAAGAACTGTATGACACACTTAGCATTTTAGGGTTGTTTTTTTTTTTAAGTTTATTTATCTTGAGAGAGGGGGAGGGGAGTGAGAGAGAGAGAGAGAGAGAGAGAGGGAGGGAGGGAGGGAGGGAGGGAGGGAGGGAGGGAGGGAGGGAGAGAGAATCCCAATCAGGCTCCACACTGTTAATGCAGAGCCCGACATGAGGCTCAATCTCATGAACCTTGAAATCATGACCCAAGCCAAAAATCAAGATTCTGACTTAGCCACCCTTGCACCCGTTTAGCATTGAGCCAACCTAGTACTTGAACGACTGGGTGCCCCAGGTACTTCCTTAGCATTTTAGTTTTAATATTAGGAACCAGAATAATTTACAATCTTCCTACAAGGAAGACTAACTATAATTTATGTGAATATACTTTTATATCACATGTGCCCTTAAGACTTTGGAAAAATATTTAAATATAACATGACAACAATTATTAAAATTTCTTTGGTCTTCTAATATATTTCCTGCAAACTTACCATCTGTACACTTTTTTCCAATTCCTGAGGAATTGCAAATGTAGATGAAGGAGCCTGAGTAAGAGGCCAGGCACCAGCCTACAAGGGAAAAAGTTAAAACAGATAAATACTAACTTAAAAGTAAATATTTGTAAAATCATTTAAGCAACTAAAGCACCTTTTTGTGTTTTTTTACTCTCTTTAAAATGCTGATAAAACCCACCAACATTTGTATCATGACATATTTCATTCCAAATCATTATAACATGTAATTTTAGAAGATAGTATCCACTGACTGAAAGAAATACAATCAGGCATCCATTATTAATCCTTTATATCAGAGTTTTTGCAATAGTTAGTAAATGTACTCAATGGAACACATATTCATACCTGTAGAACATATATTTGAAAACTAATTCCCAAATCTATTACTGTGTCTTGATTTTTGATAAAATTGTTGAACTTATTGTTGAGATCAGCACTGACGCTCATATCTGTATACATTCGGTGAAGTTTGCTGGTAAACTCATAACCACAGGCTTGCTGTAAAAGAAAAAGTTTTTAAAAATAAAAATAAAAAACCACATTATTAAAAGAATATGATAGGTCTATAGTCAAAGGTCCTGCTTGTATATTTACACCAAAGGCCTATACTAATCTTAATCTAAAGCAGCTATTCAAAACAAAACCTTTCAAAAAATTTTTTGTTTAAATGCAGAAAAAATGAGAACACATTTATGAAACAATAAATTTCCCTTTAAACAAAAACTTTTTTATACATCCATATATCCTATTTCAACACTACAAAATGTCTGTTGTATGTAAGAAATCTTTTAAGATTCACATATAGTATCAAAAACATGAAAGATGACCAAGAATATTTGAGCCAATAGTCAGTTTAAAAAGGAAGGTACTCAGGCATCTATCTCTTTGAAATTATTTAAAACTCCGTCATTGGTAGGTCAGAAAATTTGGATCTCTAATCTTGGGATTCAAAATGCTGTGTTAACATTAATATTAAATTTTAAAAAGTTTTTGATATATTAAAAAAAACGCATATTATATTCCGTGTCCACTATACAGTGAAAATGATCAACTACTGAATAACTCAGGATAAACAGGAACCAGCTACTACTTGTCTCATCCATCCTTAAGCTAAAATGATGTAGAAATATTTACAAAGAAAAAATGAAATTCAACTGTACCCCAAAACTTGTAGTAAAAGGAATAATTTCAGTGTATTCATTTATAAATAATACAAGTCTTTTGTAAAGTTAACACTGTTCATATCTCGTGGATGATTCTAGATCAATATATATAGAGAGGGATTTTATCCTTTCAATACAGAATTTGCATATCCCACCACACAAATATACATTCTACATTTTAACTAATCACCTATTGATGAAAGATTTCATTACTACATATAATGCTGCAAATGAATATATTTATAAGCTAGTGGAATAATTTCTAGAACATTATCAGATCACAGGCTTAAATTACCTTTAATTTATTGATCATGGCTTCTTCAGAATCCATAGACATAGATAACCCATGAATTAAACGCTTCGCCAGCATTCTTGCGTAGAACTATATTTTAAAAAAATTTTTTTAGAGATTACTTCTTTTCTGATTATTTAAAGGTCAAAACTAACTCAAAGCTGACTAAAGCACAAATAACACTTCTCTACTTACAACTTACCTTTTGAAAAACATCCTTATCATCGATATACTTGAAAACAGTGATGAAGCTCGTGAGTTTGTCTTCTACTTCATTCTCAGTCATCCCTTTTGCTGACTTCTTTAGTAAGTTGTCACAGTACTTGGCAAGCTGAAGTAGAAATTGACAGTAAATTTTAGAAAGGGCTTTTCTGTACATATCTTGCCTCAAAGGAGGCAAGGTGGCAATAATACAAAATAAGACCAATGGACAGGGTCTCTGGCATCCTAAAGCTTATATTTTAAAAATCATGAACATGCACCAAAGAACTTATAGGTCAAAAAACAAAACAAAATAACAACAAAAACCTAGTAATAAGCCAAAAATCTAATCAACATGTAGTCACCAATAAAGCAAACTTACAAATAATATAAGTTGCAAAAGAACACCTACACAAGTTTTGAGAGGATCTATGATTTATGACATTAAATAAGTACTTTTCCTTTAAAGGTTATCAAAATTTTACCATCAGTTTTTTTTAGATTTCAGATAAATTAAATCCCTATAAAAAGTAATGCAAATTATTTCAAAGCAGACATACTTTAAACCCCAAACACTGTGAAATGGAGTATTTTCTCCTTCAGTTATTCCTTTAAAAGGCGGGGGGGCTTTAGTATATGGCCAACTGCATTCCTTAAATAAATGCCAAATTATACACAAAGTAGATAATATTTATTTATAGTAACTTAATTTTATCTATTTTTCTGAAAGAGACTACACGAAAGCAAATTAATTTTATGTTCTCCTCAGTTTTCTTTCGCTAATACTGATTTTCCATAAGATTACTTTTAACCAATCATCAAACTTACCAGTTCAGGTGCTTTGCAAACAGACTTGGGTTCTCTGTAATTTACAACTGATGTAAGGGCCTAAATATGAAAACAGACCAATAATTAGTCCCTAGAAATAGGGGGTAAGTGCAGCTGGTTCAACAGAGTATGGCATTCTGATGGTAGTGTTCCTGTTTTCATATTTAACGCAGGGTAAATTTCCCTAACTGTATCTCTCATAATTACATAAAAATTATATATACTATTTCTACTGAAAATGTTCTCTATTACTCATTACTGGTATTTGAACACAGATAAAATAGGACAACATTTTAAAAAATCTTTTAATAGCCATGTAAGCAAATTTCCTTTAAGGTATACCAAAATCCAAAAGTTTATAAAACAAACTTTTCTTCCAAATATTATTATTATTTCAAATATTTCAAATATAGGAGCCTAAATATTATATTTAAAGGAAAAATCACTACTAAAGAATATTAAAATTACACATGCATCTTTTTGAAGATACTGGCTTATCTTTCCCCTATATAACATACTCCCGGGAAATTCATTTCCCATATAATTCAAGCATTTGATTTAATCATTCTGTTATTAATCTAAAAGTTTTATTTCAACTGGGTAGCTCAGTTGTTTGAGCATCTGACTTTGGCTCAGGTCATGATCTCGCAGTCTATGAGTTCAAGCCCCGCATCAAGTTCGTTGCTGTCACCTGTCAGTGCAGAACCAACTTGGATCCTCTGTCCCCATCTCTCTCTGCCCCTCCCTCGTTTGTTCTTTCTTTCTCAAAAAATAAATTAAAAAAACTTAAAAATGGAAAAGAAAAAAAATTTCAATTTTGATTTTGTCTAGATTAGAAGTCATATACATAAATCATTTAGAAGCCCTAATTCTGGAACTGTTTAAAGAATAGTGATTAAATAGAATTATATACATTATATACAGATTAAAAAGTTACCTTATCCAGTGCACTCATAAAGTGCTGATCACCATTTAAAACAGTGTTGATTAGTTGAACAAATTTACCATGTACTTCCAAAACTGACTCCACAAATAGTGTTGGCATCTACAAATATGAAATACATACTATAAAATCACATTTTAAAAAGGATAAAATTAGGCTCACTAAAACATTGTTTAATTACATGAAAAGTTTTCCCCAAGCAAATTAATGTTACATACACACACAGACCCTCAAAAATGTTTTTAACTAAGATGACTTTAAAAATCTAAAACTTTGATATAAAATTATCTTGTCATTCAACACCGCTGAAATTCAGGACTGTAGTTCTTCTGCCAGGAAAACCCACTAAAAACACTTCTGTGTTGGAATACTGTATCTTAAGGGTAACAAGGGGAGTGTCAGGGAAACGGAGGGGGCAAATCATGAGAAACTCTTCAATACTGAAAACAAGCTGAAGGGGGAGGGAAAAAAGGGAAGAGGGTGATGGTCAGGGAGGGGGGCACTTGTGGGGAAGAGCACTGGGTGTTATATGGAAACCAACTTGACAATAAACTAGAAATAAAAAACAAAAAACAAAAAACAAAAAAAAACAAAATAAAGTCATCTGACTAGGAACTCTTCAGAAAGATGGGTATTAGGGACATGAGGATCACTGCTGGAATATTCTGGGTAGCAAGCATTTATTTACGGAAGATTGTTTTAATTTAAATTTGCTTCTTGGACTACCACATTCAGAACATATATAAAAGGAAAAAACATATATAAAGAAAGCAAGTTATAATTTGCCTATACTACCAGTGATGAATACTATTACCACTGTAACTATTAATGCCAGTTACAGAGAAACACAGTCATTTACAAACAGCAAACAGTTTTCTGTGAAAGGTTACTGAACAATTGCTAAATGAACATATCAGTATAACTAAGAAGAAGCCTATCTCATTCAATGACTTTCTAATACAGTAATTCCAAAATGAGGACAACATGTTTCATTTGTTATCATGGTAGGCCTTTCCTGTCATTGTTTAAAATAGTGAAGTCAGGGGGCTCCTGGGTGGCTAAGTAGGTTAAGTGTCTGACTTCGGCCCAGGTCATGATCCTGTGCTCTGTGGGGTGGAGCCCCGTGACAGGCTCTGTGCTGACAGCTCGGGGCCTGTAGCCTGCTTCAGAGTCTGTCTCCTTGTCTCTCTAACCCTCCCCTGCTTGCAATTTGTCTCCCAAAAATGAATAAATATTTAAAAAAAAAATTTTTAAATAGTGAGGTCAGAGGAAAAACTTCATGGTATTCTGATTAAGAGAAAAAAACCATCCCAACTCCTTACATAACTCACATTTTCCTGAGTAAGATTACTGGTTGCTCTAAGGCCCTCGTCATGGATATGATTTTGCAGCTCCTGAATCATATGAGGTAAACCAGTGGACACAGCTCGAAGTAAGACATACATATTTGCCATATCTGAAGAGAAAAGGAAAATCTGATTATTAAATTTCCAAAGAGTTCAAATAATATTTTAATGTAATGGGTAATATATTGTTCAAAATGCAGAATTACAAGAGAATGCAGAGAAAGTCCCTCACACCCATCTCCAACCATCCAGTTCTCCTTCCCCATAGGAAAGGAATATTGTAGTTATTATCTTTTCATAGATGTTTTATGCACATTCATACAAATACATAGTCTTCCCTCTGCCTCTTTTTACACAAATAGTGTAGCATATTTTATGTATTACTTGCAATTGCAGAACATACTATTATAAGAGATCTTTTTATATCATTACACAGTATATTTTACATACTTTACAACTGCATAGCACCCCATTATATGGCTATATTACAACTGCTTACAAATAAATGAAAATTTGGTTGTTTCCAATCTCTTGATATTACAATCAGTAAACTTGTATATCTAAAATATCTTTAATATAAATCCCTGAAAATGGGATTGTTATCTCAAAGCTTCATCTTATAGCTAGATCCTTTTAACACAGCTCCCAACAGCAGGAAATTCCCTTGCCAACAATGTGTTATTAAATGTTTTGATTTTTCCCACCGAGAGGTGAAAATGATGTCTCAGTGCAGTATTTTTATTTTAAACTTTTTATTGAAATATCACACACACACAAAAAGTGTGCAAGCCATAAGCATATATATCTAAGGGAATTATCACAAGCGAACACATACACACTCATGTGAGCACCCTGGGTAAGAAACAGGCATTGCCTACACCCTCCAGAAGTTCCCTGCACGCCTCCTCCCAATCACTTCTCCTCTTGCTCTTCCCCAAAGGCAATCACTGTCATGACTACCAACCCACAGATTAGTTTTGCCTCTTTTGAACTATTTATAAAAATGGAATCATACAATTCCTTCATGTTTGGTTTTTGTTCAATGGTTCATCTACATTTTGTATGTAGCTGTAATCTGTTCATTTTCACTCCTCTGTATTCCACTCTGTGAATATACTGTTCTTCATCTATTGTTACTGGACATTTGAGTTGTTTGTGGTTTGGGGCTAATATAAGTAACACTGCAGGGAACATTCTTGTATCTTTTTGTACATATTTGCACACGGTTGGGGCAGGGGATTATATATCTGGAAGAGGAATGGCTGGATCAGAAGATATGCATATATGCAGCTTTGAGAGTCAATGTCAGTGTCTTCAAGTAGTTGCATCAATGGATACTCTGAGCCTAGTGTATAACATGCTCTCACTACTGCACACACTTTCTAACACTTATTATATTCAGTCTTTTAAATTTTATACCAAAATCTGAGTATTGACAATAAATTTTATATCCAAATGTGAGTGAATTTGTATTCCCTATTTTAATAAGATTGAGGGCCTTTGTATATGTTTACTGGCCACATGGATACCCTCTATTATGCAGTATCTGTTTATATTTCTTGACCATTTTATATTTTAGACATAAAGCTTTTTCAATCATTGCAAATATATTACTCTGATTCTCTTTTGATGCTTTTAGTGGTCATTTAATGTCCACAGTTTTTAATTTTAATGCAGTCCACTAGATCAATCTTTCCTTTGTGGTTAGTGCTTTTTTGTGTCTTACTTAATATCTTTCCCTATGTCAAGGTCATGAAGTTATTCGCCTACATTATCTTCTCACAGTGTTACTTTTTTACATTTAGGTCAAAAGCCTACAATGTATTTATTGATTCTGGACATGGTGTTTGAGGTACAGATCAAATTTAACTTTTTTCCCCCAAGTGAATATCCAATGGGCTCAGCAATATATGTTAACAAGACCGTATCTTTCATCCACTGCTTTAAAGTGTCACTCTGGTCGTAAACCAAGTATCTATTGTACGTATGCATGGGTTATTTCTATGCTATTTTATTCCAGCGGTCTATCTGTCCACCCTTACACAATGCCTTGATGTCTTAATTACTGTGGTTTTATCATAAGTCATGTTGTTCTGCAGTCTTCCCATTATGGTCCTCAAGACTGTTATGGCTTTTCATAGTCTACGAGTTTAACTTTCAGAATTAAAACAAACAAAAACCAATCCACTTCAGTTTTAAGTAGATTCTCCTGGATCTATAAATCAATGTTGCTTTCAACAATGCTTCGTTTTTTGGGGTGCCTGGGTGGCTCAGTTGGCTAAGTTCCAACTTCAGCTCAGGTCATGATCTCACAGTTTGTGGGTTCCAGCCCCACGGTGACTCTGTGCTGACAGCTCAGAACCTGGAGCCTGCTTAGGGTTCTGTGTCTCCCTCCCTCTCCCTCTCTGCCTCTTCCCCTACTCACTTCTCTTTCTCAAAAAAAAAAAAAAATTAAAGAAAACAGTATTTAGTGTTTGTGTAAGTCTTGTAATGTTAATTCCTGCTAGTTAAAGTTTTTGGTGCTATTTTCTTCTTTTTAAACCCCTCCCCCTTTTTTTACTGCTTATTACCAGCATCTAATTGTATTTTTATTTTGTATTTTCTTATATTTTGAGATTGAGCATCTCCATGTATTTAAAATCTGTTCACATTTCCTCCTCATGTTCTTTGCTTTTCCTGATTATTAGAAACTCTAAATGTATTAAGGAAATTAGCCCTTGTGATACATAAAAATGTGCAAACAAATTTTCCTAGTTTTTCTTTTGCCTTTGGAATACACTTTGAACATATACTTCTCCAAAACAGTCTCTTGAAGTAGATTATTAAGAATCTATAAAAAGGTATATCAAATATCTTAGAGACTATTACTAAAAATGTTTGAAATCTAAGTTTGAAGATGATGTAAAAAGTGGGTTTATAATTTAGTATCTACTCATAGTTACTGTTTCATATCACTTACCATTTTTTTTCTCTTGTCGGATGATATTATGACATTCTGCATGTAAGAACTGTAAGTGGTCTGCTACCATTCGTTGCTGACATTCATGAATCACTTTAGTATATGAACTTGGATGCAAGTATTTTCGACACCGTATTTCTTCGTCTTTTAATCTACCTAGAACCTTTAGAAATATATTCTTACAGTCATGACCTACTATGAGGAAAAACCTGTTATATCAGTAAGTAACTTAGGCAGCCTCAATTTAACGGCTCAATTAAATATGGCCAGGTAACCAATAAGGATTATATAACCAGTGTAAGCCCAGATTCCATAAATCACTTCAAATTTTTTATTTAGGCTACTAGCTATCACCTACAATTCACCAAAATCTTATGAGTAAGAACTATGAGTGGTCTACATTTTGTCTTCAATTTAAAGACAACCTAATACGCAACAGGAAAAGTGGATAAAAATTATTAAAAACCAGAATAGGTGGTCAGTTTATGAATTTTAACTACCAAACTAAAGAATAATTTACATCAACTGGATCAAGTAGATTAATCTAATTATTTTACATTGGTCCCTCTTATAAAATGTAAATGTATATAGTATGTACATTATAATTAACTATCACATTAAAGATTTCCTTAAAATTTCTGAAAGTCAAATGTATTTAGTCTTAATTAAATATGTCAATCAAGACCTTTAGTAAAGCTTATCCTATATAAGAAACACTGAGCTACAAATACACTGATTAATACTAACAAGAACCAGTTGATAAAGATAACACCTAGAGACTTTGGCTAATTTCTACCTCAAAACGAAACTACATTTGCAATAAAAATCATGCTAGCATAGTATAGACTTCGAAAATACTCTGCAATGCAAAGTTATATAACTAGAGTTATTGAACTTAACAGGTCCCAGAGAACTACGTATAGTTAAGCCTTGAGGGAGTACTACTGATTTGCATGGGTGTAAGATAATACTGGGGTATGGGGTACCTGGGTGGCTCAGCTGATTAAACATCCAAGTCTTGGTTTCAGCTCAGGTCATGATTTTCTGGTTCATGAGACTGAGCCCCACAACAGGCTCCACACTGACAGCACAAAGCCTGCTTGAGATACTCTCTTTCCTCCTCTCTCTGTCCCTCCCCTGCTCATACTCTCTCCCTCTCTCTTAAGGTAAATAAACAAAACTTAAAAAAAAAAAAAAAGAAGCTAATACTGGGAGGGAAGGTGATGTTGAGAGGGAAAATAACACTCCTGGATATCTCTCAGATACCTTTTAATGAAAATGAGGCAAAGATGGAAAGAGGTTCACGGTCCTATCTTTGCTACCCTGTGGAGTCAGGAGTCCAGGGCAAACACAGAAACCAAAGGTAGCCAAAAAAGTATCCATACTAAAAGATGATGGGGGCACCTGGGTGGCTCTGTTGGTTAAGTGTCAACTCTTGATTTCAGCTCAAGTGGTGATCTCATGCTTGTGAGATCAAGTCCCATGTAGGGCTCCAGCCTCTGTGCTGGGCATAGAGCCTGCTTAAGATTCTCTTCCTTCCTCTGCCCCTCCTGCCTCACTCATGTGTATACTTGTGAACTCTCTCTCTCTCAAAAAGAAAAATGGCCTATAAGATGTTTATAGCACATATTTAATCAACTAAGTCATTTTTTTTAAAGCAAAAGTATCCCTTAAAAGGATTATGCCTCTTAATCATTATAGTGCACTATAAGTGACTTTAATGTTTATGGGTTAACTAAATGCAACAGGAATTAGAGTCTGGGGGTGAGGAAGGATGAGTAAAGGAAAAAAAAATTAATGATAATCGAGGGAGGGGTACATAGCAAGAGGAAGGTAGGCAAGAGTGGAGGGTTTCAGTGCAAGGCTTCACTTCAAATAGCTATAAAATCACTTATATCTGAGGAGAAAAGGCCAAAACACCAGGTAAAATACAGACAGAAGTAGGAAGGCTACATTAGTCTGTTAATTAAATGAACTACTCTTACACATTCTATTTCCCAAACATAATTTCCAAAGGCCCTCCTTTTTACAGTTTGAGATATAACTTAATTATTGTAGGATTTACCCATTTCAAATATAATTCAATGGTTTGGGGTATATTACTTTATTAGTGTTTTCAAAATTGTGGTAAATATATATAACACAAAATATGTCATTTTAATCACTTTTTGACTGTGTTCAGTGGCATTCATTACATTCACAGTGTTATGCAGCTATTTCTAAAACTTTTTCACCACACTGAACAAAAACTCGTCAACCTTTAAACAGTAACTCCCTATTCTCTCCTCCTCCCAATAACATCTCAACAACTTTCTGTTTCCATTCATTTACCCATTCTTGATATTTCATATTCTAGACATTGTATGGTTCTACATAAGTGAAAATACAGTATTTCTGCTGAGGACCCCTTTGTGAGCCAAATGTAACAAGGAGCATATGTATCACTGATACTCTGTGTGTACTTTTCAGGATTGGACCTAGAACCTTAGAGTCTAAGAAGCAAAATGGGCTTGGAGCGAAGAACCACTGATTTAATGTAACCTCTTAATAGATGGAGAAAAATGTCCAGAGGCTTACTCAAGGTACCAGAGCTAGTGACAACAGCAGGAAGAGAATAAAACAACTCAGACTTCTAGAGTTGGACTTTGTGAAATATATAACAATGCATCAGTAACTACTGATATTTCTTGACTGGTGATCTATGGAGGCCATTCTATAGTTATTCTACTTACAATATGTTATTTTTCTTGGCTAAACAAACAGATATCATCCTATAATAAAATGCTTGAAATTCAATATAGCAAATTAAAAAAACAGGCTAAAAATTTAATACATCTTATATGATAACTGACTTTATGACTATTCCTTTACAAAGAAAATATACATACAGTTTTAAATATAATAATCAATATATGTTGGTTTAAGGATTAATTAAAATTTCCTGTGAAGCTTTTTCTCAGTCTTCCAATAGCTGAACAGACCAAAATAGTAACCTATCCAAATACCTAGAATTATTATATTTTCCCTTATTTTCACTTGCATTTTAAAGATAGAAACCCAAATGCCTCATTTCTATGCTTATCCTACTCCTTAAACATATCTACAAGGCACAAATATAGTTTATTCTTCAGCCAAGAATGTTAATATTAATTTTACAGACAAGCAAATCAAGAAATCAGGATTTATCAAAAAGTATCAACCATGAGGAAAATTGGATGGCACTTTTTCTCATGGAAAATGCTAGAGCAAGAACAATGATATATCAGTAGGTATTGCACATTAACTCTAACCTAAAGTAATAAACAAATAAGAGCTTTTTTCACTTTCTTAAGAAAACAGATATTAAATAAAACCATGCCTGACATATAAGAGATGATGCATTTAATGTAATATGTTTTTTCTTACCCTTTCCATGTACTGTGAGCAGTTTGATTCTTGTAATAAATTTGAAGCTTCTTGTTTGTAATATTCTCCTGTTTCGGTCAGAAAGGGAGACTCAAAGATTTCCTGATAAAACTAAATAAATCAATTAAAATTATAATTAAAAAATCAGAACAAGTAATTTAAGAAATTAAAGGTCTGATTATGTTTTCAAAGGAGGCTTTTTACCTTTAAGGGGAATTTTTTCTTATACTGTTCAACATGAACAAAGGAGTTAATAACCCCATGGATTACTTTCTGGTTTGGGTCTTCTCCACCACGATCACTAAAACAAAGTATAACAAAAAGTATTGAGAATAAACATTAGCTATGGAAAAATACTAAAAAATGCTGAAACATGGCTGCTAGCATTCTATTGGTTTAATCAATTTATAAAGCATTTTCAAGGTCAACGCATACTTGATGTTTAAAAATGTCTTCATATCACGGCTAATTAATATTTATGATAGTTAACATACTCATTAGATGTCATTTCAATAAATGAGTAAAGTGTTGATTGTAAATTCTACATTGATACTAGGATGACACTTTTAATTTTAGAGTAGATGTGAGGCAATCGATTCAAGATTTTAATACTGGTGGTTAAGAATATTTGAATTTCACTCACCACAAACTATTATTAGAGGATTTGGTCAGAATTCAGTTTGGACCATTACAAGTATGCCCACAGTAGTCTGAAAGCACACAACACTCTATATATCATTACTTCCTGAAGGGACTAATGGCTGCTGTTCTCTAAGAGATCTGCTACAGCTACTAAGTTGCTTTCCATTCAAACACCAAGGTTTTTGGAAATTTTGGATAAATTTAATGAGATAGGTTTCAGTATTTCTACATCCCTTTACAGCTGCAAAGGAATCTAAAATCATCTCAATTATTCATGTGACATTTGGTAAGTTCCTACTTAGCCAAGGCACTATTTGTGATACAAGTTTTATTTATTTATTTTAAAAAGTTTTTGATGTTTATTTATTTTTGAGAGAAAGAGCACGAAGGGGTAGAAGGGAAGAGAGAGAGAGGGAGAGACACAGATTCTGAATAAGGCTCTAGGCTTCAAGCTGTCAGCACAGAGCCTGCCGTGGAGCTTGAACTCATGAACAGCAAGATCATGACCTGAGCCAAAGTCGAACACTCAACTGACTGAGCCACTCAGTGCCCCTGTGATGCAAGTTTTAAACGTGATAAGAAATGTCAGTAAATGTCAGGCTTTCTAATTACAGAAAGAGGAAAATGAAATAGAAAAAAATAGTTTCCCTAAAGCCACAGCCCAAGAGTCTAGCCCTAAGTGGGGAGTTTCTGACTCCAGTACTAATGTTCAAATCAAACCATTATACAGTCAAAGGTTTACCTTTCTCCTGGCATTCACCTCACTTTAAAATGTTTTTTCCTCTGAATTAGTATTTATTTTACAGAAAAAACAACAGAAAACACCTGATCATCATTCCATTGTAAAAACGTCTTGTTCTTTAGAGTAGTATATAAAGACTTTCTAACATTTATAAAAAGTGTTGAGGCAACTATGTACTCTTCCCTTCTTCCTTTAATTCTCTGGATACTCTGGGAAAAGGTTTTTGTATTTGAATAAATATGGGTATAATAATTCTGTCAGCTATAGAATCTCAGATATAAAGTCTACACAGTAATATTACTAACAAGAGCAATGAATTCCTAGGTCACATGTAGTGCTCTGCTCCCCCTCTATTAGTTCCTTCCTAAACCAAATTAAATCTGGTGAAATAATGATCTAACCTATCTTATCTATTTGGAACACATCAGGTGTTTTTCCTTTTAACTTTGCCCAGGGCCAAAAAAATCAGTTAAGAATGAGAAATAGTCTGAATTTTTGGAAAATCAGATTACTAAAATTCTTTTCATGACTAAAGCCTATTCTCCCTGCTCTGCACCAGGAAAACTTCCACGCCTGATATTCTCAGCACTCCTACCATTTGTTTCCCCAAAGACCCAGATAAGCTGGAATTGGATAAGATATTGTCTAGAATACACAGATATTCCTAGTGCTTAATAACTAAGTTGTCCTCCCTAAAAAGACAATAGCTAAATTCAGAAACTCTTAGGCATAATTATTCAATCTTTAAGATCATCACACACTTTTATAACTATACAAAACATTCTAGGTATACAGAATTTCTATTGGGCTGACATATAATGAAAATAAACTGAAATGGTGCCAAGTTACTAATACACAAAGCACTGACTACATCGGTCATCTGAATAAACTCTATAGTTTCCATCTAAGAATCTTGGTCCCAAGAGATAAACCCTGAGAATAGAAATGAAGAATTTTTAGAAATATCATTTATTATTTTATCTTACAGGACTGTGCGGCAAACGCCTACAACAGTCATAATGATATTGCCAACATAATGAGTCCAATCAGCTGGGATGTTAGGAACCGAAAAAATATTTAGCACAGACCTTAACACCAGGATTTTGGAGTCAGGCTGCCTGGGTTTGAGTTCTGGCTGCATTACTGTGTCACCTTGGGCAGGCACTTTTAACCCCCTAGTACTCACTCAGATCTCCTCTTCTGTAAAGTGGAAAATAAAACTACCTACACTTCATGGATGGGAGGATGTGGTAAAGATTATGCACAGTTCAAGAAGGTATGTAACACAGTACCTGGTATAGAAGTAAGCAAGCAAGAAATATCACCTATCATTTTAAGGACTGACAGGAGCAAAATGGAAGCATTTTTAATATATTAGAGATGAGAATAAAGCAAGAGACCAAAAAAGCACTGTCATTTTAAAATCAAGGCTTTTAGAGCCAATTAAATGAGCTTTTAACTCAAACAGCAGACCAGATTTGTGACAGTCATCAAAAGTTAGGCTAGAACTCTCAGAAGTCTTGATACTGAAATATGACAAGGGTAAATTAATCTCTTAGTGAATCCTTCCCTTTACACTTATGCTTAAATGAGAATAGGGTTCCAGCAAATGTGGTCCCTTGCCCTTACCGTAAATCTGGGAAACGACAGGAAGGATACTTTTTAGTACCCCATTGTTGGCAGTAGCCCTTGGACTTACAGAAATTGAAAAAGATGGAAAGAAGACAGGATAGTGTAGGAAAATAAAACTATACATCAAAATGCACACAGAAATGAAATGCTACAAGGAGAAGGTAGGGAGAGAGGGGAGGAAGACGGACAAAAGCAGCAGACATGGAAAGCTGGATAGCACAGAAAGGTGGATAAAACCAGCCAAGACAGGAGGAGCACGAGCTGCAGCTGTGTGTGTGTGACTCTCCGGGGCAGTCAGCACGGTGAGACACAGCAGAGCCCAAGCAGGGAACACAATACTAGCTGCGGCCCTCACCTGAGAACACCTCCTAGTTTCCCTGTTCCCACCAGAGAGACACTGGGAAATCGAGGAAATGTTCTACCTTCAGACTGGCAAGATTTCCTAACAGCAAGTATTGCTGAGTGGCAGAGAAAGAGGCATTCTCAGATTCTGCTTGTGTAAGAACAAGCGCATCAGAGGCCAAACTGGCAAAAGTCTAAATGCATGTACTCTACGGCTCCAAACAAACATCTACGGTCATGAGTATTAAAAAGCAAAAGTTGGATTAGTGGATAGACAGAAACAACCTAATATACATCACGAGAAGGGTTTAATAAAATGAGGTAGAACCATACTAAATACTAAGTGGCAGTTTAAAAAGAATGTGCTTTATACTAACAGAAAAATTATTAAGCTATATAACTGAATAAAAAAAGAAGTATGAATATCATTTATGATTTTCAAAGGTTAGAAAAAAAACATAAAAAAGAAAACAATCTCTGTATTGTACTTATTTCTGTACGTAAACATAAAAAGACACAGGAAAAGGTTTGTAAAGACAGTTAAGCAAACAATAACAGGGATCACCTCTGTGAAGAGAAAGATTGAGGAAAGGATCGGAACATTCCATGTTTTTCCGGAATGCATGTCTGTATCACTTGTGTATTTAAAACTACGTTTTTCACTGAGTAACTAATTACAGGGTCCAGGGAAGAAAATGTATAAGATGAGTTGGGAACATCCTGACATATGAGGTAACAAGAAAGGCTGCAAGGATGATTAGAGTCTTCTCAAAAAGCCCATGGCGCCAAACAACCAAACAAAAGTAATTTAAACTTTAGTAAAACAACGTAATGAACAGAAATAAATTAAATATATTTAGGTCTATACATTCACCATGACACACTGGGGGAATAGGACTACCTGGTCACTTCCTGAGAATAACCCCAACCCAACTCAATATCTTGACGAGTGGGTAAGAAGCAAGCAGTTATTTTACCCTTCCAATATGAACATTCCCATTTGGTAACCAAATAGCAGATGAAGGGAAGCATGTCTTTATAAAATTAGTGCTTCCAGGTAGGAGTAAAAACAAAATAACAGAAATAAAGCGACAGTTTTATAAACCTCATTAAACAAATGATGTCAGTGTTCACCATCAGTGGCTTCTTATATCCAAAATGAATGAATGAATAAACAAAGTATCTATAGTTTTGTCAGAGGGAACCAAGGAGTCTGAGTAAGCCGCTGGTCTGCCAATTTGCAGGAAACAGAGGACAAAAGAACAGTTTTGGGATGAACAAGACTAAACTCTTACAGAGTCTAGGAATATGCACGTGGGTGATAAAATCTTAAGAAATAGAAGAAAGGAATTATCTTACAAGGCAGGATAAGGGTAACTTGGAGAAAGGGAGGGATGGGACACATGTGAAGGTTTCCAGGATGGCTGGATGGCTCTATTTCTTGACTTGGGTGGTTAAAAAACAAGAGTATTTACTTTATAATAATTCATTAGGCTGTACAATTTTCTGTATCTTTTAATTTAAAAAGTTAAATAACGCACACACAACAAAAATCCCCCCAAATACAAAAGAAAACTGATATAACAATATTAATATGTGCCAGAATAAAGAAAAAGAGCAAAATATAAATAACATTACAACATAACAATAAAAATTAAACATGAAGATAATAATCCTGATATTTACTGAACAAACAAACAGGTTCAAAACATATGAAACAAAAACTAACAGTTGCATGGAAAAAAGTCAATAAATCTAAAACTGAGCTGGGCAGTTTTAAAACACATCTCTCCGAAACTCTGAGATTCAAAAGAATAAAGACTACTAAGTTAGATTTTCATCTTTACTTAAGACTGTATGTTCCCTCACCTCCAGGTCTAAACAATTAATAGAAACAACAAACACCTGGCTGCATCAGAAAAAGCACAGGTCGGCCATATCAGGCTATATGTTCCAAATTCAAAGAGGAATAAAAAATTTCATTTCAATTTTTACTTTTGTTCACCAAGTACACAACAGTAAAACATTAACTACAGAATTACTGGCGGAAAGGAATGCAATTTGAATCCTTCTAATTATTAAAAACTCAGTGTTTTCAATGGTATCCTTAAGTATCTAAGCAATTCTTTTTATAAGCATTTAAAAAATATCTATTCTTTTCCTTTTTATAATTTCACATATCCAATTTTAATTTTAACTAAAGATCTTGCAGAAAATTTATATCACAATATTTATTTTCCATATTTATGCCTGCCTCTTTATGTATCACTGAAAATATTCAAGTTCTCACACTGTAACATTTGGATCCATGAAGTTACATACACTATTTTATTTATTAAAATCATAAACAACTTTAGGTTGTTATTGCACTGAAAGTCTTAATTGGCAATTCTATTATATTAATGTAAAAGACAGATAAGTTATCATATGAACAAAATTACTTTTATCTTGCCAAAGTGAAGTAAACACTGAAAAATATGCAATATATAATCCACGGTTACATCATGTGTTTTCTTCCTTATATAAGAGGAGCACCTTTACTTTAAAATTATTAATTAAATTTTATGTGTACACATTTTGTGATACCATGAAAGAAGTTTTTAACCACTATTTCATTGAATCTCTTTTCTTTTAACATTTTTATTCATTTTTGAGAGAGAGAGAGAGAGAGAGAGAGAGAGACTGCAAGCAGGGGAGGGGCAGAGAGAGAGGGAGACACAGAATCAGAAGCAGGCTCCGGATTCTGAGCTGTCAGCACAGAGCCCGATGAGGGGCTCAAACTCACAAACTGTGAGACCATGACCTGAGCAGAAGTCAGTTGCCCATATAAATTTTAAGTATTCTCTGAAACACTTTTCTTCAAAATGAATGAAGCTGGGATTATTCCTATAGTGTTTATATAGCTCAAGAGAAGCCACCTTTACAAGAATACAATTAAGCTAAAAGAGTTCAGTCCTAGTTTATATCTTAAAAACAGATGATACATGATCTTTAAGCCATGAGCTCCTCCTTTTCTCCTTTTGCATCATTTTACATCGCTCTCTTTTCTGTCTGTCTTTTCAGACCTTTTTCTTCTCTTTCCTGCAGAGATCCCATTGCACCAACTTAAAAATCATGAAATTCTAACTATAATAAGTATTTCAGTATTCGTGTTCCCTAAAAATCCTCACTTAGTGGAACATACTGATTTCACAAGGAAAAATCTTCCATTAGTCTGACATATAACTTCTTCAAAGGCTGAGATGGTCCTCAATTTTCTGAAATCTTCAAAGACGCTACCTCAGGGCTGGAAGTCTTTATGATCTATGTATTTATCTATATGATCTCTATATTTTTAATAAGGAAAATGTAAGACAACTCTATGTGTGACCATATACAGAAATTTCCTAGAGATATGGGTGGTAGTACAGCATAAAATATACTTATTACACTTTCACAAAACCAAACTTAAATTAGGAAGTAATCTTTTCTTTATTTATTTATTTTTTAATGTTTTATTTATTTTTGATACAGAGAGAGACAGAGCATGAGAGGGGGAGGGGCAGAGAGAGAAGGAGACATAGAACCAGAAACAGGCTCCAGGCTCTGAGCTAGCTGTCAGCCCAGAGCCTGATGCGGGGCTCAAACCCACGAATGTGAGATCTGACCTGAGCCGAAGTAGGAGGCTTAACCGACTGAGCCACCCAGGCGCCCCTAATCTTTTCTTTAAAAATAGCAACCAAATTAATTCTTCTACTGATGAGTTTAAGACTACAGAGCTGAAAGAGGGAAAAAGTACATTACTCTGCTTTTAAAAAAATTATAACCAATATAAAAGTAACTGAGGTAGAGATTATCCAACCCAAATTGTAGGAAAAGGGCAATCCCATTAGTATCAGATAACTAGCTATGTGGTAGAAGCAATCACTTTTAGCTAAAGGACAGTGTTAAAAATCATCAGCCAAGAAAAAAAAATGTAGACAGCTGCTGTAACACAGTTTTAAAGTGCCAGTATCTAATATGTTGAGTACCTAAGAGCAAACTTTGTACTAACTTAAAGAACTAGGAAAGACGTCTTTTTTCTTTTAGAAAATCTTGACCATTGTGATAAAACTTATCTTTCAGACTACATTAAATAATTTTAGTATTAAGTGAGACACATCTATGGAAGAAGAAAACCAGTTCTGTCAAGGACTGCTGGCTCATTATTACTCTCTACTCTGAAGTCTTTTCACTGTATAATCTTCTCTTTACTTCTGTGCATTTTTTCAAACTATGTTTCCTAGTGCTCTCAGCAGTTTCCCAGTCTCTTGTCACACAATATTTTTACTTATCATGTATTATCATCCTATTTATGACAGCTGCTTTCTTATTTAAACCTAATTAGACCTCATATAAAACCATCTGCTGGAAAACAGAAATTTCAAGTAGAAAGGGGCCTCCAAAGGTCAGCTGATACAACCTTCCCTATTTAACAAGTAAGGAATCCAATGAAGTAATTTATTCTGGAAACAGAATTAGGAAGGAAATTGGAATGCCCTAATTTCCAATGTCTGTTCATACAAATTATTTAGAGAGGGTTGCTTAAAATTTAAAAGGAAGTGGGGGCAAGGATAAGAATCTAGACCTAAGCAATCAAGAAAGATTAAGACTCTGAAGGCTGAGAACCATTTTTCTGAATACATCTATGGATACTTTCTCAAGAGTTTGGGAAATAAAAAAGCCTAACCCCCACGGGTGAAAAAAAATTGATTCAACCAAAAGGCATCAACCTGTTAAATGCATTACAGATTTGAAGAATAACAGCTAAAGTTAACTTAATTCGTAAGAAGTATTAAAAGATTAAGCTGTTTTGACAAGCTTTACATAAGAACCTGTTTAAAGAAGGGAACATACACAAGTTGGATTGCTTTAAGGAGTTGTTATTAAAAATTTTCACCTGGACACTAATTTTACTGAACACATATCTTATTATGCCTTAGAGACAGTAGTAAATACTTTAAATAAAGCATCTTATTTCACCTTAACAACAGCAATATAAAATGGGTATTGTTAAGTCTCTCTCAGGAACCTGATTTAGCCAAAATTCTTTTGGCAATAAGGGAAATACAGTTGGCAGCTAAATCACAGAAGTGTAAAGATATTCCCTAGGGAACAAACTGCTCCACTCTGGTATTTGAAAAACTTGTAATTTTCTATAAATTTTCACTTTAACTTCTTACTCCAAATTGCTCTTTTCAAAAAGTAAATTTCATCATTTGCAGTAGGAAATATGAGCAGTAATTCAACTATTTCTTATGCTTTTAAAAATTTTGGGGCGCCTAGGTTGCTCAGTCAGTTAGGCAACCCACTTCGGCTTACTTAGGTTATGATCTCACAGTTCATGAGTGCGGGCCCCACGGCAGGCTCTGTGCTGACAGCTTGGAACCTGGAACGTACTTTAGATTCTATGTCTCCTACTCTCTCTCTCTGCCCCTCCCCCACTTGCACTCTATCTCATTCTGTCTCTCAAAAATGAATAAACATTAAAAAAATTTTTTAAAGTTATTAATGAAGCTCTAACACAGTGCTACAACAAACTAAGTACATTATTAATGCCTTCATTTCCTTTAACTGAGATTACCATGTAGAAAACAATGTTTAAAATATCAGGAATTCTACTGCCTCAACTGAGGAACCCTGCCTCAACCTCCATACTGTATAATCACTGAAACAGTACAGATTCCTGCAAAAAAATTACTTTGGTTAGAGATTTTACAGTTTCCCTCTCACCAAAGATTCTATTATCTATTTCAGCCCAATCTAAAAACACTCCTGTCTCCTAGAAGGAAAGAAAAGAAATTAAGAATGGGATAATAAAAGAGAAAGAAAAGCTACAATAGGGAAGAGCAAGGAAGACAAAATGGATTCTTTGAAAAAAAAAATATCCAACAAAATTCACAAACTTCTAGCAAAAGTTATCAAGAAAAGATGTAAGCAATATTAAGAATGAAAACAATATTCCAGAAAGGGATTAAAAGGAAAATAAAACACCAACAAAGTGATTAAAGTTAATATCGCAGGTAAAAAAAAAAGTATTGTTAATATAGTCTACTCTTTGATATTATATGTTCAGAAGGGCATATAGATCACCATGTAGAATTCCTCCCCCAAACCCATAATCTCAGTCTAATTATGACCCAACATCAGAGAAATCAAAGTGAACAGACATACTACAAAATACCTGATCACTAATTTTTTTTTTAAATTTCAACTCATGAGAGACAATGAAAGACTAAAAAATTCTCCACTAAGTAGAAGAGACCAAAAGAGACATGACAGCTAAATACAGTGTTGTGATTTAGATCCTGGAGCAGAATCAGTGAAAAACTGGGAAAATGCAAATGCAATCTGTAGTTTAGTTAACAGTTT
>NC_043709.1:111701108-111720231 GCF_006229205.1 Suricata suricatta
AAACCTAAAACCAAGAATACCTAACAAGATTATCATTCAGAATTTAAGGAGAGATAAAGAGATTCCTAGACAAATAGAAGTTAAAGGAGTTTATCACCACTTAACCCGGCCTTGAAGAAATGTTTAAAGAGAGTTCATTAAGTGGAAAGAAAATAATAAAAGGTAATTAATTTCACAAGTAAAAACAAACATAGAGTTAATATATTAGATTGATTACTTATAAAACCAGTATGGAGGTTAAAATACAAAAGTATTATATCAACAAAAATCAGTCAAGAGATAAATTTAAAAAATTTTTTTAACATTTATTTTATTTTTGAGAGACAGAGAGACAGAGCATGAGTGGGGGAGGGGCAGAGAGAGAGGGAGACACAGAATCTGAAGCAGGCTCTAGGCTCTGAGTGGGACTCATGAACCGTGAGATCATGACCTGAGCCAAAGTTGGCGGCTTAACCAACTGAGCCACCCATGCGTCCCAAGCGATAAATGTAAAAGATGTAAAATATGCTATCATATAAGTAAAATATGGAGGGAGGGAGCAGAAATTTAATGATTTCAGAATGTATTCAAAATTGAGCAACCATCAACTTAAACACAGCCTGCTATACATATAAGATATATATGAACCCACTGGTAACCACAAATCAAACACCTATAGTAGATACACAAAAATTAAAGAGGACAGAATCCAAGTATAACACTAAAGCAAGCCATGAAACCACAAGGGAAGAGAGTGAGAAAAGAAAAGAACTACAAAAAAAATGAACAAAATAATATTTAATAAGTATATATTGATCAGTAATGACTTTAAATAATCATGAACTAAATATTCCACAAAATATTAGAAATGACCTTTTTGGGGGAGAAAAAACTAGGAATGACAGGATTTAACAAGGTGGCTAAATGTTAAGATTTATATATTAAGAGTGTTGTATTTCAATATGTTAAAACAAATACAGAAAACAAATACAATGGATAATTATACAGAACAAAGTTTTTCTAATAGTATCAGAAAATAACAAGCATTTGGAAATAAATCAAAGGGAGTGAAGAATCTTTATAGATATAGTTATAGAAACTTAGGAGACATTAAAGAAGGCATTAAAAATAGCAGCTATTTTCATGCATAGGAAGATTTAATAAAGATGTAAATTCCCTCCATATGAACTTATATATTCAGTTCCATTTCAATCATACAAAACATTTATTCTAGGCAACTTATAATCACCTTTAAAAAAGATGACCAGGATCAGCATAAAAAAAGTAAAGCCTTATGAAAAAGTAAAGAGCAAGAACATTTCTGGCTTATGGAGGGCAAGTCTATCTTACCAGATATCAAGATTTATGCTGTAATAATGAACACAGTGAGGTATGGGCCAAGAATAGACAAATAAATGGAACAGAAAAGAGCCCTGATATGGAGCCATACTTGTAGGAAAACAGAGGTATGATGTCGGAACAGAAAGTAGGAAGAATTTAAAAAAAAAAAAAAAAGGAGCAGGGTGCATTGGTGACTCAGTCGATTAAGCCTCCAACTCTTGGTTTTGGTGCTCAGGTCATGATCTCAGTTTGTTAGACCACGCCCAAGCTCAGGCAGCACAGACCCTGCTTGGGATTCTCTCTCTCCCTCTTTCTCTGCCCCCTCCTTACTCATGTTCTCTCTCTCTCTCTCTCTCTCAAAATAAGTAAACTTTTTTTTTAAAAAGGAGCTATAAAGTCAAACATTTTTTCCCATTTGTCACTTAAACTCTTGCCTTTGTTTACGACTATGCAACAGAAAAAGGATGCTAAAGTCATTATTGTTTTGCTGACGTATAATTTCAGAATAAATAAAAAGTTTTCCAATTCAACAAACATTAAGCATAAAGCTTTACTTCAGACTGCAATTGGCCAAATGATTCTCTTGGGGAAAAAGAAGTCTGCCATGTAAATGCTAAGGCAGCAATTCTGATCTGAGGAATCCATAAACCTTCCAAAAAGTATGTAAAGTTTTGTGTGCATATGCATATTGAGTATTTTTATGTGGGGAGGGTCTAAAGCTTTCATCATCTTCCTAAAGGAATATAAAGATTCCACAAAAAAATAAATAAATATAACCACTGTACTTAAATAAACAAATATTTAAGTACAGTCAAACTATTCTCAGTAGTTACTTATGAAGAAAGTTACAACTAAAAGGAAGAAAACAGGGATATTCACATGTTATGTGCCATTTAAACCTAAAAAAATTTTTCTAAATTTTGAAATAATTATAGTTTTACAGGAAGGTGCAGGAGGGGTCCTAGATATGTTCACCATATTTTCTCCAATAGTAACATCTTACATAACTATGGTACAATGTCAAGACCAGGAAATCAACATTCATACAACCCATAGACCTTAATTCAGATTTTGCCAGCTTTTACACATAATCATTTGTGTACATTTGTATTTATGTAATTCTATGCAATGTTATCACATACCTAGATTCATGTTACTACTACCATATCCAAGATATGTAACTACTGTATAACCATAAAGCAATCCCCTCATACTTATAGTCTCAAACCAACCACCAATCTATTAGTGCTAATTTTTAAGAATATATTACTAGGTATATAGTATTTGCAATACTTACGTAAACTCCCCAAATGTGTGTACATATGTATGTGTGTGTAATAGTATACAGTGTATTTATATGTATGTAGATATTTATATATGCACATCCATATAAACAAATGTACACACATATAATCTTAAATGCATAGAGAATTTTTTTTCAGAAAATACATTAAATCCTTAATAGTGATTTGCTTTAAATAACAGTACTGAAGGTATTAGGGGAAAAGTGATGGCCTTTTAATTTTTGTTAACTTTGTATACATTTTTAATTGTGTACAATCAACATATTTTATAATATTTTGTAGAATGACAATACTTGTGTAAGCTTTACAGTGGCCAGATTTGAGAAAACACTAGCTCACAGTAATGTTCTTTAGACACTTGTAGAAAATATCTAGGAACCCAGGGGTGAATTCAGGAAAGGAAACTGTGAATAAGTTGATAGGAAATAAAACTTGTAATATGCTCTGCTAAACTTACTCTAAGTTTAGTGGAGCTCTTTCTAAAAAGAGGTTGTAGGTACATATGATAAAATACCTCTCTCTGAGCAGCAATGGCCAGGGGGTGCAACTTGAACAAACTGTTCCTAAGAATATGTACTATATAAGAATACATAAAGGACCAGAGTGACTTAAATCCTAATTCTCATTCTGTCATGTACTAGTTATGTGACCTCAGTAAGCTGATTACCCTAGCAAGCCTCATTTTCCCCACTTGTAAAATGAGACTATGATAATATTCACCTTCACAACCTGTTACACGTTTCAGACAAGGTTATCAATGGGGAATACTTAACACAGCCACTTGTCCATGTAACAGAAGTTATGATATCTGGCCATATAATTTCAAACAACAACGGGTAAATAGATACAAAAGCAACATAGTGGAAAGATCCAAATTGGAAGCTTCTAGGCATGACTCTCTTTCCTTGCTATATCAAATTTAATAGTCATTTGTTTTTATTGAACGTTCAATTTATTTACTTATAAATAAAACAGATCACACAAAGTACTGTTTATTGAAAACACTAGAATAGTCAAAGCACTGTAAAACTAAAATGTATATAAAAGCTAAAATACTGGAACTGTGAATAAAAGAAATGTTCTGTGAATTAAAAAGACGGGCATAATGGATTTATAGTTGGTAAGTTGGAGATGGGGGCTGAAGAGAAAAAAAAGAAGATAGGGGCTAGAGTCAAATTAGTGTTCTTGGAATGCCACCACTGATGTCTTTGCTTGTAAAACAGTAATGGAAGTGGTACCAACATCCCAGGTTGTGAGGATTAATGGATAATGCCAGTAAAGCTTCCAGAACACCTCTTGGCACAGAGCTTCCATGTTTGGTTATTATTGCTGCTGCTGACACATAGCTCCCATATTTATTATTATTATTTACTAATTTATTATTTATTATTATAGAGAGCGAGAGAGAGCGAGCAGGGGAGAGGAGCAGAGAGGGAGAGAGAGAGAGAGAGAGAGAGAGAGAGAGAGAGAGAAAGAGACAGACAGAGAGAGAGAGAGAGACAGAGAGAGAGAGAATCCTAAACAGCCTCCATGCTTACCACAGAGCCTGACGTAGGGCTTGATCCCATGACTCTGGGCTTATGACCTGAGCCAAAAACACAAGTCAGATGCCCAAGTCAGACGCCCAACCAACTGAGCCACCCAGATGCCCCATTATTGTTATGATTATTAAGCCTTAGCTTTCTTAGCTGTGAAAGGTGAAAAACACCTTACCTAATAGAGTATACATGAAAAATAAATGATATGTTAAGTAGGGCATGTCAAATAATACTCTAATGTAAGCTGATTTTAACAACAAAACTAAGACCAGTTGGCCTAAAATATCTAATCCATGCATATTTTCCAGAATATCCTATACTTGCATTATTTTTCTTATACAGTTAGATTTTCTTTAACTTTTCATCAAATTCATTTTTAACAAGCTAATGATCACACTTAAGAAAATTTACTAGGTTGGGACAAACATTAAAAGAGACATTTCAGGGGCGCCTTGGTGGCTCAGTCAGTTAAGCCTCCGGCTTCGGCTCAGGTCAGATCTTACGTTCGTGGGTCCGAGCCCCACGTCAGGCTGTGTGCTGACAGGTAGCTCAGAGCCTAGAGCCTGCTTTCAGTTCTGTGTCTCCCTCTCTCTCTGCCTCTCCCCCTCTCATGCTCTGTCTCTCTCTGTATCAAAAATAAATAAAACATTAAAAAAAATTTTTTTAAATAAATAAATAAAATAAAATAAAAGAGACATTTCAGTGGCGCCTAGGTGGCTCAGTTGGTTAAGCGTCTGACTTCGGCTCTGGTCATGATCTCACGGTTCATGAGTTCAAGCCCCGCATCAGGCTCTGCGCTGTCAGCACAGAGCCTGCAACTTGCTTCAGATTCTGTGTCTCCTTCTCTCTCTCTGCCCCTCCCCCACTCGTGCTCTATGTCTCTCTCTCTCAAAAAAATAAACATTAAAAAAATTTAAAAGATTAAAATAAAAGACATTTTAAAAAACTACCTTTAGAAAATTTAACAATATTTTCAATAAACTTTCAATGTAAAATAACTGAATTCCAAGTCAAGAAAAAAATTATTTCATAGCAAAGTAAATTACATTAGAACCTATAAATATTGTTGGGAGTATTCTTTTAGTTAATTATAGTTTAGTAGAGAAAAGAGATAAAGAATTGTTCCACCCTACTGCTTTAGTATTGCCTTCTCTCTCCTCGCTATCTTTGGAAAAAATGGAGTCATTAAAAGGGTGAGTGACAGGTTTTTAAAACCAAGTTACTAACTGCTAACATCTACTTTCTACTGAGCATTAATATTAAATTTTAAATTATTCCATTACCCTCTTTTGTGGCTTTTTGTTTCTCTTTAGTTTTTTGTTCTTAAGCCCCTTATTTCCTACTAGAAGCCCACAGAAAGAACAATGCTTTCCTTTTTGTTCCCCCTCAAGTGAAAAAGTCCATACTTGGGTATTCCTAAAGAGAGCTTTTTCAAATGGAGTAGCCATTATCATCGCAGCTGCAATTCACTGGTCTAGATCATTCCTATAACACCAGTTCCAATAAACTGATACTTATCAGATACAGCTTCCCCAAAGCTGAAGTCTAATAAGAACATTTTAGGCCAGAATAGATGCAAGGATGTTCTATTCTGGACTCCACAGGTAAACTTATTTTGACTTCAATTCTATTCACATAGCAATTATGTGGAGTCCAAAACTCTGGGTCCTGAGTAGAGTGGGAAGCCATTTTCCCATACCTCACATTAGTAGGAAAGTTACTGATTTAACACTGGGGCTAAAAGGGAACCAACTACTTAGAAAAATCTGTTTTCTTAAATAGGCATGTTACCCTCATCAGGATTTAAACTGAGAGAACATGTTGAAACAATCAGCACTGCCCTGGAAAATCCAGGAGGGTACCAGGCTTGCAACAACAAATGACAGGTCCTTCCTTCAGGGATTGATTGATTTATTAAGTATATTGGACGAAAGACCAAAGACCTGCTAAAAAATATATAAAACAATTTAAAACTGCCGTTTAGATGGAAAATGAGGCTCATTTAGGTAAAACATGGCCTATGTCTAGTCAACACCCATGCAACCATACACTATTTGAAACCATTTCAAACAGCAAATTAGAACTGACTCAAGAAAAAAACATCAGTACTCACTTTTTTATTTCTCGGAGCAGCATTCGTATAAGGATGGTCTGAAGTGGTTCAACCATCAACTTCCTCCACATATCCAATGCTAGCTGCCAGGAAAAATAAAAATTATCAAGGCTGAATTACTTTTTAACATTTGTTAAAATGTTAAAAGACTTTTCAAAGTAAAAGTACTCTTTCAAGTATTTATAACCAATATTTCAAAATTCAAATGAAAATTGACTATACATAAAAAATAAATTTCTAATTTATTTATTTTTATTTTTTGGAAAGAACATACATGAAAGGGCAAGCAGGGGAGGGGCACAGGAAGAGGGAGAAAGAACCCGAAGCAGGCCCAGGCTCAGCAAGGAGCCAGAGGCAGGTCTCCATGCCACAACCACACGAACATGACCTCAGCCGAAATCAAGACTTTGGTGCTTAACCAACTGAGGCGCCCAGGCGCCCCTAAATTTCTAATTTAAAATGAAAATGACTATCACATTAGACTTGTACAACAAACAGGATTAAGGTTTTATCATTAACTGAAAATCTTAAAAAAATAACTGATCTGATTTTTACTGAATATAATTTATTAAATGTTAAATGCCCTGTATTATGGGAAGGCTAAGACTAACTGAAATAAAGGAATTATGTTAAAATGATTTGCTTGCTGGGATTTTTAAAATTATAAAACCTCTCATATAAACATAAAGAGAAGGTCAATTAAAAGAATAATAAAATAAAACATTCCTGGAGTCACCACCCAGCCACCCAGTGTAAGAAACACAACCTCCACATTCCCGCTGCTCCAAATGTCCTCCTTCGTTCCGCTCAAAGCTTACAACAACCCTGAATTTTGTGTTAAATCATTCCCTTGCTTTATAGTTCTACCAAATGTCTACATGTCCCCATAATATATATTTTTAATCTTAAATCCAGTATAGTCAACAGTGTTAGATTAGTTTCAGGTGTACACTCCAGTGATTCAACAATTCTATACATTATTCAGTACTCAAAGTAAGTGTACTCTTAATCTCCTTCACCTATTTCATCCATCCCCTACCTCTCTGGTAACCAGTTTGTTCTCTGTAGTTAGGAGTCTGTTTCCTGGCTTCTTTTTTTCTTCCCTCGTTTGTTTTGTTTCTCAAATTCCACTTATGAGTGAAATAATTTAGTATTTTTCTTTGTCTGTCTTATTTCATTTAGCTTGATACCCTCTAGATCCATCCATGTTGTTGCAAACGACAAGATTTCATTCTTTTTTATGGCTGAGTAGTACACACACACACACACACACACACACACACACACACACACACACACCCCAATTCATCCTTAACCATTCATCTATATTGGTGGAGCACTAGGGTTACTTCCATAATTAGACTATTGTAAATAATCCCACATATACATAGGGGTGCATATATCTTTCTGAATCTGTGTTTTTGTTTTCTTTGGGTAAATACCCAGTAGTGGAATTACTGGATCATATTTCTGTTTTTAATTTTTTGAGGAATATCCATTCTGTTTTCTGCAGTGGTTGCACCAACTTACATTCCCACCAACAGTGCTTGGGAATTCCCTTTTCTCTACATCCTCACCAACATTCACTCTATCTTGTCTTTTTGATACTAACCATTCTGACTGGTGTGAGGTGATAACTCATTGTGGTTTTGATTTTTTTCATCTCCCTAATGATTAGTGATTTGAGAATCTCTTCACGTGGCTGTTGGCCATTTGTAAGTATTCTTTGGAAAAAGATCTTTTCGGGTCCTCTGTCCATTTTTTAATTAAATTGGTGTTTTTGGTGCTGAGATGTATTAGATTCTTTATGTATTCTGGATATTAACCCTTATTAGATATTTAATTTGCAAATATTTTCTCCCATTCACTAGGTTGGCTGTTTGTTTTGCTGATGGTCTCCTTTGCTGTGCAAAAGATTTTCATTTTGGTGTAGTCCTGATAGTGTATATTGCCTTTGTGTCCCCTGCCTGAAGGAAACATCCACAAATATGCCGCTAAGGTTGCTGTCCAAGAGGTTAATGCCTGTGTTTTCTCTTATAAATTTTATGGTTTCAGGTCTCACGTTTAGATATTTAACTCATTTTGAGTTTATTTTTGTGTGTGGTGTAAGAAAGTGGCTGTTTTCATGCATCTGCACGTAGCTGTCCAGTTTTTACAACACCATATACTGAAGAGACTCTTTTCTCCACTGCATGTATATTCGTCTCGTCCGTCACAGATTAACTGACCGCAGAAGTGTGGGTTTGTATGCATGGGCTTTTTATCCTATTCCATTGATCTATGTGTATTTCTCTGTCAGAACCACACTGTTTTGATTACTACAGCTTTGCAATAAAGTTTGAAATCTGGAATTGTGATACAGTCAGTTTCGTTCTTTCTCAAGATTGCTTTGGCTATTCGAGGTTTTTTGTGGCTCCATACAAATTTTAGGATTATTAGTGAAAAGTGTTATTGATATTTTGATAGGGATTACAGTGAACCTATAGATTGTTTTGGTAACTCCTTGTAGTTTGGGTTTGTTTTTTTGTTTTTTTTTTTTTACATTTACTTATTTTTGAGAGAGAGCGAGAGACACAGCACAAACAGGGGAGAGACAGAAAGAGAGGGAGACATAGAATCCAAAGCAGGCTCCAGGCTCTGAGTTGTCAGAACAGAGCCCAACATGGGGCTCAATCCCACAAACCGTGAGATCGTGACCTAACGCTTAACTTACTGAGCCACTCAGGCACCCCTAACTCCTTGTGGTTTTAATTGGCATCTTCTTGAGTGAGGCTGGGCATCTTTTTATATTTTTATTGTATGTCTTAGTTTTTTTCTCTGAAATGCCCATTTATCTCTTTTGCCCATTATTCCATTAATATTTACCTTGTTCTTATTAAAAACTAGCAGTTCTTAAATACTGTAGAAGTTAATCCCTTGAGAGTTTTATATACAGCAGTTTGTCATAGTTTTGTGATTTAACTTTTGAGTTCCTTTAGTGTGCTTAGTAAAAATACATTATATTTTGGGGCACCTGGATGGCTCTATCAGTTAAGTGTCTGACTCGATTTCAGCTCAGGTCATGATCTCAGTTTTGTGGTTTGAGCCCCATGTCAGGCTCTGTGTTGACAGTGTGGAGCCTGCTTGGGATTCTGTCTCCTTGTCTCTCTGTCCCTCCCCTACTCATGCTGACTCTGTCTCTCTCAAAATAAATAAATAAATGTAAAATTTTTAAAAAATACATTATATTTTAGTGTCTCAATTTTATCAATCTTTTCCTTTATTGTTTGTATTTTTCGTGTCTTTTAAAAACTTCTCTACCCTAATGTCAGGGATATGTGTGCTCTTATATTGCCTTCTAAAAGCTTTTATGTTTTGCCTTCCATATTTAAATTCCAATATATTTTTCCCATAGAGAGTCCAAATTATTCCAGTATCAAAAATTGATTGCTCTCCTGTTTCCAACTTAATTGCATCTATACAGCCATTGGTCTGGGTTTAGCTTCTCTATTCTGTTTCCCTGGGGTAACTTTATTCTGATCAATTGGTAATTCCATTTCAAATAAGTAAAAGCATTTGCCTTCCCAAAAGGAACATTCTTCAAGTTTTCCCTTATTTTTGCCTTTTTAAATAGCACCAACAGGAAAAAAAAGAAGGTGATACAAAAGAAAATGGGATCATATAGCTGTGTTGGGAGAGAAAACTATGTCTTTTGAAAGCAAGCTGGTGAGGCTATCAAAATTCAGGATGCTTTGACTTCCAGGTACCCACTCTATGATAATTTCTGTTCATGTACAAAGAGATATATACAAAAATGCCAATTCTCTGAGTGTGAGGTTTGTGTCTACTTTGTTTACTACTGCATTCCTAGCATACAGAAAAGTGTCTTGCACCTAGAGGGGTTTAAAAAATATTTGATAAATGAACAATGATATTCAGAGCAGTATTTGCAACAAGAACTGTAAACTAAGGAGAATAGCTTAATAAGTGAAAAATAAATTATTCTATATCCCTATTATAGAATATTGAGCTCTCACAAAAATAAACTTATATGAAAAGAACTCCTAGACACATTAACCAAAAAAAAAAAAAAAAAAACAGGCAAGAAATACAAGTTGCAACACATATGGTATGACATCATTTCAGTATATATCATATGATTCCATTCATGTTTAAAATACAAAACTAAACTGTTACATGTATATGTATAAATACTTACATGCAAATGTGCAAGTAAATTTCAGGAAAGACATAAACCAAATGGTTTATGGTGATTTCCTCTGGGAGGAGTGAGCTTGACAATGTTGGTGATAAGGGATCATCATGAAAATATTCATGTATAATCCTACTAACTAAAACAACTACTGTTAAGATTTTGGTATTTCCAACTAATCCATTGCTATCCATCCTTTTTCCCCTGCAGTTTTATTCCTATTAAACATACAATGTGTCCACATTTTTTCATAAAATATTTCCCCTTTATTAAAGTTTCTATGAACTATTTTCTATTACTAATTCATCTCTTTGCCTTTCTAACAAAATCATACTATACATATTCTTCTTTGTATGTTTTTTTTACTACTGGATATTAAACATTTAAATTGTCTACCCACTAGTCACCCTTATTAACAATGATTGTAAAGAATACTTCTAAACATTTAAACTTTTTTCCATATTTATCATTTTCACAGTATAGATTACTAGACATGGGATTACCTAATTAACAAATATTGAACATTTTAAAGTCTGAGAGACAATGACAGATTTCTTTCTAAAATGACTATTCTAATAAAATTTCTCCTCATGCTGCACCTTAGCTGTTTATTTCTTTCATTAACATCCATCACAATTTAACATTAATTTCTGTACTTATTTGGTACTGCTTCCCCCTGAGGACATGGACCTTCTGTCTGTTCATCATTGTATCCCCAGCGTCTGGTTACTCAACAAATATGTATTACATAAAATAAACCAACACTGTACTAGAGTATTTCTCTCACAGTGCAGGTATGCTTTATGAAATTTCCCACATTTAAATTTGCACTGTACCTCAAAATTCTGAAGGAATTAATTGACCTGCACAATGCAATGTTTCAGTCTTAATTTCTTTAATTACTTTTTAAAGTTAAAATAAATTTGTTATGAGGCACCTGGGTAGCTCAGCTGGTTGAACGTCTGTACTCTTGCTATGGGTATAGGTCATGATTCCAGGGCTGTACGATCAAGCCCCACATGAGGCTCTGTGTGAGTGTGGAGCCTGCTAAATATTCTCTCTCTCCCCTCTCTCTTTGCCCTTCTGCCGCTCGTGCAGGCACATGCATGCACTCCCTCTCTCTCAAAATAAATAAACTTAAAAAAATAAATTTCTTGGATCCATAAATCTGTATTTCCTCTCAAGTCCATGACCTTTGCACTTTAACTACAAGAGTCTCAAGATTTTAAAAATATATTTTATGAGCGTTTTTTCACATAGTGGAACTATTAACCCTGTCATTTATTCATCTATCATTAATTATTAAAATAATACTAATCACACCTCTCTGTTCTCAACTATATGAAGATTTTAGGAAACATTTAGGATATTTTAAAACTCAAGAATTTTGGGGGTGCCTGAGTGGCTCAGTCAGTTAAGCAACCAACTCTTGAGGTCTGCTCAAGTTGCGATCTCATGGTTCATGGGTTCGAGCCCCATGTCAAACTCAGCACTGACAGCACAGAGCCTGCTGTGAGAGCTTCTGGATTCCCTTTTCCTCTATTTCTGCCCCTCCCTTGCTTGTTCTCTCTCTCAAAACTAAATAAACTTTTTAAAAAAATCTCAATCATTTTAAGGTAGTCTACACAGTATCTCTGAAAAAAGGACAGTGAATGAAATTACCTCAATATATATAAAAACACTCTTATGCTTGACAGTCATTTAAAGAATTTCCTACCTCTCCTATTTCCATAAGTGGTTCATTCATATCTACACCACCGTACCCATACTGAAGGTCAGCTTCTGTCAATTTATTCTTTTTAATAAATTGGGTGTTGAGATACCTGAAAAACAAATATAATGTCCTTATTAAAATAAGTAGGAAAACAAACGATTTGCAATCTGCAATTGTACAGTGTACTATGGAATAACCTGGAGGTACAGGCAGGTTCGGTAAAAATACTCCTCTGAAACGTTTAAACCACCTGGGATACACAAATATCTTGGTGGCTAGCAATATATAGGTTGTAGCTAAAACCAGAAGTAATTGAGATCATCCTGGAAAAATGCAAACTAAGATAAGAGATGAGAATAAAATCTACCTAAGTGACTAAAAGAGTGGATTTAGGTAGGATGAGACTAAGGTAGAATGAAGAAGTTGAATGGGTTTAATTTGATCTAGGTTTGTATTAGCACTAATTTTTTTCAGCTGAATAACCCTGAACAAAGTCATTTAACCTCCATGAGCCTAGTCTCTTCAGATGCAAATTTGGAGACACAAACTACCTCATATGGTTTATACAAACACACATTTGTGTATATATAATATATATTGAACAAAAGCTCACTAAAATTACCAATTTATTATTAATATTACCATTAATTTAAATAGTACCAAATTAATTAATTTGGTAAACAGAGAATGCAGATATAGGAGAACCTGGAACTCTAAGAAACAAATAGAAAACCAACTTAGATCTACTAAAACGTCTCAGTTCAGGAGGTCCCACTGCACACATCATACTGCACCGGCGCACAGTCTTAAATACTCGTCTCATGTTACCTATATACCAGTGGTCCAAGCTTCTCAGCAATGGCAAAGCATGCATGTGCTCTCACTTTTACCCTCAAAATTCCTGTAGTCCTCCTAATTTTAAGAATTCTCCTTGAGAATTCTATTTATGACTATCTCACTTTGCGGGGTGAGGGGAAAAAAACCTGATGAAATGTCAGAGTGTTTAATGTATGGCAAACACTGTTTTATAAATGCCAAACCACAGGAAATCTTGTGCTTGTCAGCAATTGCTGGCTTCTGATTTTATTACACTTGGCTCTTCTAAGAAGAAATAAAAGCTAATGGCTATTGAAATAAGCTCCAGTTCCTGACAGAAGCAACTCACAGTAAGTAAACACCAGTGTTGTTACAAAAACCTACAGGAACGTGAACCAGTGACAAAGGACAAACACGCCAGAGAACCCAGCCCTGGCCTCAGTGTGGTACTCCAGCAATGCATAGTGTAACTGTACTGATGATGTTTGGAGAATCAGCTTCACTCCTCGGTTTCTCTCCAATGAGAAACTGAGGCAGAGGACCACCTCAGCCCATGCCACAATGCAGATGCCAAAATTATCACTGCCTTATCAGAGGCCACAAGATTTTAAGAGCAGACACCCTCATTCCAAGGGCAAAAATCCCAGTTGGCTTAATGCCACTATTCCTTATTTATCCACCATTCTTCAATAGGTCTCCGCCACATGTCCCCCAAAAGTTATTTTCACTGTCTACGTGAATAGGTTAGAGTAGATCAGTGGGGAGTACCACAGTAACATGCAGGGATGACAGTTAACACCAAAGATCTACGCAGGAGACGAGGTAGAGAAAGGAGGAGGGAAGTTCAGAGAGGGGAATGTGGAAATAATTTCTTGTTCAGAGGGGCGCTGGGTGGTTCAGCTGATGAAGTGTCCACCTTCAGTTCAGGTCATAATCTCGCGGTTTGTGAGTTTGAGCCCCGCATCAGGCTATGTGCTCACAGCTCAGAGCTTGGAGCCTGCTTAAGATTCTATGTCTCCATCTCTCTCTGTCCCTCCCCTGCTCATAGTCTCTCTCTCAAAAACAAACAAACATTAAAAAAAAATTAGTCATTCAAAGAAAGGAAGAAAAGCAATCCAGGTACATACAGCATAAAGAAAGAAAAATGTGAGAGATCATAGGGCATTACCACACTGTAGGTAATTCAATATGCCTAAAGGAGAGTTTAGAACTTCAAGAGAAAAACTGCTGAGTGCTTTGACAGAGAAGTGTTTCCATGAATCATCAATACTGAACCCTGGAGTCCAAAAAGAGCATCCTGGCAGGGAACATGGGCTTGGACTTACTCTGCTAAGCTTCATCCAAGCTGAAGTTCCACTTTGGAACTCTTGTCAAGATTTAGCACACAGAATGACGGAATTAAATACAGTTTTAGTTTTCAGAGAATAACTTTCCACACACCGCCTGGCTCCCAAATCCCTTGGTGACCCATCCTGCACCTTCCCCATAGCAGACACAGTCCATACAGCAGGGAACATTTTAGTTCTGTTCATTTCCATGGGTAACAGGTAGTTCAAAAACCAAAACTCCCTCAATTACTGAATGCAGGCAATACTGTTTAGATTGTCACGAGTTCAAAGCATACTTACCTATATAAGCAGTCCATATAGTCTGCGCCTTTGCTATACTCCTCCCAATACCTATGATACATAACAAGTACTTGCTCTTCAGACTCCAGAACTCTCTATATAAAGAAAACATATATTTTAACTTGAAAGCACTAATCATTTTCAATTGTAAGCTATGAAATGTATCAAAAATTAATGTTCTAAAATGACATAGTTCTATTATAAATTACATATACAAATTACATCCTAATTTAACTACTTTTAAGAACACTGCAATGATCGGGGAGGGGGGAATGTCTTAGATACGAAAATAAAGCATCCATGTTAAAGAGTAAACTGTTTCGTTCTCTGAAAGAACAAAATGTAATGGTGAGAAGCTGTCTTTGGGCTAGAATATTATATGAAGATCAGTTTAAAATAGGATGTAAGTCTACTGCCATGGATCTGTGGGCTTCTTCAAATCCCTCAGTTTGGGTCATCCTGCTAGTTACATAAGTATATTATCACTCTGAATTACTCACTTACGTGAATAAGGCTATAAAAATTGACACCTTTTCTATATTCCCAAAATAAGCTTTTTTGCATTTACTTAATAGAAATCTATTATTTTTTGAAAAATGAGAGTCAAACATTAAGTTTGACATCTAATTTTTAAAAGAAACCTCTTGTAACAATAAAAATGCATAGAATTAATATTCAAAAGGTCCTAGGTTCTTTTATCTCAGTTCTTTTATGAACTGTCCATATGACTTTAAACAAGTCGACCTCAATTTGCATCTAATTAATTCTCTGATGAAATGCTACACTTTTAACCTTGTGATTTTAATAACTAAGGCTCAAGAAACAGAAATAACCTACAAATAGTTTTTTGCCTATAATATTAATAAATAAATTTAAAATAACAACTGCTATTAATAATGCTAGGGAAAAGAGCACCCTTAGAGACTGCCACTGCTGGCTGAATAAATATGACAAAAATTTGTTACTGAACATCAAAACAATAAAAAATGTTCATGACCTAAGACTCAATAATTCTATGTCTAAAATTTATACTATAAAAACTCAGCTGCACAAAAATAATTTAGCTACAAGAATATTCACAGAAACATTGCTTATAAAAACAAATTATATATATTATAAATAACCCATATGTCCAGCAGTATGAGAATATTTAAACAAATCATAGTACCTCCACACAACGAAAACTTTAAAATCATTGCCAGGATCATAAAAGTTCATTTAATGACAAAGAAAGAGACTTATAATATTATTAAAATCAAGAAGCAGATTATAAAGTGTATATGATTCAGTTTTCTAATAAAAAATAAGACAAAATAAAGCAAAAATATGCAAAAGACAAATATCAAATTATATATATACTAATATATGCCCAAATAAATGTATTTAAGTATAGATAATAAAAATATTCACAGTAGCTCATTCTGGAGGTATAAGTGATGTTTGTGTGATGATTTTCCTGTTTTTGCTTATCAGAATGTTCTAAATTATCTAAAATGGCAATGCAATACTTTAGTAACTTAAAAAGTTCCCTCCCCCAATAAATCAAATTTTCTTCTCACAAGTGAAACTGCTTCAAATCTGTTGGTTATGTTAATAATTTACTTTGTCATCAATAAATCAGCCAACGTCTCTTTTGACACAGGATCCGAGAAAACATATGGTGCACAATTATATAAGTAATCTAAACTTCCCTAAAATTATTTCACAGTATCATTTTTAAATACAACTACACCAATATTAATTTCCAAGGTTTTTTAAAGTTTATTTATTTATTCTGAGAGAGACAGCAGGGGAGGGGCAGGGGGAGGGGCAGAGAGAGGGGGAGAGAGAATCCCAAGCAGGCTCTGTGCTGATAGCCCCATGCAGGGCTCGATTCTGCAAAAGGTGAAATCATGACCTGAGCCAAAACCAAGAGTCAGATGTTTAAACAACTGAGCCACCCAGGCGCCCCTCCTAGTTTTAATAATTGTACCACTGCTGTACAAGATGTTAACCTTAAGAAACTGGTAAAAAGGATATATGAATTCTGTATTATTTTTGCAACTTTTTTCTAAGTCTGAAAAGTATTTCAACATAACCATTTAAAGACATGAAAACCATGCTAATATATAAATCTGCAAAATCTGTGTCTTACACAGGTAACAATCAAGGTATAACCAAAGTTCACTAGATTACCATGGCAGAATTTTAAAACTAACTTAACATACTAAACATTATAAGAACAATTTAAAGTATGTTATTAAAAGTGCTTTTTATCAACTAACAAATGCACATATTAGAACACTAAAATGCGTCTGCCATATACAATAAAACGTAGAGCTTTACCTTTAAAGGTTTTAAGGGAAACATCACATGATCAATTATGCTCTGGGGTTATCACCACTTTAAAACATATCTGCACCTAGGCATGCCCAAGGTTAGACACATTATTACATAGTGTTGTTTTCTCTCCATTTTAAAGATAAAGAAATGGGGCACCTAGGCGGTTCAGTCAGTTAAGACTCTGATATCAGCTCAGGTCATGATCTCATGGTATGTAAGAGCTCCGAGTTGATGTCTGCTTGGGAGTCGCTCTCAATCTCCTTCTCTCTCTTTCTCTCTCTCTCTCTCTCTCGCTCTCAAAATAAACTTTAAGAGAAAAGACAAACTTAAATTTCAATCCATAAGGTAGATTAAGTGAGTTGCCCATGGTCACACAGCTAATAAAAGGTAGAGTTCAGTTGACAGCCCGAACACTGCAAATCCTTTGTTCATACAAAGATCAAATGTGTCACGCTGCCCTTATATATGACATATTAACAAAATAACTGGTCACAGGGAAAGCTTCTATCAGGCTTTTTAATTTATGTAGGACTTTATGTAGGACATGAAGAGACAGCTAAAAGGTTGAAAATAGAGACTTGCCAAGAGATGGGAAGAGCAAGTAAAAACTTGGTTCTACTAAACACCATCCAAAGGACATAGAAACAAATTTTAAAGTTGAGCAAACCTTGATTTGAAACCCCACTCTTTCCATTACTAATTATATACAATCTTGAATAACTAAACTTGATATCTTTAGAGAATCTAACAACATAATGCTTAACTCATAGATCTTAAATATATATAATCAGAAAAATGTTATTTAGGAAACAAAGCAAATAACCTTAATCTGATATAAGTTCTGCACTGGAAAACAGCAAACTAGTCAAATAACTACCCAGCTACAAACATATTTATATCATGTATGTATCGCTCCTTACCTTGTGCAAATGCCGTACGTGATTTTCCAAAAAAATCTTAGTTTCTGTATAAAGTCTTTCTCCAAGGGGTTCAGGATAGGCCACGCATAAAGCATAGATATCTCTAGTTAAATTGTTAAAGTTTTCATATTCATTAGAGATAGTATTTTAAAACAAAAGATTAAATCAGGTTTGCCATTAGAAGTGAAATATCATTTCAGCCAATTTAGGATTAAACAGATAAAGAAAGTAAAATACATAGCCATGCTTACTTTAAAAAGCACTGTAAGAGTTACTCATTACCTCATTCAACAAATATTTCTTGAGAAATATTAGACAGCATTGTAAGAAAAACAGTTCTTCTCAAAGAGATTTAAATGCAGAGTGGGTTCTGGGAAATCAAGTTACCCAGGAACCTATAAAATAAGGTTTATGTAAGAATGGACAGAAACATAGTATCAACAAAGGGCTACAGAATATCATAAGCAGATATGTATAAGCAATTCTGAGGAAAAAAAGTTACAATTACTCATTTGATACTTTCCTACGTCAAAGTACTCATCAAAATACACTACAACCTATACACTATTCTTCAGCATTTATTCCATTAGAATTGTAAAATGAATAGTAATATCAATTAATAAGTTTTTGAATACCAACTAAGTACCTTGCTAAGTATCACAAATGGTAGATATATACTGTGGCAGCCAGTTTTTAATCAAAAGACAGAGAAAATGGTATCTGATTGAGACTAACTTTACTAGCCAATGTTCTTGACCAAGCCTCTTAACCTTTTCTGCATTGCTATTTCCTCATCTCTAAGGTAAGGATAATGAACCCCCTCTTGATATATATCTCTTACAGAATCTTTGTAAGACCCAAATAAGCTCATGAATGTTAACAGTGCTTCATAAACTATGCATTACTGACCAGATGTTTAAGATAAAGCACTCATGAAGCAATCTGGGAAATCCTAATTAAAAATGTAGATAAAAACTGAAAATAAGGTTAATTATTTGGGATGGAGTCAAGTATTTAATATACTTTTATAATATTATAAATACATTTAATATACCTAAACAAGGATTAGGAAATACTCCAAAATAAAAATTTGTGCTTAAAAATATACAGGTGGGGGGGCACCTGCCTGGCTCAATTAGAAGAGCAGGTGGATCTTGATCTCAGGGTTGTGAGTTCAAGCCCCACGTTATTACTAAAAAAAAAAAAAAAAAAACTTAAATTTTCATTATAAAAAAAATACAGAGGTAGGATGCAGG
>NC_043709.1:111720331-111743866 GCF_006229205.1 Suricata suricatta
AAAAAAAAAAAAAAAAAAAACTTAAATTTTCATTATAAAAAAAATACAGAGGTAGGATGCAGGTTCTTCCTCTTCTATAGCACCATAACATTTTATATATTCTTCTACAGAATTTTACACGATATGATTTATACCTTTGCCATCCACGCTAGCCTGTATCTCCATATTCCCAGCTCCAAGGCACAATTCCTGGCACATTATAGGCATATATTAAATACCTGGTGGTGGGAGGGAGGTAGGGAATCAGTATCGCATGCTCTGCTTACTTCTCTAGTATCCTTACTCCAGAAAGAATAAGCAGCCCTCTCTACATGAGGTCGCTGACAGGTAGACTTTAGTCAGACTTTCCCATGTTCCTTCTAAATCCTTTTAATTATAATTAGTAAATAATAAAATATCTTCATGTATATATGTATATGTATTTTCTTCAATATACTGTTATAATAAACACAAATTTTTCTTTACAATAAAAAAGGGGCAAAAATATCCACGTAGTGTAATATTACTGTACCAGTTTTTTTGTAGAAAAATATACAGTAGGAAACAAACTATTACAATTATTGTTTTATTTTTATGTTTTGAGCAGGAGAGGGGCAGAGAGGAAGGGAGACACAAAATCAAAAGCAGGCTGCAGGCGCCAGGCTCCAAACGGTCAGCACAGAGCCCCACGTGGGGCTCGAACTCATCAACAGCGAGATCATAACCTGAGCTGAAGTCGGACACTTAACCCACAAAGCCACCCCAGGCACCGCTTACCATTATTTTAAATCAACTTAAATACAAAGAAAATTTACAAAATAGATTAAGTAAAAGGGTATATAAGAACTATTTACCAACAATAACATAAATAAATTCTTTAAAAAGTAGAAATTTTAACATGCATTACCTAAGAAAGAATTGAGAAATTTATTTGGACACAAATATAGAAAATTGATAATAGTGTGAAGATAGGAGAAGCAATGTGAAAATGCAGAAGAAAGGTGCTCCAAAATAATGAATTACATGAGCTCCTGGATGCAGCTTGGAGCCTCTCTAGGTTTCAGTTATAAATTCATGGGGGGGAAAGAAGTCCTAGTTCACTACATAATTTAAATCTCTAAGTTTTGTTTTACTATAGAGATTTATATTCAATCCCAATTAGTGGTCACAATCTTACCCTAGTAAAATCAGATATAAAAGTCAGAATTAGACGTATTAGAAGTGAGGGGAGTAGTTACCTCTAGTGACTGAGGGGTAAGAAGGGGTGCTTCTGGGAAGCTAGGAGTGTTCTATTTATTGGGTCCATGGGTATGTTCACATTATGAAAATTCACCTGTATGTTAATGAGCCCGTGTGTATACTTAAATTTTATTTTTAAAAAAGACTAAGTTTAGCCAGAATCCAGATCAACTATTCTTTTAGCAAAGGTGTGGTGTATTTAAGATCTTTTAAGTTCTGAATTTAAGTTCAAGAATTTTCATCCATATTTGCTCTCTTTTTCCTGAAGCCAAAAATATACTTGATACTGAAAAATTAACATGCTTCAATACCCTAATTTCAGCATGACATGCTAATTATGTTTCTATCACCAAAATTAGTATCACAACTTATCCAGTGCATGGACATGTAAACAAAATTGATTAAAAGGACTCACACCACAGGACTTACCTTATTTCCACTTAGGGAAAAAGGATCTGTGCATGGCAGGAAATCCATGGAAACTTTCCCATTTCAATCCATATGCGGGATTTATATGCCGTTTGACATTCTCAGTGAGAATGTACTTTTGTATTTCTTTGGGGGGGTTGTATTTTTTTTAAATCTTTTAAATGTTTATTTATTTTTAAGAGACAGACAGACAGAACTTGAGCAGTGGAGGGGCAAAAAGGGAGGGAGACACAATCTGAAGCAGGCTCCAGGCTCCTAGCTATCAGCACAGAGCCTGACATGGGGCTTGAACATACAAACCGCGAGATCAGGACCTGAGCTGAAGCCGGAAGCGTAACCGACTGAGCCACCCAGGTGTTTCTTTTTAACGAAGTCCACCTTAATAAATCTTTTAATTGGTTAAGTCATCATAGTTTGGGGTCTCAGTTAACCACTGTATAATGTCACTTAACTGTCTAAAACATGTTCCTAAATATGTTAGTTTTCTCTGACCTACTGAAATATTTAATCACCTTGAAAATGTTGAGGCCTTCGGAAGACTACCAAAATCTCTACCATTCCATTGTGACTTGGTTATAGACAAGGCGCTTTTAAAAGACAAAAAATGGGAAATAACTGGAGGTCAGATTTAGATTTAAACACTCTCTTCTCCAAAGTTATCTTTTCCTTAAGTTACTCTTTAGTAAGCCAGGATATAAAAATTCTTCTATTATGAACTTTCCACTTACAAATTTTCACAGTCAAAAAACAAAACTGTAGGGTTGCTTGGATGGCTTGGTCAGTTAAGCATCTGACACCTCTGAGAGAAAGAAAGATCAAGAGAATGAACATGAGCGAAGAAGGACAGAGATTGACAGGGAGACAGAGAATCCCAAGCAGGACCCATGCTGTCAGCGCAGAGCACAATTTGGGGCTGGAACCACCGGCTGCAAGATTCCGACCTAAGCTGAAATCAAGAGTCAGTCAGCTTCTGTTGCTTGATATTGGCGCAGGTTGTGATTTCGTAGGTGAGATCTAGCCCCAGGTGGGTCTCCACACTGAGCATGGAGCCTGCCTGGGATTCCCTTCTCCCTCTCTCTCAGCCCCTCCCAGTTCGAATGTGTGCACATGCGTGGGCACTCTCTCTAAAAATAAACAAACACACACAACTATTCCAGAGCAAAAGTTCTGAACCCTGTTACAACCAAAGGACAGTACTGACCAGCAGCAAAATTATTTTAGCTCATTTTCTCTATTAAAAGGTGCTTCCTATGCTTGGGTTTAACTTTTAATTTTAACACTATTAATCACCTGGGTGGTTCAGTTGGTTAAGTGTCTGACTCCATCTCAGGTCATGATCTCGCAGTTCATGAGTTCAAGTCCCGCATCAGGCTCCGTTCAGAGCCTGGAGCCTGCTTCGGATTCTGTGTCTCCCTCTCTCTACCCATTCCCCTGCTCGTGCTCTCTCTCTCAAAAATAAACATTAAAAAAAAGAAAGAAAGAAAAGGAGGAACACTGTTATTATTATTTTTCGGGTCTTGACACTGGACTGCAAAATCTACCTTCCTTTCCTCTGCCTCCCCTTCCCCTCAACTATCATTGTCATTGTCTTGTCTTTTTCTATCTGAACTCTTACCTCCACCTCCCCCACCCCATGGCCCTCGTCCTATTTGTCCTGGTCCTGCTGAGGGCTACTGCAGATGATTCTCATTAGAGACAAGAAAAAGAGGAGCACCTGGATGGTTCAGTCAGTGGACCATGCAACTACTGATCTTGCGGTTGTGAGTTCAAGCCCTATGTCAGATACAGAGATTATTTAAAAATAAAATCTTTATCCAAAAAAAAAAATTTAATGACAGAGCACCTGGGTGGCTCAGTTGGTTAAGTGTCTGACTCTTCGTTTCGGTGCAGGTCATTATCTCACAGTTTGTGGGTTCGAGCCCAGCATCAGCCCAGCTAGCATGGAGCCTGCTTGGGATTCTCTCTCTCCCCCTCTCTGCCCAACCACTGTTCACGCTGTCTCTCTCTCTCAAAATAAATAAACTTAAAAAAAAAAAAAAACAAACTAGAAAGAAAGCAGGCAAGCAAGCAAGCAAGGAGAAAACGAAAGTGATAACAGAAAACAAGTCCTGGTGAAAAAACTAATTACAAACAGAGGTAGGAAGGCAAACCATAAGTGACGCTTAAATACAGAGAACTGAGGGTTGATGGGCGGGGGAGGTAGGAAAGGGGGACACCAGTGATGGGCACTGAGGAGGGCACTTGCTGGGATGAACACTGGGTGTTGTATGAAAGCAATGAATCATGGAAATCTATCCCCAAAACCAGTATGTTATATATACTATATGTTAGCCAATTTGACAATAAATTATTTTAAAAAAAGGAACCAAACCCTAGGAAGAGAAGTACAATGGGTTCTCATTATGAAGATATAGCTTATAGATTCGTATGGATGTGCTTTTAAGTTATTTATTACATATAATAGTAAACAAATTTTAAATAGTGCTGGATTAGTTAAAAAAAAAAAAAAAAGTAGGGGCACCTGGGTGGCTCAGTCAGGTAAGCGTCCGACTTCAGCTCAGGTCATGATCTCATAGTTTGTGGGTTCAAGCCCTGTATTGGGCTCTGTGCCGACAGCTCAGAGCCTGGAGTCTGCTTCAGATTCTGTGTCTCCCTCTCTCTCTGCTCCTCCCCCATTCATGCTGATTTTGTTTCAATAATAAATAAACATTAAAAAAGTATACTCTGGTTTCTTTTCATATCGTATATAAATCTTTCACTTTGTACTTAAAAAAAGAGGGAAAAAAAGATGATCTTAAATTTGAAAATGGTACAATGACCAAAACAGCGCTGGCAATAAAAGATAAAGATCTTTATTGACATTTCTGAAGAGAAAGAACAAACATGCAACATATAAAAAGATGCAGTATCTATGAAATCACCAACTAGCAAGCAAGGATATAAAATTATTGGTTAAATGGAAAAACTTTGAAGTGTAACTACAGAATCACAATAATCAAGTATTAGTCTGATTTAATTTGGAATAGAGTGAAAATGTTACTGATGCTTCAAGCAGAGACAACTACAGATAAAATCTTTTCCAATCTGTACAATCTAAGAAAGAAGGATGGGCTACTAAGTGCAGATGCTAAGGTTAATAAAAAGTTCTCCGTAAATTTTTGTCAGGATCATCAAGGATGATGTTTAAGCATCCAACTTCAGCTCAGGTCATCATCTCACAGTTCGTGGGTTCGAGCCATACCTCAGGCCCTGCACTGACAGCTCAGAACCTGGAGCCTGTTTCAGACTCTGTCTTCCTCTCCCCCTCTGTACCTCCCTGCTCATGCTCTGTCTCCTAAAAATGAATAAATGTTTAAAAATAAACAAATAATAAATGAGAACACTGGTACGTTTGGTTTTAAAGCCTGGCTTCCCTACCTGGGAGAAAAACATTCATGCAGGCAATCATAGATTTCCCCTTACATAATCATTTTGGACTTATATAAAACCATTTAGAATTTACTTGTCCTTAAATAGTTTCGAGATTACACTTCAGGGTTTTGGAATTGTCCTAATAGCTACCAAAAGTCAGAAAACCATTAATAAAAATAACCAAACGGCCAAAGAATCCCAACCCAAAAAAGCAATAGTAAATCTAGATCTACACCTGGCCTCATACTGTAGAAAAGCTCTTGATACACATCCTTAGTAAACCACCCTAACTACTGCAGTAAAACTGTGACGAAGCTTTTGTTATGACGAATCACTTGTGTTAGGCCAAATTAATTAGCATAACACACACATGTCATTTTACATGCCAAAGGGACTCAACAAAAAGCTATCATGATTGCTAATTAGATGACCCCGATAGGGAGAGTATCCTAGACTTTTCAGGTGGGTCTAATCCAATCAAATGAGCCTTTTTAAAGGTTGTTTTTTTTTTTTAAATGTTTATTTATTTGAGAGAGAGACCAAGAGCATGTGTTCATGCCTGCAGGAGTAGGAGAGGGGCAGAGAGAATCCCAAGGTGGCTCCATGCTATCAGGGCCAAAATGTCAGGCTCGATTCCATGAACCATGACATCATGACCGGAGCCAAAATCAAGAGTTGGCTCTGCTCTTTCTCAGCCAACTGAGCCTCCCAGGTGCCCAGTGTGAGATAATAAAAGGATGTTTCCTTAACCCCCTAAATCATGGCAATTCGTTACGCATTTAAAAAAGGTGTCTTTCATTTACATTTCCTATTAACCAGACTGTCTTGCATAGTATCTGGTTGCAGGATATTTATGACGGTCAGTGTTAAGAACCCTGTTTATCAACAAACTAAGAGGACTAACCAAATACTGATGCTATTTATTTCATATTTAAAGAAGCTTCATGACATTTAGTTGACAGTAGCTGTTCACTCACCAAATATTTGCTAAGTATCTATATGTATCAGATGCTGGGAATACAGTAATGCACAAAAAGGGTAAGATCCCTGCCCTTACGGAGCTCATATTTAGTAAAGATGTTTGTGGACAAGGATTAGTAGGTTCTGTGCTTACACATGTTAAACACTTCAACTAGCAGACCAACTTTCCTTAATGCCCACTTCAAAAATTTTTTAGGTGGCACCTGGATGGCTCAGTTGGTTGGGCGTCCAACTTCAGCTCAGGTCATGATCTCATGATTCATGAGTTTAACCCTCACATTGGGCTCTGTGCTGACAGCTTGGAGCCTGGAGCCTGCTTCAGATTCTGTGTCTCCCTCTATCTCTGCCCCACCTCCTCTCACACTCTCTCTCCAAAAAAAAAAAAAAAAGACAGAAAGAAAGAAAATTTTAAGATTGTAAGAGCACGGGAGCATTTTATGTCTGCATTCTATCCCACAATATCAGTAAAGCATCTTATCACATCAGTAGGCCACAACATTCTCAATTGTAAAATGGGGCTATTAATGCATATTTCACAATGTCACTGGCAACAAATTAATCACATACATATACATGTTTAAAGAAAAAACCATGACACACAAAAAAATGTGCCACAGTATGATTCCATTTATAAAAAGCTCCAAATACAGAAATTACCAGTAATTGTTAGGGCTGTATGCATAAGCAGTTGTACTATTAAAAACCAACAGGGAAACAATAAGTGCAAAACTCAGAATAGTGGTTGCTTCCAAGGGAAAGAAGTGGGTTTGTGAGCTAAGACATGTAGTAGGGGGAAGAGTTGGACCCTGGCAGTGTTCTAATTTTCAACCTGTGTGGTGGTTATGCGGGTGACTGCTTTATAGTTATCTGTACAATACCACATGTACACCTTAGGAATTTTTCCACATATGTCCCAGTTAACCCCTGAACAACATGGGAGTGAAGGGCATCAACCTCCCCAGAAAAAAAAAAAACCATGTATAACTTTTCACTCCCCCAAAACTAAGCTCATACCCTACTACTGACTTTTATCTTAGCTGAAACATAAACAGTGGTTAACACATTTCTGTATTTTATATGTATTAGATACTGTATTCGTACATAAAGCTAGAGAAAAGATAATCTTATTAAAATTGTTAAGAAGAGAAAACACATTTACAATACTATACTGTATTTATTTTTTAAAAATGTGTAAGTGGATACACACAGTCCAAACTTGTGCTGTTCAAGAGGCAGCTGCATTACAATTCACGTGCCCCCAAAATGCTTTATTTGAAGATCAAGTACTGGGCGCCTAGGTGGCTCGGACAGTTAAGCGTCCAACATCAGCTCAGGTCATGATCTCGCGGTTCACAGGTTCAAGGCCCATGCCAGGCTCTGTGCTGACCGCTCAGAGCCTAGACCCTGCTTTGGATTCTGTCTCCTTCTCTCTCTGCCCACTCCCCACTCTACCTCTCAAAAAAATAAACATTAAAAAAATTTTTTTTAAAGATCTAGTGCTATCATACATGATGGTACGCAATTTTGGGGAAGCTTTTTTCCATTTTCAAAAGATTAAAGTTTTATAGCCTCTAAAATTTCTACCTAAGACATCCAAGGGTCAGAAGTCAACCTTATATTCTTGGGTAAAAAATAATATGGAAAAGGTGAGAATTTTACTCTCAGGACAATTAGTAACACAGTGCTTTATTTTCCAAAATAAAATTTAAAGTAAGAAATTCCATTTTTAATTTTACTGTTTCTGTAGCTTTATTTCAAAGGGAGGAGAAGAAAATTCATGCACAGGTCAAGAATGACTGGATGAATCAAACAATAAACATCTTAGAAATAATGACTGAACAGGCACTTTCCAAAGAAGTTGGGTATTTCTATGACCAACTCCTTCTTTCTCTGTTCATTATTTTAGTTGAAATAGCCATAAAACTTCCTATGTACTCATCTAATGAAATCTCATTAACACACAGCCTTTAACACTTGTTCCATTTTATTAAGATTCCTACACAAAAAAAAGATTCCTATGCAAAAACAATCCATGATGTTCGATTAAAAAATTAAGATTAAGTCACTAATAAGTTTGTCAAAGGCAGAATCTATATCAAGTATCCTCTAGATAAACTGGCAAGCACAGGAATTAGATATTAGGAATCTCATAGTCAAGTATGTGTTCATTCAGTTACTAACTGCATGAGTCTGGGCAGGTCCTTTTATCCCTGAGTATCAATTTCCTCATGTTACATGAAGACAATAATTACATCTGCCCCACAATCTGATAGTCTTGTTTGAAGTACTGAATAATATAAAAAATATAAAACACCTCTGCAAACTATGAGAGCTCCCAGGAACATTACCATCATTTTATTTATCTTAGTGCCTAGAACACAGGCACTAACAACAAATGTTGTTAAATAACTAACAAATGTTTCTTACCAATGACTACAAGTGCAATCAAAGAAATGGTTTGCTGCTGGTCTAAAAAACTATGCTGTTCATGTACCAATATTCAACTTAATATTAAAACGAGTTAGGCATTGAGAACAAGGTGAATCACTGTTATGAAATCCAAGCTTTTCTAAAGAGTGTGTGCCTGCTTAGAGAGGGCAGCTACCCCCTTGGACCCAGAGGGCCGCTGGGGAGAGCTGCACAGAGTCTGAGAGAGCTCTGAACCAGCACACACATTCTGGTTAAAACCTTCACATTTCAATTTCCCCTTCTGGGAAAAGAATCTCTGGTTCTTACAGTATCCACCCCGTCTTCAAGGCCTCCTTCGGGCCCCGGGCCACTGCCATGCCATTTGGAGCCAGAGACAACCAGATTCAACCCGATCCCTTTTCTTTCCTCCAAGACATGACGTGTGTGGCGTTTCCTGTGGTAAAAGACTGAGGCAATTCAGGAGTCTGAAAGTAAGCACGTTCCGAAGTACATACGTCTCCCCCAGGTCACCCAGCCTTGGCCCCTGGGAGACACTGCGCAGAGTTGGTGGGACTGCCACCCACAGCTTTGCCCCAGATACCTGTGGCCAACGGTTCCCAGAGACCCTTTAACTTCCCAAAGAGGCTTCAGTATGTTATTATTTTTGCAGTTTTTTCTTGGCGCCAGAATTTATACCCCGAGTGCTGGGGTAACACAGTGTTTTTATATATAAGTAATATATACAGTATGTATATATTAAGAAAAAAAGATTGCTGTCATGTAGGGATGCAGGATACCAGGGTTCAGATGTTCTAGAGAAACCACAAATATGTATTTTCACTTAAACCTGCTAACTCATAAATGTTGACAAACCAATTAAACGTATTTCCAGCTGTCAAGTCACGACACTTGCCATTCGCTACCTAGAACACTCTTCTCTCAGGCATCTGTCTGACTTGCTCCCTCACTTCCGTCCAGGTACATATCACCGTCCTCAGGGAGGCCTCCTCAGACCGCCCCATCTAAAAGAGCTGCCAGACTCTGACCAGTCTCCATGGCCTTGCTCTGCTTAGCTTTCCTCCACTATACTTACCACTGCCTGGTAGTAGGAACACTGGCATTCGATTAACTGACTACCTGTTTACTGGGGAAGTGGTTCGTTATAGCGGCACCCCGAGGCCTCAAGCTGCACCGCCCCTACACACAGGTGCTCACCAAGTATTTGTTCAATGAAAGGTGATCGATTGTTGACCGCCACGTACACATAATGAACTTAGAATGTAAACAACATATTTGAAAGTAGTCACAAAAGCATAAATCTGCTCCCACGTTTCAACAAGTCTGCCGACTTCAGGGCATGTGTCAGCACTCACTGGTACAGTCACGGACGCAAAGCCACCGTCACCGTCACCAAAGGATACGAGAAGCGATCGTTCCACGTTGCTCTTTCGACGTGTTCCAACGTGACCACTGCTCTGATTGTCGTCAAAAGCTTGTTCCATGTTTCATCGAAATCTACTACTCTTGGTTTCAAAGACATTGTGCAGGCTTAGTGTTGAAATCTGTCAATTAAAAACAATGGTAATGTTAGCATGAACTCTGCAGACAAGTTAACTGTTCCCAAAGCATTGCATAATTCACACGACTGACAAAAGGGATGAGAAGAGAACCTAGCACACCGTAAAGAGACAATAAACACTGGCTCCCATCTTTCCAGGACTATACAAACAAGGAATTACACAGGATATTTACGTTCATTACAAACTCTGGGAAACAGAAAGCTTTTGCCACATTGTTTATGAGCAAGAATGTTGTTCCCGAGATTTAGAAGCCTCACTTAATGTGCTGAGGGGGGGAAAAAAGCTGGACCATATAAGTCAAAAAGCCAACTGCTCATGAGAAACTCATCATGAAAAATATGCAGGAGACACTCAATAAATGGGTTCTGGCTCCAAATCCTCATATGTGCTCCTTAAACTGGGGTATGAGACAGTATGCGGGGGAATATGAGAAGACACAAGAAAGTTTATTTTCCTAGAGCACTAGTTTAGGCAAAAGATTAGGGAGGAAATTTACAATTCTACCAAAACAAATGAATTATAGAGTAGAATGCAAAATTTACATGAACTTAAAGATTTTTTAAAAATAAATAGATTTCAAAGACTAGCAGGTTGCAGCAGAGAGCTGAGGCTCCGTCTTTGACTCTCCCAGTATCCAGTCCCATTCTCCTAATGAAAGCCTGGCTCTCGCTAGCATGGGCCCTCTGGTTCAAATGACCCTGACCTGCCTAGCAGTAAGCTAAATGATTCCTTTTGCCTAGTAGACAAGCTGTACTCTAGAAGTTAGCTGGTTTCAGTAACAAAAAAAAAGTCCCAAGGTTAGCACTAGTTTAAGTGCTAGATTCCAAATGCTTCTCAATATCACATCAGAAATACAGAATTAAAGTTTTAAAGTTCAATTTAATTGCAGAAGGGAATGCTCTTCTGACACGTATTTTAAAGCCCTCCTCAAAGTTTTCCATTATGACTGGAACTGTGAACACCACACTAGTCTGTAACCAAGGCCAACTAAGGAGGAAACCCTTTCTCTTGTCTCCTACTGTGAGGAAATAGCAGGTAGGGAATCAAGGGGAGGAGGGTAAGGAGCATAAAGGAAAAGAGGAGGAGATAAGAGGAGGAAAGTAGGTATACAAATGGAGGTGGCCCTCTACGGAAAAACAAGAGTCCAGGGCCAGATGGCTTTCCAAGGAAATTCTACCAAACGTTTTAAGGAAGAGTTAACACCTATTCTCTTGAAGCTATTCCAAAAAATAGAAATGGAAGGAAAACCTCCAAAACTCTATGAAGTCGGCATTACCTTGATTCCAAAACCAGACAAAAACCCCACTAAAAAGAGAACTACAGACCAATCTCCTTGATGAACATGAGTGCAAAAATCCTCAGCAACATACTAGCCAACTGGATCCAACAATACATCAAAAAAATTATTCACCACAACCAAGTGGGATTTATACATGGGATGTATGGCTGGTTCAATATCCACAAAATAATAAATGTGATTCATCACATCAATAAAAGAAAGGACAAGAACCACATGATCCTCTCAATAGATGCAGAGAAAGCATTTGACAAAATACAGCATCCTTTCTTGATAAAAAAAAAAAACCTTAAGAAAGCAGGGACAGAAGGATCATACCTCGAGATCATAAAAGCTATATATGAAAGACCCAACACTAACATCATTCTCATTGGGGCAACACTGAGAGCTTTCCCCATAAGGACAGGAAGAAGATGGGGATATCCATTCTCACCACTGTTAGTCAACATAGTACTGGAAGTCTTAGCCTCAGCAATCAGACAACAGAAAGAAATAAAAGGCATCCAAATAGGCCAGGAGGAGGTCAAACTTCACTCTTCTCAGATGACACGATACTTCATATGGAAAACCCAAAAGATCTCACCAAAAAACTGTTAGAACCAATCCATGAATTCGGCAATGTCACAGGATATAAAAGCATTGCACAGGAATCAATTGCATTCCTATACACCAACAATGAAGCAACAGAAAGAGAAATCAAGGAATTGACCCCATTTTTAATTGCACCAAAAACCATAAAATACCTAGGAATAAACATAACCAAAGAGGCAAAAAAAATCTATACACTCAGAACTATAGAAAGCTGATGAAGGAAGTTGAGTAAGACACACAAAAAAAGGAAAAATTTCCATGCTTCTGGATAGTAAGAATAAATATTGCTAAAATGTCAGTACTACCCAAAGCAATCTACATATTCAACATAATCCCTATCAAAATAACACCAGCATTCTTCACAGAGCTAGAACAATCCTAAAATTCGTATGGAACCAGAAAAGATCCCAAATAGCTAATACAATCTTGAAAGAGGAAACCGAAGAAGGAGGCATCACAATCCCAGACTTCAAGCTGTATTTATTACAAAGCTGTAATCATCAAGACAGTATGGTGCTGGCACAAGAACAGACACTCAGATCAATGGAACAGAGCAGAGAATGCAGAAATGGACCCACAAACCTAAGGCCAACTCATCTTTGACAAACCAGGTAAGATTATTCAATGGAATAAAGATAGTCTCTTCAGCAAGTGGTGCTGGGAAAACTGGACAACGACATGCAGAAAAATGAACCTGGATCACTTTCTTACACCATACAAAAAAATAAACTCAAAATGGATGAAAGACCTAAATGTAAGACAGGAAGCCATCAAAATCCTTGAGGAGAAAGGAGGCAAGAACCTCTTTGACCTTGGCCACAGCAACTTCTTACTAAACATGGTCTCCAGAGGCAAGGGAAACAAAAGCAAAAATGAACTTATTAGGACCTCATCAAAATAAAAACCTTCTGCACAGCAAAGGGAACGATCAGCAAAACTAAAAGGCAACTAATGGAATGAGAGAAGATACTTGCAAATGACACATCAGATAAAGGACTGGTATCCAAAATGTATAAAGAACTTATCAAACTCAACACCCCAAAAACAAATAATGCAGTGAAGAAAGGGGCAAAAGACATGAGCAAACACTTTTCCAAAGAAGATATCCAGATGGCCAACAGACACATGAAGCAATGCTCAACATCACTCAGTATCAGGGAAATACAAATCAAAACCACAATGAGATACCACCTCACACCTGACAGAATGGCTAATTAACAACTTAGAAACCAACAGATGTCGGTGAGGATGTGGAGAAAGAGGATCTCTTTTGTGCTACTGGTGGGAATGCAAACTGGTACAGCCACTCTGGAAAACATATGGAGGTTCCTCAAAAAATTAAAAATAGAACTACCCTACGACCCAGCAATTACACTACTAGGTATTTATCCAAGGAATACAGGTATGCTGTTTCGAAGGGACACATGCACCCCAATGTTTATAGTAGCACTATCAACAACAGGCAAGTATGGAGAGAGCCCAAATGTCCCTCGACAGGTGAATGGATAGAGATGATGGGGTATATATACACAATGGAGTATTACTCAGCAATCAAAAGAAAGAAATCTTACCATTTGCAACTATGTGGATAGAACTAGAAGGTATCATGCTAAGCAAAATTAGTCAGAGAAAGACAAATATTCACTCATATGAGGACCTTAAAATACAAAACAAATGAAGATAAGGGAAGCAAGTAAAAATATAAAAACAGGGAGGGGGACAAAAACATAAGAAACTCTTAAATTTGGAGAACAAACAGAGGGTAATGATGGTTTGTGGGAGAGGAATAGGCTAAATGGGCCATTGAGGAATCTACTCTTAAAATCATTGTTGCACTATATGCTAAATAACTTGGATGTAAATTTTTAAAAAATTAATAATAAAAAACACTTTAGCAAAGAAAAAAAATGGTGGTGGCCCTAAGCCCTTCTTACCCTTCTGTTCTGAGAAAACAGAAGTGAGTCCAAGGAAGAAACTTCAAGGAAGAGAAAGAAAAGGAGTCAGAGAGAAAACAAACAAAATTCAATGAACCAACATATCAGACACTATCCACTGGGCTTTATTTAAATTTCTGGTACTAACCAGAACAGATGAGCAGTAATCTGTGAGCGTGAGAGAGTGAGTGAGTGAGTGAGTGAGTGTGTGTGTGTGTGTGTGTGTGTGTGTGTGTGTTGGGTGGGGGGAAGAGAAGAAACAGGGCAAGGAGAACCTAAATCTCTAGCTTTACATCAGGGAATTAACTTTAACTCCTTCTCACCCTTATTTACCACATCCTATCCAACTGTTTTCCTGAATATTTCTTAAATCCATCCATTCCTGTGTAACCCTATAAATGCTCTGGGATCAGAAGCTTACCAACTCCAGTTTGTGTTAAAATTCCATTTGCCAAAGAAATAATAATAACTTAATATTTATACAGTACTTACTCTGAGCCAAGCACTATTCCAAGTGCTTTATATAAACTCATTTAATTCCCTGAAGCATTTGATTAGGCAGGTCCAACTTTTTCCTCCATTTTCCAGGTAAGCAAAGTGAGTCAGAGGGTGATTAAGAAACCCACTTAAGGTTACAGCACTACTTAATGGTGGCCAGGAGGATTCAGACCTGAGCTAGATCCCATGCTCTTAACTGCTATATGCAACTCTACTGCCTTTACTATCATCTTTGGTGAATACTTAAATACTTGCCAGGCACCATTCTAGCCTCTGAGGATACAGTGGTCAATAAATAAAATTTGGGACCTTCAGGACACCTGGGAGGATCAGTCAGTTAGGCATCTGACTGTGGCTCAGGTCATGATCTTGCAGTTCATAGGTTTGAACCCTGCATCAGTCTCTGTGCTGACAGCTCAGAGCCTGGAGCCTGCTTTTGATTCTGTGTCGCCTCCTCTCTCTGCCCCTCCCCAACTGTGCTCGCTCCTGCACGCACTCTCTCACACACAAAAATAAACATCAAAAAAATTTTAATTCATGACCCTCAAGGTTAGAATCTCAGAACTGACAAAGACAAAATAACCCACCTAAACCAAAAAGTTGAGTATGTCACTCTTACACTTACAGCCGTTTGATATTTCCCACTATAGATAGCACTAAGTTTAAACTACTCACAACATGATTCTATTAGAATAAAGCATCTCTCCAGGTTCCTCTTCTCATGGGGCTCCCTTCCTTAACATCATAATCTAGTAACTTCTCTCTGCTTAGAGGTCATTGAACACAAAAGGCTGATTCATATAACCAGCCTTTTTTTTGTTTGTTTTTTATACCTAAAAGTCTTCTCTTTTTCTTCCTCCCCCTACCTCCCCACCCACCTAACTCCTACTGATATTATAGCCCTGGTCCAGTATATCTGCCTTTAAAAACATTCCTGGGCCCATTTAAACTAGGTTAGGTGCCCTATCTTATATATCACATGAAAATTCTATGCTTACTTCTATTAGAGCATTAACCAACATGAACTGTAATTATCTGAGTATTTCTTGGGTGTAGGGCCTATTTTGTAACTGTATTCCAAAAAGTTGCCAATGCTTCCTTCATAATAGTTTTCTTCCCTTATAAAAATGAGATATAATATCCCCTGCTTGTAAAGTATTTTAATGGTTGCACAGATTGCCTTTTAGCTTCGTTCAAGTTTTGACTTGAATGAATCACAGTCCCCTTGACTTCTCTGCTGAGGCCAACAGATATATAGTAAAGTGGGTTCATGTGCTGTGATAATCCATACTTAAGACGAATGGAAAAAACGGAAGTCAAGGTGAAAAAAGCACTAGCCTAGTGGAATATACTAGAAATTAATGAACCAACACTGAAAGTATGCTGAAACTACTAAATTCTGTTTGTGCAACAGAAAGCTCACATAACTAAAAAAAAATCTAAGTTCTTTTATCTAAACTGTTCGCATGATAATTTATTCATGAAGAATTTATATAAGAATGCTAAAGAGCAGATAAAGAAACAGGGCTATGATCACTGCATTATTCTCCTACATCTTCCAAGCTGTATGGTAACTCATAAAAACAAATAAGAGTCTTCTTCATCCCTGTGCTCTACTAGGGACTATACCAAGGTCCTATGCCTGACATCCTGCCAGGACCATTTCCATCCTCATTCAGTTAGTTAGATTATGTCCCACTGAGTATCGGCAAAGTTCAAGTCTCATATCACCACTTTAGCTTTCTTCTGAGTTTCACTCATGTAATGTTAGGATTTTTAACACTTAGGCAGTACAGAAGTACTATGCCGAAGACCCATGAGTGTTATAAGCCCTAAAAACAAATCAGAGGCTCAAAATTAAAAAATTTTTTTAAATTAAAGCAAAAAAATTAATTTCCAAATAACACTGTCAATATTAATTATAATATTTGTAAGCTCTTCATTACATTTAATTTTTTTAATGTTTTATTTATTTTTGATACAGAAAGAGAGAGACAGAGCATGAGAGAGGGGGAGGGGGAAGGAGAGAAGGAGACACAGAACTGGAAGCAGGCCCCAGGCTCTGAGCTAGCTGTCAGCACTGAGCCTGACGCAGGGCTCGAACTCACGAATGTGAGATCTGACCTGAGCCAAAGTTGGAGGCTTAATCGACTGAACCACCCAGGTGCCCCTCTTCATTACATTTAAAAACAATTTATGGACTAGATTTTCTCAGAGAACCATTTCTTATTATCAGTAGTAAATTAAATAATTATAAAAATTATTTACATACTTATAGTTATATGATCCCGAAATCCCACTCCTACATATATACCCAAGAGAAAATATGGCCACACAAAAGCTTATATACATGTGTTCATAGAAACATTATTCATAAAGGAAGAAATTCATAATTATTCATAAGAGCAGAAATTAACTCAAATGTCTATCAACAAATGGATAAAATACATTATATCCAAACAATGGATCATTCTTCCTCAATACAAGACAATGAAGTACTGACAGATGTTACAAAATGGAGGAATCTCAAAAACATACTAAGAGAATGAAGTTGGTCATAAATAAGTCTTCTGAATGCCTTCTATGCTATTTATGTTATATATTCAAGCATTACTAACCTTCAATCTGCAATTCAGCAAATCCAGACTGTAGGAAACTACTGGATAATCAGATTTCTTCCATAAACTATGCACACAGGTAAGAGAGAAGAAAAAAAGAGGGAGAGAGATGTATGGCAGGGGAATTTAACTAAGACTGAAAAGTACATTAATCAATCACAGTATGAATGACTATTTGAATGCAGATTTAAGGTCTTTTACACTAAATTATGATACCCCTGGAAACTTGGACAATGATGGGATATTAGATGACCTTAAAGAATTGATTTTTATAATTTTTATAATAATAATATTTCTTTAATGAAGAGTCCTTATCCATTAGGGTCATATTCCAAAATATGTATGAATGTAATGAAACGCTTCAAAATTAACAGCTTGCTTATGAATTTATAATTGTTGAGAATGAGTGACAACTACAATACGGGTTTATTTTATTTTTTTGGTATATATTTGCAATTTTCCAAAGGAAAAAGGTAAAAATCCTCCTCCTCAATAGCATTAATAGTTCCATAATCATGAGGTAGGGGGGAGCACATAAAAGAAATAAGAACACTTAAAAAGAAAAAAGATATTAATCTAAGAAGTCCAACATGTAATCAATATGCATCTAAGAAAATCAGAGAAAAAAGTCAAAGAAAAAAATATCCTAGAATGAAGAACATGAGTTTTTCAATTAAAAAAGGTCTACATGATACCCAGAATATTTAGTTTTAAACATAATACCCAGAATATTTAGTTTTAAACATACACAAGAGGCACCTCTTTTTGACATATTAAAACACTGGGGATAAAGAAAAGATTCCAAAAGTTTTCAGAAAAGAACAGTTTACAACAAACCCTAAGTTGGAAAGTCTTTAGATTTCTCAATAGCAACACTGGGAGGTGGAAGGTAATATAAGCAACGCTTTCAAAAATGCTCAGGGAAAATAACCACCTAGGGTTCTCTACCAAGAGTGGCATCAATTTACTTCCCATGCAGCCTCTTCTCTCAGGGAAAGAGAAGATACATTCTATAGGGAATGAAACAAACCAAAAAAGGCTTGGGATCCCAGACACAGAGGGATCTAACAAAGGAGAAAGGAACAGGAATTTTTCCGAATAGCACCTATGCAGATTTTAAAAATAATCTGTCCAGGGGTGCCTGGGTGGGTCAGGTGGTTAAGCCTCTGACTTCGGCTCAGGTCACGGTTTGTGAATTCGAGCCCCACATAGAGCTCTGTACTAACAGCTCAGAGCCTGGAGCCTGCTTTGGATTCTGTGTCTCCCTGTCTCTCTGTTCCTCCCATGCTCACGCTCTGTCTCTGTCTCTCTCTCTCTCTCTCAAAAATAAATGAACATTAAAAAATTTTTAATAAAAAAAATAAAAACTGTCTAGAAAACCCAGAAGAATAAACGGCTTCATGGGAGTTATTCCCAAGAAAAGTAGAAGCAGGAACTAATCGACTATGTCAGGTGTCAAACCTTTCTTGCAAAAAAAAAACAAACAAACAAACAAAAAAAAAAACCAGTAGAAAGCAAATACTTTAGGCTTTGAAAGCCAGTCAGTCTGTTACAACTACTCAGTTCTGCCACTGTGGCACAAAAACAGCCACAGAAAATAAGTAAATGAATGAGCATGGTTGTATCCCAATAAAACTTTACTTATAAAAAACAGGGAGAGAGAAAGATTTGGCTCCTGGGCCATATTTAGCCTGGGCCCTTCCCTTCAAACCTCCCCCTCATTGCGTGATATGTTTGGACACTGAAAGAAGCTGGCAACTCTGGTGGAGAATTTGGGGACAATTTAGGTGGAATACATTAAAAAGTAAGCAAAGGATTAAGCAAAGAGTTCCTAGTTAGGACACAAAAAGCCTGAATAATAAAAGAAAAAACTGATAAAAAATTGGACTTCATCAATATTAACTTATATATAACAACATATATAATAACTTATATATAACAATAATAGTGTTGTAGGACACAAAATCAATGTATAAAAATCTGTTGTATTGGGGCACCTGGGTGGCTCAGTCAGGCCATGATCCAGGGTCGTGAGACTGAGCCCTGCACTTGGCTGTGCACTGAACATGGAGCCTGTTCTATCGCTCTGCCCCTCTCTCCCCAGCTCGTGTGCCCTCGCTAAAGATAAAAAAAAAATCTGTTTTATTTCTATACACTAAAAACTATCAGAAATAGAAATGAGAAAACAATCCCATTTACAATTGCACCAAAAGGAATACTTATGAATAAATTTAACCACAGAGGTGGAAGACCTGTACACTAAAAACTGTAAGACACTGGAAAAAAATTGAAGAAAACAAACGAAAAATATTCCATGCTAAAGACGTTCCTTATTCCACGCTAAAGACATTCCATGTTAAAACGTCCATACTATCTAATGCAATCTACTGAGTCAATGCAATGCCTATCAAAATTCCAATGGCATTTTCCCCCACAGAAATAGGAAAAACTATGCTAAAATATGTATGGAACAAAATGATAACACAAACTCATATATACAGAGAACAGACTGGCAGCTGCCAAACATAGGGAGTAAGCAAAATGGATGTAGGGGATCAAAAGGTATAAACTTGCCCAGTTATAAAATAAGTAAATCCTGGGGATGTCATGTACATATAACATGAACAGTTAACAATACCATGTTACATATTTGAAAGTAAGAGAGTAAATCTTAAAAGTCCTCATCACAAAAATATTTTATAACTATGTATGGTAATAGATATTAACTAGACATACTGTGTTGATCATCTGGCAATATATATAAATACTAATTTAATAGTAAAATGTTATATGGCAATCATATCTGAACAGAAAAGAAATGAAATAAAATGAAAAGCTACAGTCTGGAAGAAAATAGTTGTAAGACATAGGACAGATACAGACACACACACACACACACACACACACACACACACACAGGACTATGTAAAGAACTCTCTCACAACTCAATAATAAGAAAAATACAATCCAGTTAACAAATAGCCAAAAGACCCAAAGTGTTCAGAAATACTGATGGCAAATGAATACATAAAGCAATTCAACATCATTAGTCATTAGAAAACTGCATATTGAGAGATCAACAAGATACCACGATTCATCTATTGAAATGGGTCAAAAAAACTGACAGAATCAAATGTTGATGGGGATGTGGAGCACCAGAAACTCTCATTTGTGCAAGTGGAAATTTAAAACAAAATAACCACTTAGGCGGTTTCTCTTAAACATACACCTTTCACTTGACCCAGTAATCCCATTTTTGAGGATGTATATATTAGAAATAAAGGTAAACATTTACCCAAAAAAAAAAAAAACCTACACACAAATTCTTAGAGCACTTTAATTCATAACTGCCCCAAACTCGAGACAACCCAAATGTCCATCAACTGGTGAATGGAAAAACAAAATATTGTGCATCCACACTGTGATATACTAGTGAGCAAAAAATGGAAATTACTGATATATGGACAAGAATAGATGATTCCCAAAAGCATTAGCCAAGTCAAAGAAGAGACTCATTACATCACCTACTGTAGGATTCAATTTACATGACATTCTGGGAAAGGCAAAAAATACAGGGACATACATCAGACCACTGGTTGTCAGAGGCATACTAAAGACTACAAAAGAGCAAAAGGAAACTCTTGGGGTGATATGAACTATGATGGTAGTTACACAACCATATAAATTTACCAAAATTCAAATAACTGTACATCTTTTCTTAGGGTAAATTTTTCTAGGTATAAATTACATTTCCATAAACCTGACCCCTCAAACTCAAGATATCCCTTCTCCTGCAATATTCCATATCTCAGTAAATGACATCGTCACTCACTGAGTTCCTCAAGCCAGAAATTTTATTAGTCATTCTTTATATCTCTTACTGTCCTCCACAAATCAATCCAATCCATAAGTTCTGTCAACTCCATCTTGTAACCCTTTCTTGAATTCATCCATTTCTTCCCATCCCCACTACCACCACCTTAATCCAAACTACCACCTCTTATCCAACTACTGCCACAGTTTCCTAAGTGACCTGCCTGTACTCCCTGGTACAGGCCATACCATGGCCAACATAAGCTTTCTAAAATGTAAATCTCATTATTTCATACCCTCATTTAAAAATTTTCAAAGACTAACTTATAGTCTTTAGCATGTATCAAATATTTTACTGTTTAACAAAAAAATAAAACCCTGTGCTGTCCTAATTTGACGCTCTTGGCATCTTTCTCACAAAATGGTATATTTTACTAATATTTGGAAAACAAAAATTTTTAAATGAGTTACCAGTTTTAAGAGAAGAGCCAGGCAACCTAAGATAAAGAAGAGAATAAAGAAATAATCAGAAAAATCCCATTGAAAGAGGAGCCAAGATGGTGGAGAGGAAGAAATCTCTGTAAACTTCGTCTGCCCCATCTATTGAACTGAGAAGGACATTGCTCTCATCTGCAAGATGTGAAGGAGAAAATACGGACTCCAGAAAGAAGACAACCTCAAGATACCTGAGTGAGTGAGTGCAAACTGGGGAGATTATACAATGGGCCGGCCCGAGACGGGCAGGGGAGGTGGGGGCCCCAGCCCAACATGGGGCAAGCGCACGGAGCCCGAGAGACAAAGGGAAGAGACAGAGAGACTGAACACACTCATAGTACTGTCTCTGGGGAAGAGGTAAAGAACCCTTAACTGCGCTTGGAGAGAGAAACTCACTCCATAGATAACTGCTGGGTGGCCCAAATCCCAAACCCAGGTGGCGCAAGGGAAATAACAGCTTCCAGCCCTGCGCCATCTCTGCGGAGAATCAGCGGCCTTGGCAGCGGCGGCGACAAGGGCACTCACTTCGACCTCGGTTTTGGGAGTGGGAGCATGCACCTCATTTCCACGACGCCTCTCGCCCCCAGCACCGGCCGCACAAATCCCAAATCCCGGGTCCCAACAGGGAAAAAATAGCCCCCACACCTACATGATCCCAGCAGGGGGCTTGCAGTCCTGGAAGCTTTGGCGCACGATTAGGCAGCAGGAGCTTCCAGCTCTTTTTCCACAGTGCTCGGCGCCTTGGGCAACAGCTGCTCAAAGCCAGGAGAAACTCATTCAGCCCCCAACATGATCGCGATCCCAGTTGGGGGTTGGGAATCCGCAGTAGAGTCTGTGACCAGCGCACTTCACCTCCTGCTGTACATCTTGCCTCAGGCTGTACACCTCGCCTGAGGCAGGGACAGCCTAAATCCCTGCCTGAACCAAGATAAACAGATTCCTCCCCCTAAGAAGCCAGCCACCAAAGCAAATACATCTCATCTGTGGTAGCATAAAATTGCATGGACTGGACCTTTGAACCGAGGCAAGCCTGGAAAATACAGCTAGGCTCAACTGCAGTACAAGGAGATCGGACTCATTAGAGTGGCCTATAGTGTGTAGTTCTAGCAGAGCTTGGTGTGCCGCCATTCTACTCTCTACAGACACCAAGGCGGAGCCTCTGAGAGCAGCCTCCGAAACCTACCACACCAAACCACGCCTATCCACAGGGGGAGCTGCTTTCCATTTTTTTTTTTTTAATAATTTTTTTCTTTTTCTCTTTTTCTTCTTTTTCTTCTTCTTCTTTTAGTACTTATTCTTTATTATTACTTTTTTACTTAAATTTTTTAAAATTTTTATTCCTTATTTTCCTTTCTCCCTTTTTTTTACCTTCTTGCAATTCAGATATATTCTCCTGTATCTCATCCTTACCTCTCCCGTCAACGGGTCATACACTTTTAGACTGTCCACGGTCCTTTGCTGTCTCTGAACCCCTTTATTTTTTTCTTTGTTTTCTTCTTCTCTTCTTTTCGTCTCGTTCCTCTCCGTTTTCTTTCTTTTCATTCCCCCTTTTAATGTGTTTGTTTGTGAAATTTGTGCGTTTGTGTGCTTCTGTTCCGTGTTTGTCTGTTTTCCTTCTTAAGGCTACACCAAGAAACAAACCAAGTGTGCATGACAGCGAGTCCCAAGAATTGCTGAGTAGGGAAATAAAATATTCAAAGGCACAACAAGAGAAACTGAGAGACACCATTAAAAGAATATTTCCTGAAATGACAGGCCCTGGACAGTCAATAAGCCTCCTTTAACAGAGAAATATTAACAATTGCACAGTGCACAACGAGCTTTCTAAAGGTGACAAGAAACAGAAAATTAGCAAAAAAGACAAAACGAAGGAACTCTCCCCTGAAGAACCTCCAGGAGGAAGCCACAGCCACAGAACTGCTCAAGGCAGATCTAGACAACGTATCGGATCATGAATTTAAAAAACTTGTCATAAAATTAATCACTGGGGTTGAGAAAAGCATCAAAGAATCACCGGAGACAATGACTAGGCACTATGATGAGTTAAAAAAGGCTATAGGTGAGGTGAATAAATGGAGGCAGCCACCTCAAGGATTGACGAGGCAGAGAGAAGAATAGGTGAATTAGAAGATTTGGTTATAGCAAAAGAGGAAGCTGAAAAAAAGAGAGAGAAATTAATCCAGGAGCAGGAAAGGAGAATTTGAAATCTGAGTGATACAATCAAATGGAACAAAACAACATCCATATCATAGGAATTCCTG
>NC_043709.1:111743966-111808183 GCF_006229205.1 Suricata suricatta
ATCCATAGAACTTCCTTATGACCCAGCAATAGCCCTGCTGGGGAGTTACCCAAGAAATACAGAAATGCTGATGCATAGGAGCACATGTACCCCAGTGTTCATAGCAGCACTGTCAACAATAGCCAAAACATGGAAAGAGCCTAAATGTCCATCACCTGACGAATGGATCAAGAAGATGTGGTATATATACACAATGGAGTACTACATGGCAATGAGAAAGAATTACATATGGCTATTTGTAGGAAAGTGGATGGACCTTGAGGGTGTCATGCTAAGCAAAATAAGCCAGGCAGAGAGGGACAGAAACCATATGTTTGCACTCATAGGTCTAACAGGAAAACAGGAGAAACCTAATGGAGGACCAAGGGGAGGGGAAGAGGGAAACAGAGTTTGGGAGAGAGAGGGATGTAAAACTTGAGAGACTATTGAGCGCTGAAAATGAACTGAGGGTTGAAGGAGAAGGGGGAAGGGGGAACGAGGTGGTGGTGATGGAGGAGGGCACTTATGGGGAAGAGCACTGGGTGTTGTATGGAAACCAATTTGACAATAAACTATTAAAAAAAAATCACACTGATAGGCTATCTAGATTTCTGACAGAAATGTTCTAAAATCTCTTTTAAGTTTTTCTCCTCACTACATATGCTTCACTCCTTGGAACACTAAAAGGTGACCTGTCCCTAACCTTTCCTTTATCCTGAGATTTTTAACTATCCAGTAAGTTTTAGGTTTCTGAGGCTGAAAGAGAGCTCCCAAAGAACATGTTACTCCCCAAAGTATGACGTGTTAACATAGCCTGACAAAATTCCTATCCCCAAAATGGTTTAAAACCAATTTACTAATAATAGCAGAAATGAAAAAGATATAACTTTGCCAAGATCAGATGGATTTTAATTTGAAGCAATACTGTTCTTCACTTAGACATTTTTCTTATAAAGAACTGATTTGGATAATTACATTTCAGCAGGTAAAGCAGTAAACAGAATCTCAGAGTTTGGTACATAACTGGATAAATATTTTATTTGAAGTATAAACTATTTTAGTAAAATGTATAACCATGTTTAACACCTTGATGAAGGTGACTATAGCTTAACTACTGATAAATGCTTTAGTATGCCACATTTCAGCTCGCTTCCAAAAGTAGGACTCATCAATAATGTAAATAGCTAAATACCTAATATTGTGGTTCTCTTTATAGTAAAAAACAGAACTGCCGAATGATGACTTTTTGTTTCATTACTGAAATATAGGCAAAAATTTGACTATTCCAAAAATTACTAATAAGATAATACTGGGGCCTAAATTAATTTCAGATAAATCAGTATACCATAATTGTTTTTTTTTTTAAAGGTAGACTTATGCTCAGTGTAAAGCCCAACATGGGGCTTGAATTCACAACCATGAGATCAAGACCTGAGCCCAGATCAAGAGTCAGATTCTTAACCAACTTAGCCACCGAGGTGCTCCCATACTTTGTTTTTTAAATGACACTTAGTGGGCTTACAGCAGGTTATATTTCAATTAATATAATATAACTAATTACAATTAATATAATTTGAAAGAAAATACTTTAAGGTCTAATACAGTGCACTATTAACTTTGTAGTATTTTCCATTTCCAGAGGAAATGCTGCCTCTAAAATGCTAAAACAGACTGAAAATCTGCTACTGTTTCATATAAAAATAAGGTCCAAGATAGGATCTAAATAATTTCTTCTTACTGCATTCAAAGGAATGAGCCATTAGATAGAAGAGATATCTTTGTTATTTGGAGGCATATGGTACAATGCTTTTTGTTGCAATAAGATTTGATCCACAGAGTTCTAAGTACTCCACAAGCGTCATTTCTATCATATGTCCAAAAAAAAAAAAAAAAAAAAAAAGAGGGAGGAGGGGGAAATGGGGGGAAAACAATAAAGAGACATACAGTGGTCTCTCGTCTATCTTGGCTGGCAAAATGTAGACTACAGGAAGAAAACCCTAAGTCTCAAAAGAAGGGAGGAGGGCAGTGGGGAGTAAGGTATGCATTTATGCTATAATAAATAAGTTACAGAAGGCAAGTCCTTTCAAAATAAACCCACCTGATCAAAATTAAAGATCCTTCTTTCCTCAAGGAACTTGAAATTCTCTCACAAGTTTGTACAGACTGTACTTTTTCTCAAGTTTTCACATCACTCTTATCAGCATGAACTTTAATGTCCTTTTTACTTGCTTTCTCACTTTTTTCTTTTCTCAGTAATTTAGGCAAGGAATTTAAGATGCCAACCAGCCTTAAAAGAAAAAAACAAAAACATTCTCATGTACCTACCTCAAATGAGTTCGAGAATCTGAATCTAGCTCCCTCATGGAGAGGCAAGCTCACACTGGCATGCGTGCCAGATGAAGCCATGGCCAGACATCTCTTCACAAATGACTACAATACCCAGAGCACAATTTTCCCTAGGCCTCATCTTCTCCCCAAACACTCCTCATAACTCTGTCTTTCCACTCCCCAAAGACTTGCAATATTTGTTATCCTACCCTTTTGAGAGCTAAATTAAATCACGTATGTTTTTAAAATACTGGATTTAAACCTTTTCTCACAAATACAAGGCTAAGAGGCTAAGATTAGTAGTAATTTGCTTTATCTGAGCGTTTGTTTGTTTGTTGTGGGTCACATGGTTTTTATGGAGGGGAATCAAATTCTGGACAGTTGCTACTGTCTCATTATTGGCTATAATAAAATTCAGAGTCCTTGCTTCACCTTCCAATTTTTATCAACTTTATCACTATTTCTCAAGTGGTCCTTTTTTCCAGGGAAATTAATGTACTTGCTGCTCCTGTACATTAATTCCCACTGAAGTCCTGGCACAGCTATGGGAGACATGGGAGGAAAAGAAGAAGTGACACAGCAGTGCAGGAGTGGCTCAGTCAGTTGAGCATCCGCCTCTTGATTCTGGCTGAGGTCTGACTCACAGGTCGTGAGACGTACTATCAGCACACTGTCTGCTTGGGATTCTCGCTCTCCCTCTCTCTCTCCCTCTCCCCTCAAAACTAAACAAGCTTTGAAAATAAATAAAAAGAAAAGGTGATATAGCTACGGCAGATACATATCAACTTTGTGGACCACCACCTCCTGCTTAAAATTCCAGAAGGGCTGGAACAACACAGCCTCTTACAATCCCATTCTTTCACTTAAGGGTCCATTAAGGTAAAGAATAAAGACAAATAATCCAACATAGCAAGTTATAAAAATAAATGTGACGTGACACCAATTTTCCCATAGGAGGAACACTGAGCAGGATGTAGTTTGCCCATTTTTTTACCAGCATTAACAACATCTAACTACAGGGTTGTTAATAACAGTTATAACAGCAAACCTTTATTGGCTACACATATTCCAGAAATCATGCTGTATATATTTTATAAATTATCTAATTCCTCAGAATAACCCAAAATGGCTATTATTAGAAAGCACAGTTGGCTCGGAGGAAGTGGACCTAAAAACCTTGATGTCTCAGGGTGGTGGTGGAAGTTTCTGCCAGACGTCAAAACATAAGGAAGAGGGCTCCAGGGTGGCCCCGTTGGTAAGGTATATGACTCCTGATCTCAGGGTTGATTCTGTATCTCAGGGTTGAGAGTTTGAGCCCCACACTCAAAGTAAAGTAGAGTTTACTTTAAAACAAACAAACACAAGAGAGAAAGAGACAGAGACAGATTGAAAGAGAGAGATAAAGGAAGGAAGGAAGGAAAATACTAGACTCAAAAATAATAGGTTGTAGGGGAGCCTGGGTGGCTCAGTCAGTTAAGCAGCAGAGTCTTGATTTTGGCTCAGGTCATGATCTCATGGTTTATGAGATACAGCCCCATGGTCAGCGCAGAGCCTGCTTGAGATTCTGTCACTGTCTCTCTCCCTCTCTCTCTGAAAAATAAACATCTAAAAAAAGGGGGGTATCAATCAAGAAACTAATACTCTAAATTGGTTCTGTCAACGCCAATGTGATCCTAGACTAGTCACTATTTCGTTTTTTCCATCTGCACAACATAGAAACAGTACAGGCGTGCCTGGCTGGCTCGGTCGATTCAGCATCTGACCTCGGCTCAAGTCATGATCCCACAGTTCGTGAGTTAGAGCCTGCTTCAGATTCTGTGTCTCCTGTCTGCCCCTTCCCCACTCATACTCTGTCTCTGTTTCTCTCTCAAAAATAAATAAACGTCAAAAAAACTTTTTTTAAATAACATAAAAACCATATAAAAGGCAATATTTATAAATACATTTCAAGTTTGCTGGACAATGCTAAGTTCGGGTAGTATTCTTTTCTACTCTTTTCTGTAATTTATTTTCCATCCATGCTTTTGATCTAATGAAGACCAAAACTGTACCATTGCTGAAATTTTTGTGCCTTTACTCTTTCTCATACTTTATTCCCATATTATCCATTAGAAAGACTTTCTTCTATATTTCTCATAATCAGTTCATTTTAACGTTTATGTGTTTCAGACAGTAAAAAATACAATTTCTTTCATCATAATGCCACACCATTTCCTTAATCCTTGATTATCTTCTTCATAACTGATGTTTTTTAGCCCTCTAAAATTTAACTTCCAAGCTCTAGTTAAAAGTTTGGAGACCTCTCGTGCCAACATAAAGCCACCTACAGAAAATCCACACAAAACACCCTGTCCCTACTCATGTTATACGCAAAACTTAACTCAAGATGGAAGGAAGACAGGGGACCTGGGTGGTTCAGTCGGTTAAGTATCTGACTTCGGCTCAGGTCAGATCTCATGTTCGTGGGTTTGAGCCCCGCGTTGGGCTCTGCTGACAGCTAGCTCAGAGCCTGGAGCCCACTTCCGGATCTGTGTCTCCTTCTCTCTCTGCCCCTCCCCCCTCATGCCATGTCTCTCTCTGTATCAAAAATAAATAAAACATTAAAAAAAACTTTTTTTAAATAAAAAACTTATCTTAAAAAGATCCATGCTTAAGAAACAAAAACTCAGGAGTGCCTGGGTGGCTCATTCAGTTAAGTGTCAGACTCCTGATTTGGGCTCAGGTTGTAAGATCAAGCCTCATATCAGGCTCTGTGCTGAGCGTGGAGCCTGCTTAAGATTCTCTCTCCCTCTTCCTCTGCCTCTCTCTCCAGCTCACTACCTCTCTCTAAAAACCAAAAACAATCACCATCAAAACTCATAGAAGAACACACAAAGGAAAAGCTTTGTGACATTGCATTTAGCAATGATTTCTTAGAATGATGCCAAAAACACAAAGAAAACATAGATAAATTGGTCTTCAAAATTTAACTTTATGTAACAGAGGACACTATAAAGAGAGTGAAAAGAATTCACAGAATGAGAAAATATTTACATCTCGTATGTCTGATAAGAGATTAATATCCAGAGTTCATAAAGAACACCTTAACAACAAATTTTTAAATGGGCACAGGACCTGAATAGATATTTCTCCAAACATACACAAATACCCAACAAGCACATGAAAAGATGTTTGACAACACACGTCACTAAGGAAATGTAAATCCAAAACACAGTAAGATCCCACTTCACACGATGTCTATTATCACAGCAAGCAAACAAGCCAAAAATGAAAAATAACTAATGTGGGCAGGGATGTGGAAAAATTGGAATCCTTTTGCAATGCTGGTGGGAATGTAAAATGGTACGGTCACCATGGAAAACATTTCAGCAGGTATTCAAGAACCTAAATAAAGAATTACCAAATCAGAGCACCAACTGCTCTCCCAGGTACACTTCCAAGGAACTGAATAGCAGGGAATGGAAAAGATACTTGTGTTACACATTGTCTGCAGCAGTATTCACAATAGGCAAATGGTGGACAGAACTCACATGCCCATTAACAGAAGAATAGGTAAGTAATTGCAATACACCTGAAAGAAATATTATTCATCCTTTAAAAAGGAGTAAATTCCAATACATGTTACAACACAGATGAACCCCCAAAACAGTATGTCAAGTCAGATAAGCCAGATGCAAAAGAATAAACACTGTATGATTCTCCTCTCATAAGGTACCAAAAGAGGCAAATTCAGAAGACAAAAGGTAGACCAGTTACCAGGTGCTGGCAGAGGAAGGAATGGGGAGTCATAGCTCAGTGGCTGCAGTTTCTATCTGGGATAATGAAAACGTTTTGGAAATACATAGTGGGGATATTTGTGAAGACACTGTGAATACAGTTAAATGTTAGCGAACTACATACATAAAAATGGTTAAAATTGGAGACTTTGTTATGTATATTTTACCATAGGAAAAAAAATACAAAAAAAGATTAGTGTCCCTTTTATTTATTTTGAGAGCCAGAGGGAGACAGCACGCACTGGAGTAAGGGCGGGGGGGGGGGGGGGGAGAGAGAATCCCAAGCAGGCTCTGCGCTGTCACTACAGACCCCAATATGGGGCTTGATCCCACAAACCATGAGATCATGACCTAGGCCAAAATCAAGGGGTGGATGCTTAACCAACTGAGCCACCCAGGTGCCCCCCAAAAAACGATGCTGTCCTTATAAGTGCTTAAAATTCAGATCATATGGACAACAAAGTTCTGATGCAAAAGAAAATATCTGAATCTCAGTGCAAAGTGATCTCTAAAAAATTTTAAATGTAACCAAAACAATATTTAGAACTTCTAATCCTTGCAATACTTCTAATACTTAGAAGACAAAATGTCATTATGTTTGATTCATATACACTTCTACCAAATAAAAGAAATATTCTGCAAGATAGCGTAACATGTTTTTTAAGGCTCAGGACTATTTGGGGATCTTTTCCTTGTCACAGTCATTATTTTGGTAACTTCACACTACTGACATGATCTTTAGGACTATAAGAAAAGTATGCTCTATTTCTCAACGTCCGAAAATAGGTCTCAACAAAGGGGGATGGCTAGCATAAACTCTACAGTGTCTAACTGGAATCAGTTATCAGTATGAACTCATAATCTTTATAAACACACAAATAAAAAGTTGCAGAAATAAACACGGATGTTTGTGCGTCCATGCATTAACATGAATACATGAATACATAAATATATTTCTAGCTCTGCTGGCAGGGCCTAGGGCAATGACACCTCAGGAGTTATAAGCACACATAGAATCCAGATCTTGGTTACTTCTTCCTTTTTTTTTTTTTTTTTTTTTTTTAAAGAAATGTTTGTGGTAGATTTTTTTTTTTTTATGGTTTTTATTTTTGAGAAACAGAGACAGTGCGACCAGGGGAGGGTCAGAGAGAGAGGGAGACACAGAATCGGAAGCAGGCTCCAGGCTCTGAGCTATCAGCACAGAGGCCGACGCGGGGCTCGAACCCACGAACTGTGAGATCGTGACCTGAGCAGAAGCCAGACACTCAACCGACTGAGCCACCCAGGCACCCCCCAGATCTTGGTTTCTAAGTATCATTCTCCAGTAGAGGGAACCAGAGCTTCTTGGAGAAGTGACTGATTCTAGCTGCACCAGAGAAACAGAAGATGAACCTGGGAAATGAGAAATAGATGAGCCTGCTTCTGATTCTGTGTCTCCTTCTCTCTCTGCCCCTCCCCCTTCTCATGCTCTGTCTCTCTCTGTAACAAAAATAAATAAAACATTTAAAAAAAGAAAAAGAATTCCAGTTAATAAATGTAGAAGGGGGAAACCTAGGTGGCTCAGGTAGTTGCGGTTCCAGAAAAGTAGTGCTTTCCTAAAGAAAAGAGAATGAGGGCATGTTGAAAAGACAAAGAGCCAACCTGAAGGCCATAGCTGGAACAATATGAGCAACAAAATAATGACAGCATTAGATTATAAAGTACAGAATAAAATAAATATCTATGACTTAACACTGATATAAACAAATTACAAAATAAATACAGAGAAGGGACTGTTCTTCTTTACAGAAGAATTCCAGGGGCGCCTGGGTGGCTCAGTCGGGTAAGGCTCCGACTTCGGCTCAGTTCAGATCTCACGTTCGTGGGTTCGAGCCCCGCGTCAGGCTCTGTGCTGACAGCTAGCTCAGAGCCTGGAGCTTGCTTCTAGTTCTGTGTCTCCTTCTCTCTCTCTGCCCCTTCCCCTCTCATGCTCTGTCTCTCTCTGTATCAAAAATAAATAAAACATTTTAAAAAAAAAAAGAAGAATTCCAGTTAATAAATGTAGAAGGGGGAAACCTAGGTGGCTCAGGTAGTTGAGGGTCTAACTCTTGATTTTGGCTCAGGTCATTATCCCAGGGTTGTAGGATTGAGCCCCATGTTGGGCTCCATGATTAGCATGAAGCCTGCTTAAGATTATCTCTCCCTCTTCCTCTCCCCCTTTCTTCACTTGTACGCTCTCTCCCTCTCTCTAAAATTAAAAAGTAAAGGGGGGGATCAAATTGGAAACAAAAATTTAAAAATAAACAAATAAATATAGAAAGGAAAACAAAATTAAAAAAAAATTTTTTTTAATGTTTTTAAAAATGAGAGACAGCATGAGCAAGGGAGGGTCAGAGAGAAAGGGAGATACAGAATCTGAAGACAGAGTCCAGGCTCTGAGCTAACTGTCAGCACAGAGCCCGACACAGGGCTCAAACTCACGAACCGTGAGATCATTACCTGCGCTGAAGTCAGACGCTTAACTAAGTCACCCAGGCGCCCCAGAAAACAAAATTTTAAAATAAATTTTAAATTTTTGAAAACAAAAATTTTAAAATAAGTAAATATAGAAGGCAAGCAAATATAGATAGAAATATAGAAGGAAATGAGAAAAGCAAAATCATCATCAGGCAAACACCACAATAATGACTGCTTAGGAAAGATCTACCAAGAATACTGAAATGACTGAGCAGAAGTTTGAGAACAGGGATATCTGCTCATTTTCATAGAATCTCCCCAAGATATAATTACAAAAGGAAAATAGTGACTTTACAAGCAGAGAACTATGACAGACACCACTTCAACCATGTAAGAATTAACATCATCTCAAATAAGATATACTGACATCCTGTACTCTGTGACGTGTAGGACTCAACATTACTTCAGAAATATCTTTGCCAAACATGCATAACTTCAATAAATCAAGAAAACATCAGACAAACTCAAATTGAGAGACATTCTACAAAATAAATGACCACACTCATCACAAGTAAGAGTCATAAAAGATGAGAAAAGACTTGTCACAGATCATAACAGACTAGAGAGATACAACAACTATGTAACGTATGATTCTGAATTGAATTCTGAAACAGAAGAAGCACACTATTAGAAAAACTGATGAAATCCAAATAGGGTCAATAGTTAATAGTATTGTACCAATGTTAATTCCCTGGCTTTAATCACTGCATAAGTTATTAATATTAGAGAAAACTGGATAAAAGGGCATCTGGGTGAAGGGTATATGTTTCAAATTTACCAAAAAGAAAACTAAGTATTCTATTCACGCTCTCCTTCAACTGAGTTAAAACAAAGTTGAGAAACTCAAGAAGTATTTACACAGGATAAATCTAACATTTCATTAATTGAAAAGCAACCTACATTGATATAAGACTTAAGTTATTAATAGATACTCATTATGTATTTACAGGTGCTAGAGATGTTGCTTTCAAGAAACTTACAGCTGGTAAGAGAAACAATTATGATAAACTGCCAACCTCAATGAGGACACACACACACAATCAGGTTATAATCCCATGATTAAGTAACAAATGAAATGATTTATAAATGAAAATCACTTAGATAACTAAAACCTTCAAACAGGACATTAACACCTACACATTTACAGAATTTAGGTTAGCTTAACATACTCACTACATAGATTTCACCTACTTTTATACCTAGTAATTAGTGTCTAATGTTTCAGAAAGGACCATTAAATATTTTCCATCAAAGATATTTCTCCAATGCAGAAACAAGTTGTTTAATCTCTAGCAAAAAAGAATACAAGAGAATAACAAAAATAACCACAAAAATAGAACTAAACTAAGTTTTTAAATCAAGTAAAATCTCAGAAAAAAAATACAAGTAAATGTAAAGTGTGTACAGCAAGTTGCTAGCTAAAGACAGCTAAATGGAAATCAAAATGTCAACCAATATATAAAGCATTATACATTCAGTAAAAAACATTCCATCTCCCCTCCTCCACATTAGTCAATCAGCAGAGTTCAATCTTACTGCAAACATTGTAGCAGATGGAATATCATGATCTTAACACTACTCATTGTCTCGAAACTTTTAAGAATCAAAAGAACTGCACTGTTCTAGTATCTCCAATAAGCCTTCTTAAACAAAAAGTAGTATCATAGAATGATTCTATATATTCTTAAAGATAGTAATACAAGGATTATGCTAACATCTGTAATGTAATAGAAATATTATTGCTAAGATTCAACCCCAGGCAAAGAGCCAGATCGCTCTGAACAGATATTTTGATTAACTGATTACTGAGAGAGGATTCAGTCATCATCTTAGGTGTCAGTAACTTGTTATAAATCTCCTAATATTCCAAATCTCTGTCTGATTTTCCTAGACTTAACAACAGCCTTCATAATACTCATAATACTAAGATTTCAGGGCTGATCCCATCACCAATATACTTGAATGTAACTGACATTATATACATGAAAACACTGCTCCCAATCACAACCAGACATTTTTCCAGCCTATAAAGAGAACAGGAAAATAAGGTGAACACAAAAGAAATAGAGCCAACTTTAATAAAAAAAAGTCTCACAAAAAGTAACAGCTCTTTAAACAACTCCATATCTGCAGAGTCAAACTCAAGAGAAGCAGGGACCAACTCAGAAAATGTTGCAGTATTCCAGGGCCTTCTAACATTCTTTCTACATTCTTTCTTTAGGTGGTCTCATCCTGTTTCATTAACTTTTAAATACTATTTAATACTCTAAAAAAATACAAGGTGTCAAAGCAGGTGAAGTATGCTACTATTTTGGCAAAGTAGGGAGAATGATATATACATATTTGCCTATATGTTCATAAAATATATCTTTGGAAAGGTATGTGAGAAAACACGAACCCTGATTGGCTCCACAAAAACTGGGTGTTAACGGGAAACAAGAAATGGGGGAAATTTCACTCTATACCACAGCAAACATTTTCTGAATCATATGAACGTAGTTTTTATTCAAAACAGAAATAAACCAACAGGTAAGTGCTGATGACTCCCCATTTCCTTCTCTCCCCACTCGAATTGAGGTCCTATGAAGACAGAGATTTTTGTCTATTTTGTCACTACTATATCCCCACTGCAGGGACCATAGCTGGTGCCTAAAAAACATTTGTTGAATGAATGACTTCTTAACCTCTCCACCAAATTCCAGATCTGTACATCCTACTCCTCACCCCCACTTAAATATCTAACAGGCCCTACGTACCATGTCCAATCCAACGTTATCCCCATATCACCCCTCCCTCACCACTTTCTCATCTCAGTGCATGGCATTACCGGCCTCCAGCTGAAGCTCTCAACACCCAGGGGTCACCCCTGTCCCAAGCAACTACACTCTCATGCAAACCACAGATTCAGTCAATACTTTTAGTCCAAAACATAGCTCAAAAGTCTTTAACTTGTCTCTAACACACCAGTCACTATTCTATTCAAATCTACCACAGCCTTCTCACAGATCTCTCTGCTTCTTTTCTCCTCTTATTCAATCTCTCCACGCAGTCAGGTTGCAAATCAGACCATACCACTTCTAGCTTGACAAAAATTCCAATAATTTTTCAATGTACTGTAAGAATAAAGGCCAAACTCCTTTGGACAATAAGACCTCACAAGAGGTGGCCCCTGGCTATGACCTAACCTCTTATGACCCACTCAGGTCCACATTCCCTGAGCTGACCCCAAGCTTGATGCCACCTCTGGGAATTTCCATGTGATAGTTCCCTCAGATAAGAATACTCTCCCCTCCTACTTCCAAAGGCTAAATCCTTCTGACTTTTCAGTTATCAGGTCAAAGGTCACCTAAGACAGGTTTTTCCTGCCTAGCATCTCAGTCTTCTCTCCGTCAGTCCCACAACTCCCGATTTCCTTCACAGTACTTAATGGTTCTCTGATATTATTTTTATTCCTTATGTATTTCTGCCTCTCCCTCCCACACCACAATCGAAGCTCCAGGAAAACAGAAACTTCACTTCTTGCTTTTGTTGTATCCCCTAGTGCCTGTAATAATACTTGATGTACTTAATATTTAAGTGATATGGCAAAACTAACTTTAAAGAAGGCCCACAACATTTAATGACAAGACTGTTGAGGATCAAAGACATGGATAAACCATCTTAATATTCATAAAACACTGAAAATCACCAGAGGATGGAGCGTGAAGTAAGATTATTTCAGATGCATCTGAACATTCAAATAAACAGAAAAGGTATTTTTCACACACTATGTGCATGCACACTGCAGAAATGTTCCCCCAAGTTATAAACAGCATCTGAAAAGAAAAAAAGGATAACTCAAAACACTGTGTACATCTGTTATTTCACATGGGGCTCTTTTGGAAGGGCCTTCAAAACACTGGATTTGGGCAGAAGAGGCAAAGTATAACCAATTTGTTCATTTGTCTGTCTTGGAAAGGAATGTGAGATTCTACAGGGTACGGTATTGCCTTCTGATTGCTTTTAAATTTCTATTAGGTAGTCAGTAGTCTTTCAGAACAAAGTGATGACTTCCCATATTTTACTGTGTACATTTGGGACAGACCTAGTTCAAAGATTTTTATTGTCAAGTCAATACACCTGACACCATCAAAACGGTGAAGGTTAATAGTTTATATGTTATCTACAAAATTTTAACTTCTATCAACTGGCAATAGTAACCCCTGGGGGAAAGGAGATGATTTGACAATGATAACAGTCTGCAATTCACAGATGTTTTATTTACATACACGTATCTGTGGGGTTACAGGGAATGGTCCAGACTCCCTAGTGTGTAAATACTGAGGAGTCTAAGGATATTATTTAACCAGACCCTAACTGTAGAGAGAGGTCTGGCGTGCACATAGGATACTCCTCCCCACAGCTATCAATCTTCGCTGTCTGCGGAAACAAAAGTGAAAACACTCGTGGTAACGATGTAAGAGACTGATGCACCCCCCACCCACCCCCAAACACAGAGCTGTGTATCCGTGTGAGCTCGTAAACAGGCAGAAGAGTACACGCACTCTCACCTTCCCTCCTTCGGAAGAAAATGGGGCCGAGGGAGGGGCGGCCAAGGCCGGGTAGGGGAGGCCCGGGATCCAGTCCAGGGGTGGCCGGGCTTAGGGTCAGCGCTCCGGGGAGCCGGGGTCACTTACAGGACACCATCTTCCCTGGACGCCCCCCTTCATCCCTTCCCCCTCCCCCCTCTCCGCCCCCAATTCCTTTCCTCCGCCCCATCCCCGCCACCCATTAACCGGGAAGCGAAGTTTCCCGGCGCCTGCAGCCCGGCTCCCCGACCCTCAGCGGGGTTACCTTCTGCAGAAGCGGGACAAGGGACAGGGGACAAGGGGAGGGGGAGACAGCCCGAAGGAGTGAAGGACGAAGCCCCCGGCGAGGAAGGTGGGCGGCGGTGGCGGCGGCTGTCAGCTCGCGTTCCCCTGCTCACAGCGCTGCCATTACTGTGCGCCGAGGCCGCCTCCCCGGCCGGCCGCCGCCACCGGCCCAGAGACGCGGGGGGGTGGGGAGCGAAGCCCGGGAGCCCGCGCGCCGGACGCTCACCTGCCACGGCGCGCAAACACAGCAGAGCTCAAGGCCGCCGCCGCTTCCGGGCGGGACAGGGGCGGCGGGGAGAGGGGAAAGGGGAGAAGGAGGGGCTGGCTACGGGATCCGTAAAACAACCGTTCTCCTGATCGCCCGGTTTTTCCCCCCCACACAGCTTCGGTCTCCTTCTTTCGCTACCTCCAGCTCACCCCTCAGAATGCAATGGTAGAGTCCGCGTTACGGCAAGCGCAGAGAGCCTGGTTTAGTGCAATTGCGAAAGCCCACGAAAATCAGTATTCAAAGTGACTCCTTGCAGTACTCCCTATAAATGAGACAGTCATAGTTGGCTGAGCTCAGGACACACAGTACCCACCAAGTTTTGGCACTACTAGTCACAATATGTCAGAAAGGTATTTTCAACAAAAGTGTTTTCCTTAGAGTTGTTCCAGACCTGTGTGAATATTCTGACTCCCCCACAATAGGGGGTCTTATCAAATAATCAAAAATATATTAGCAAAATTACCTTCCCTTCTGACATACTCCTTTTCTAGTAGATTTTGTCTAAAACTAAATTCTAAAACCTTTTCTCTTCCAACCCTCTTTATTTTCGTTTTGTTTGTTTGGGGGGGGGGGTTGTTTGTTTTCCAACCCTTTCTTAAAACTCTGTACTAATCCTTTAAGGCCCATTAAGATATCCTGTTTTTTAAAATTATTTAAAAATTTAATAAAATACAAAGATAAAGAGGTAGGCAAAATGTAAGGCTATGCCATTCTTCTCATTAATTATTTTTGCTTGGGAAAATATAGTTATTACATATAAAAATAATGTGATGTATGTTGAAATGTGCCTGCACTTATTACTTTTTAATAATTAAGGTTTTTAAATTTCCCTTTTTAATTCTAATGTAGTAACTATTGCTAGATATAAACCACATCAACATAAGGTCTTTGAGATCCTCAATAATTTTTAAGAGTGTGAAGAGGGCCAGAGACCAAAAACGTTGAGAACAAAGCCCTAAGTTATGAACTGCCCCTGCTTTGGCCACTTCCCTTTTAAACTCAGCTGGAAGTGAATTAGCATGAAAGGTGACAAACATGAATCACTATCATTATAACACCCCCTATTTCTAAATTCCAGAGACCTCTTATCCTTTCAGAGCTTATCCAACCTATATAATAGAGAAATTACATTTTGGAAAAAATGATAGCATCCAAGCCTTTTCATATTAAATTGAGATTAGTTCTTCCTTCCACAAAAAAATACTGTTTCTGGCCAACTCTTCAGCCCACTGCTTCAAGCAATGTCTTTACCCTCAAACCTAATCTCAAACCCTAGTTCATCTATGAATCCTTTCTTTGTTTTAGTTTTCAGAAGAAATTACATATATTACTAAAAAATGTGTCTTCAGGGCAGTTGTGTGGGTCAGTCACTTGAGCATCCAACTCCTGACCTCAGCTCAGGTAATGACCCCCTGGGTTGTGGGATGGAGCTAAGGGTGGAGCTTGGTTAAGATTCTCTCTCCCGTGCTCACACTCTCTGAAAAATAAATAAATAAATAAACAAAAAATATTTAAGTTAAAAATAATAAAAAATTTAAAAATGTGTTTTGGCCTTATAATGTTTTTGAATTCCTTTGTTTCTTGATTTCTAAAGTAAAACATGTATTTTTGTTACAAAAAGAAAAGGAGAGAGAGAGAGAGGAAAAAACCCTACCTATATTGCTGAAATAGATGATTATGCTTAAGTTGATAAGTATTCCTCAAGATATTTTCCATGAATATAATTAAATACATTGATGCAAATCAGATCACATTTTAGATATACTATTTAGTAGTCAGCTATTTACACTTTAAAATCTTTATGATTTTGGTCTGAGAACATTAAATAATTCTCAGGCAAAGTAATTTATAAATTAGTATTTAAAGAAGAAAACCAATGAAAAATATTTTAAGTAGAATATCTTAATATGTCACTATATAAACCAGTAGAAAAATATGTCTATTTCATTTCCCACTTGTGAGAATATTCTCTTTAAAAATTTTCCAAGTTCGTTTCCTAATCTCCCCATACCTACTTTCTGAAGATCCCAACCAGAATCATCTTCTGCCTTTATAAGCTTCCTTTACACACATGAAACGCAAAGAGCCCTTATTTTTCCTGGACATTTGTGATTTCAAACAATTTGTCTCATTTTTACATTCTTTATACTAAATCTGACTCATCTTTCCTTGAATCTTTACTGGGAATTTGTATTTCCTGGTTATATCATTTTTAAAAGTTTTCCCCCTTTTGTTCCTAGTAAACAAAAATGAGAAAGTGGGGGCACCTAGGAGGCTCAGTTTGTTGAGCATCCAACTCTTGATGTCTGCCCAGGTCATGATCTCACAGTTGGGGGGATGGAGACCCATGTAGGGCTCTGCATTGACAATGGAGCCTGCTTGGGATTCTCTCTCTCCCTCTCCCTCTCCCTCTCTCTTCCTCTCTCTCTCTCTCTCTCTCTCTGCCCCTCCCCCACTTGCTCTCTTTTTCTCTCTCTCAAAATAAACCTTATAAAAAAGAGAGAAAGACTGAAGAACAGTTTTCACATTTGGAGTAGCTGATTAAGAAGCTGCTTTGTGCTTATAAAAGCACAAGGCTCGTCTTTGGAGAAATATCTGACTATAGGACAGGGGCAGAAAATACACAAAATAAGCCCGGAGCATCTTGTAGTGTAAGAAGGTAAAGAAGTCCTCAAAAATAAAAAACATCCATATTGATTGGAGTATATCTGATGGCACAAGAGCCAAGTGGGAGAATTTCCAATGGCCATAACAGTTTGAGAAAGAAAATATGTTAGTGAATTGTAGCCCAAAGTATAAAATAAATATCCATGGATTCATACTAATATAAATAAGTAATAGAATAAAGTAACAAATGGAGGAGAAGAAACAATCTTATGTCCTGTAGGAGAATCCCAAATAAATTATGTAGATACTCCACCTAAAGGAAGGGGAGCATCGAGGCTCCCTGGTGGCTCAGTTGGTTAAGTGTCCAACTGTGGCTCAGGTGGTGATCTCACAGTTCATCAGTTCAAGCCTTGCGTCAGACTCGGTGCTGACAGCTCAAAGCCTGGACCCTGCTTCAGATTCTGCGTGTCTCTCTCTCTCTCAAAAATGAATAAACATTTTAAAAATGGAAGGGGAGCATGACTCCACACTTTTGGCATATGCACCATAAAAGTGACTTCCTTCCAAAACATAGAGTAACTTTACAGTGGAAAACCTGACAAATATCACATGGCCACGTGATTAAAATCAACATTAACAAGATAAGTGTTGATAGTATGTTTCCTTGAAGTGATGCGAGGAGAATGGCACTTGAGCTCTGTGATCTTCCTCTCCAAAACGAAAACTCCAGTCTAATCATGAGAAAAACATCAGACAAATTTTATTAGAGGAGCATTCTGCAAGATACCTGAGCAGTACTCCTCAGAATTGTTAAGATTATCAAAAACAATATAAATCTGAGAAATTGTCAGCCAAGAGTAGACATGACTATTGAATGTAATGTGGTATTCTGGATAGGATCCTTGAAAAGAAAATATATAAGAGAAAATCTAAGGAACTTAGAATCATATGGATTTTAGTTAATTATAGTGTATCAGAATAGATCCATTAATTTTAACAAACATACCATACTAATGTAAGATGTTAACAGGGAAAACAGGCTGTGGAGAAGATGGCATATAGGAATTCTTTCTCTATTATCTGCTCAATTTCTGTGTAAATATAAAAGAATTTTTATAAAGTCTATCAATTTAAAACACTCATAAAACTGTACACTTAAAAAAGAAAAAGTACAAGATTTCTAATCAGAAAAGCTAGGAGCCTATAAGATTTTTCTGTATGGCAAAGTAGAACCAGATGAACAGGTTCTATCTCTGCCTCTCCTAGACTATTCTGGTTGAAAGCTATTTAAAGAGAAAAAAAATATTCTTTTAAATTAAAAAAAAAAAAAAGGGAAGAGGCACCTGGGTGGCTTCATCAGTTAAGCAGCCAACTTCTTCTCAGGTCATGATCTCAGAACTCAAAGGCTTGTGAGTTCAAGCCTAGCATCAGGCTGATGGCTCAGAGCCTGGAGCCTGCTTCAGATTCTGTGTCTCCCTCTCTCTCTGCCCCTCCCCTGCTCACACTCTGCCTGCGTGCCTCTCTCTCTTTCTCTCACTCTCTCTCTCACTCTCGAAAATAAATAAACATTTGAACATTTTTTAATTTAAAAAAAGCCTGTAAATCCTTTACATTTCTTTGTAGTCACATTCGGGTAAGTAATTTAACAAGACCAAAGACCAAAGCTGTGTTGAAAGAGAGCTCATTTTAAAGAAATACTCATAACGTTCACAGTTTAAGATAGTACATTTAGAAGGCAATTTCTCAGAATTGGAAAGAGATAGTGACTCTGAGTAATGGATTACATTAATAAGATGTGATATGTAAACCAAGGACAGGTGACATTTTCCTCAACAGTTAGACCATATTAAAATATATGTGTCACTAAGACTAGAACAAGAGTTATGATCCACCCAGATAAATGTGAAGGAGAAGATGGGAGAATTTGCAACATAATAAAAGTAAGTAATATAGGTCATCCCATTTAAGGAGAAAGGGACCAAGAAAACAGAGCAAATCAAATGTGGCAAGTCTGGAAGCAAACTAATTTAGAGAAAGGGTAAAAGACACTCTTTGGGCAAAGAAACGTGGTCAATCATCAGTGTTAACTTATGCCGAGTGGGTCCTAAATGCTTAAGCATGCTTAACATCAATGTTACAGGAATTATACAAGAATATGCAACCAGATTTCTAAAATAGATTATTAAGGTATGGCAAGGTTAAGAGCCTTAGGTGGGCATCAATGTCCTTTCCAATAAACAGCCATACATGAGTCAAGTAAGCAAATACACACACACACACACACACACACACACACACACACACACACCCTTATTAACCTATCCCTAGATTGGCTAGATCTCTGTGGGAAACAAATAAAACTAACAATATACTAAGAATTGCACACTTACTATTTAAATAAAGCATGCTATGAAAACTATTCATGTATCACACCAACCTAAGAAAAGTTACCAACTTCTTACTTCCAAAAAGATGTACTTTGCTAGTTAAAAAAAAAAAAAAGATAAAACAAAGTGAAACACTCACAACATATAGTCTTGGAAATCAGCATATGTGTAAATTTCATAGATCTTTTAGCCTATACTATTTGTAACCAGCTACTCACTGTATAGCCTAGATCCTCATCACATTTCCTCTATGACTGTTCAGGAAAGACTGGAGGCGTGGCCTCTCTGCACTGTTTGACACTTTGTTTTCCAATGTGATTTATTTTCATCTTAAATTATCATACAGTAAAACTGACTGGGGGAGGAGGGGTGTACAGTTCCATCAATTTTAACGCCTGTGTAGATTTGTTAGCCACTGTCACCCTCAACAAGCTATTTCCCGCTATCCCTTGATATTACTTTGTTTTCTTTCCATGTCATCCTGGATTCTCACCCAAGTTCTTTGTCATCTTAGTTTTTCTCTCATCTTCTGATTTCTGACCAATTGACCCTAGCAAAGAATATGGAAAATGACAATGACTGTATCTGTGGATGAGAACCTGGGAATAAAAAGAAAGAGGAAGTAGTGAAAACAGGAAATGTATTCAGAACACAGTCTCCAGTCTTCCATCTGGATAAACCTCATTACCAGGGAAGTTTCAGCTTCCTCACCTATGAAAGTAAGGAGTTGGGAGAGCTTAAATTTATGTAAGAGGCACAGCACAGCACCTGGAAGTCAAGATGTTCTACAGGAATACCATGAAAAATTCTCTTACAATTTTAACAGTTAATATGTTATTTTATTCTAATTCAGATGCTACCTTATCTAGATTCTAATTTTTAAAATAGAAAACACAAACTGTAAAAATTTGGAGGAAGATAAACAAAACTGATTATGTCTACTAGCCTAACGCTTCTTATGAAGACAATTATTTTTTTGCCTTTAGTGGTAGAACTCTTAGGTCCAGGGTGCAGAAGAATACTAGATTAGAAAAGTCCCAAATTCCACATTTAACAATTCTATGGCAGGCTTTACTGACCTGTGCAGGAAAAGAATGTATAAACTGTTGAATCGATGAATGAGGAGCAATATTGAATCTGACCTCACTCTCCCACCACCCCTCACAACACTATGAAATGTGAATGTGCCTCTGAGATAAAAGGGTGGCATCAATATCACCACAAGCTCATAACTTGTGACTGTCAATCATCGCCAAGTCTACTCTTTCCTGTTGAGACCTAATGCTAATCTAGAGTCCTTCTCAACACAATGAGTGTGTCTAGGGAGCCATTAACGATTGACCAAGGTCAGCCTGAGAGTTGAAATGCAATTGCTATTCTTGATGTGTTTGTTTTGTGATTCAAGTACGTATAATTGATTGATTCCATTATAAATTCAGAGCAATAGGAATGTATGAATCCCTGTAAACAATAAAGCACCTAACAATACATGTTTCCTGTCTGGATCAGTCAGGACTCTTTCAACTTAGAGTTCATTTATAATGAATGGCAGAAACAAGATGAAGCACAGAAGAAAGGTGCTGGCTCACACTAACTGGGAAGTCCAGAGAACTAGCTCTCACAGATAGATCCCCTACAACAGTGCTTTTCAAACTTAAATGTCCAAACAAATGCCTATTGATCTTGTTAAAATACAGATTCTGATTCATAGATCTGGGAAAGGCCTGATATTCCACATTTCCAACTAGCTCCTCACTGACGTTGATGCTACTCATCCACGACCACACTTTGAGTAGTAAGCTCAGGAAAAGGTGCTGAGAAAGTCAGTCAGAGAGTGAATTAGAAGTTATTATCACAGGGGGGGAAAAGGAAAAACATTTTTGTAACCATGTATGGTGATGGAGGATAATAGATTTACTGACGGGATCATCTCATAAATTATACAAATATCAAACCATTCTTGTACACCTGAAACTAATAAAATGTTATGTGTCAATTATACCTCAAAAAATGCAACAAAAAAAGTGGAGAAAATATTTTCTCTCAAGGAGTTTTCAATCTAGTCACTGTTATTAATATATATGAACACCATCTAAGTTGGTAAAATATAATAGAATTGGCATTTCCATATCCACTACTACACTTCAAATCCATTTTGATTATAGCATTCAAAAGGTATTTCAGTTGGTCTTCTCATTTACCGGCTACTATAAGGAAAATAAAAAAGGAGCATCTAATCCAGTCTCATAAATCAGAGATATAGACTCAGTATTCACTCAATTCTCTCCTCCTTTGCCTCCTTCTACATAGAGCACTTGCTTGCAGCTAGTGATGACCATGTGACACATTTCTGGCCAATGAGGAGGTAGGCAAAGGTCCCAGGGGAAAAATTATCTTTCCTGAGTAAAAAAAATAAAGTCTCACAAGAGGCTTTTGTTCTTTGGCCTCTGTCTCTCATTATTTTCCTCCTGCTTGAACTTGGACACAATGTATTTAGACGCAGCATCCCATCTAGTGATTTTAAGGACAAAGGACACACCCTAAGGAGGGCAAGGCAAAAATAGAATCCCCAGTCCTTGTAAATAACTTAAAGCCATCATACCATCCTATATTTGTTATTTTGTGAGACAAATAAACACATTACATCTTTAAGACCTTGATGATTTTATTTTAGTCGTAGCTAAGTGCATTTCTAACCAACACAGATGCTTTCTTTGTGGAAAGATATACAACCTGAAAGCCAAAAACTAAATACTAGATATTAACTAGGGGAAAAAGAACAATATACTATTTGTATTTAAATTCATATTCAATTATTAAACTTGAAATCAACAGCTGACTTTGTCAGAAGCCTTTAAGCTCCACTCACAAATCTTTGTTTATAAATCAAGTATACTTTGTATTAAAATTTTAAAAATCCTGCCTTCACTTCTTCTTGTTATTAATGCTCAGTCTATAATTTTGATGGATTAAATTTTCTTTCCCAAACATATTCAAATTTTATTAAGTAATTTCTCTTAAACTTTTTATAAATTTTTTAATGTTTTTTATTTATTTTTGAGAGACAGAGAGACAGCGCAAGCAGGGTAAGGTCAGAGAGAGAGGGAGACACAGAATACAAAGCAGACTTCAGGCTCTGAGCTAGTGGTCAGCACAGAGCCTGACATGAAGCTCGAACCAACGAACTGTGAGATCATGACCTGAGCTGAAGCCGACCACTTAACCGACTGAGCCACCCAGGTGCCTCTCAAACTTTTTAAATCACCCTCACAAATTCAATATATCAAAAATTGTTCAAGCATTCCATACACTAAACAAAGCAATGCCAACTTTACTGCAGTAATAACAAATCTTTCTTAGGACATAAATACTTTTACAAATCTATTCTAAACATATCAGTTTACTAAATCGGATCCTTACCATCATGTTCTCTTAAATATGTCAAATTAAAACTATATTCCATCCGTCTCAAACTTTTTAAAGTACAAAAATAACATGGACAAATTACACAATTACCATAAAGCTTATTCTTTTTTCTTTAACGTTTATTTATTTATTTATTTATTTATTTATTTATTTATTTTGAGAGAGAGAAAGAGCAAGCAGGGGAGGTGCTAAAGAGAGGGAAAGAGAGAATCCCAAGTTGACAGCACAGAGCCTGACACAGGGTGCATTCCTATGAACTGTGATACTATGGCCTGAGCTGAAATCATGAATCAGATGCTTAATTGACTGAGCCACCCAGGCACCATGTAAAGCTTATTCTTATACTGAGCAATAAAGTATTAATACCATGGGTTAAATTACTTTTTCTACATGTCTGTTTATTTCTACTTCTTTCCAGGCCTACAAAGTCACGTTCTCAGTTTAGAAGAATAGAAATATTCTCAGACTTGCTGAGGTCACCCCATATATGATTCAGAACAGGGCACAGATGGAGAGTTGGGTTATAGTCAGGACTCTGGACGGGGACGTGGGTTCAGAATGCTACTTCCAGAATGATTGTTTTATTTTGCAGTAACACACTAGCCTGTCTTCCAGTCATCATTGACCTGCTTTGGAAACAAGGGATCCCACCCAAATCCTGACTTTCAATTAGGACTTAGAACAAATTTGAATTTTGTATAACCTTTATGTGTCCTCTGGGTGTACCTTAAGTTTCAACCTTACCCACTTACTTTGGTTTGCTATATAATTTCATATAGTCTGATTGAGATAGATTATATTAACACTCTTATCTGAATTACAACCAGTATCAGCATTGCCTGATTTACATTGAAGAGACACTGACTTCTTTATATGTTCCCTAGAGATCTCATCAACCATCATTTTATAGCTATTTTATTGATAATCCTTCTTATTAATGAGCTACACTATTACCCTTCAATTTTAAAGTTAAGCTTTTTCAGTAAAAATTAACATAATAATTTGTATTGTTCATCTATAATAAGCACAAAGCAGCAAAACTAATACTAAGCAATAAAAACAAGGTGATAATAAGATTTAATGTGAATATATCCTAATAGAGCCAACCTTTTTTGTGTGGAAATTTACAACTACCATTTTGGTGCATCGCTTTTTTGTTTTAGGGCTTTTTTTTTTTTTTGAGAGGATTATATTTAATTACTTATCCATTTAATTTATTTTCCTAGCTTTATTGACGTATAATTGACATATAACGATATGAGTATAAGGTATACAATGTAATGATTACATATACATATATGTTGTGAAATGTTTCCCACAGTAAGGTTAGCAAACACATTTTTCACCTAACATAATTATCATTTTGTTTTTGTTGTTGTTATGGTGAGAACATTTTAATGTTCTCTCTCTCAAAATAAAATAAAGACATAAAAATTCTTTTAAAAAGTGTATAGATCTGTCCTTCCTTGGTTAGATTTATTATTCCTGAGTATTTGGTATTGAAAAAAGTTTTTTTTAATTTTTTCATGTCTTTTATTTATTTTTGAGAGACAGAAAGAGACAGTGAGAGCAGGGGAAGGTCATAGAGAGAGGGAAATACAGAATCTGAAGCAGGCTCCAGGCTCTGAGTTAACTGTCAGCACAGAGCCCAAAACGGGGTCCGAACCCAGGAACTGTGAGATCATGACCTGAGCTGAAGCCAGACACTTAACTGACTGAGCCACCCAGGTGCCCCTGAAAAAATTTTAAAGAGAGAGACAGAGTGCAAATAGGAGAGGGGCAGAGAGAGCAGGAGACACAGAATCCAAAGCAGGCTCCGGGCTCTGACCTGTCAGCACAGAGCCCGATGTGGGGCTTGCACTAGTGAACAGTGAGATCATAACCTGAGCTCAAATTGGATGCTTAGCCAACTAACCCACCCAGGCACCCCAGTATTCAGTATTTTTATGCTATTTTTAAAGGAATGGGTTTCTTTTCTTTTTCCTGTAATTCATACCTAATGTATAAAAATGCAACTGATTTTTGTTTGTTGATTTTGTATCCTGAAACTTTACTGAATTCATTTGTTAATTCTAACAGTATTTTGGTGTATTTTCCTGAAGATTTTGTATATATGTATCTTATCGTCAGCTAACAAAGACAATTGTATTGCTTCCTTTCTAATTTGGATGTCTTTTTTTCTTTTTCTTGCCTAATTACTCCGGTTATGACCTCTAGTACTCTCACCAGTGAAAGGGGACATCTCTTCTTGTTTCTTGTTCTAATCCTTAGAGAGAAGCTTTCAACCTACAACTGAGTAGGATGGTTAGCTGTGGCTTTGTGATATATAGTCTTTATTAAATTGAAGTACATTCCTTCTATATCCAATTTGTTGAGAGGTTTTATCATCAATGCATGTTTACTTTTGTCCAATGCTTTTTCTGCATTTATTGAGATGGTCATATGCCTTTTATTTTTCTATTAATATGGTATAACACATGTATTGATTTCCATATGTGGAACCATCTTTGCGTTCTCACAATAAATCCCATTGGATTATGGTGTATGATCCTTTTAATGTACTGTTGAATTCAGTTTGCTAGTATTTGTTGAGGATTTTTGCCTATACATTCATCTGGGTAGTTGGTCTGTAATTTTCTTATCTTGTAGTGTCCTTGTGTGGCTTTGGTATCAGAATAATGCTAGCCTCATAAAATGAGTTTGAAAGGATTCCTTTCTCTTCAACTTTTTTGGAAGAGCTTGAGAAGAATTGGTATTTTTAAAGTTTATTTATTTATTTTAAGAGAGAGAGTGTATGTGCAAGCCAGCATGAGTGGAGGAGGGATAGAGTGAGAGAAGGAGAGAAAGAATCCCAAAGTAAGGCACTGTTCTGCCAACCGTGAGATTATGACCTGAGCCAAAATCAAGAGTTGGACACTTAACAAACTGAGCTACCCAGGTGCCCTGAGATGAACTGGTATTATCTCTTCATTAAGTGTTAGGCTTATCGATAACAATATTTGTTCTAATTTTCTATTTTTTTAATGATTCAACGTTGGTAGCTGTAGGTGTCTATGTAGTGGCCAGAGCCAGTTGCATATACAAATTTAGTTGGTGGGAGCCAGGGCAAGCAGGAGCTCGCGGCAACTGTGGGGTACACTAGTGGCTATAGGGGTGCTGGCTGTCAACATGCACTACCATGGCTTACAAGTCTTGCCAAAGGTACAAGACAATGGAGTTGGGAGTTAGTCTAGAGTCATGCAGGTATACATGCATGCTAGCTAGCTGCAGGTGAGTCTCATCGTACAGGCCGGTGGCAGGAGACAGGGCCAGATCTGCATCCACATGAAACTGCTAGAACTGAGGTTATATGCATGCACTCTTGTGGTGCCATGGTCTCTCCACAGGGGCATGGCAGGTGCATGGCAGTGGAAGTCAGGGATGTGGTTTGAAGCAGGAGCATTCCAGCACACACCAGAGAAGGGATAGCTGCAGGTGACCCTGGTAGTGCCAGCCAGTAATAGAATATAGGGCTGAATCTGGGCCCCAACACAGCTGTGAGGGTCTTGGCTGTGAGCATGTATTTCCTTGGCTGCAAGATCTTGCCATGTGCTCACACACATCAGGGGAGGCCAGTGACAGGCATCATCAGGACACCGGCATGTGGGTGTACACCTAAAGGGACTATCCTCGAGTGTACACTCATTGGTGGAGGAGAGCTGTCAGGGTCTAGGTTGGCATCCTGCATTTGTCAGCTGTAGAGGCCTAGACTTCAGCAGGTACAGAAGGGGCTAGACTGGGGGGAGGGGTGGATGCTTATGAAGCCAGGAGAAACTCTGGCATCTGGCATCTGGGAATGGGAATACCTACGAGGTGAAAACTGGTAAAATCTGCAGGAGGCCTGTGACAGCTGTGCTGGTCACTGGTTTCTTAAGTGGTGAAACCCCCTGGAGTACCCCAATGAGAGACTGACATTGGTAGTTCCTGTTTTTATTCCCTGTCCCTAGCCTTGTCTGTAAGTCTCAACTTTGCTTGTCTCAGCATGGGGCAAATCCGAAGCAGGTCCTAATTGGGGTGGCATGGGAGGTGCTTGAAAGGCTGGGGAAGGTGGCTCCTCACTCTGCTCTCCCTTTCCCAATGAAGGGAACTATTTCTAGCTTGGGAGTTCCCATTTGGCACTGAGTAATCTCCACTTGGAAAATGGAATGATGCAGGAAAAATGAAGCTATTTTCCTTCCCTTTTTGTGCAGTAACTCTCCGATTTTTTTGTTCCACAGTGTTTCTGGAGTTTTTAAGTGGACTCCACATCTCTCCCAGAGCCATTTTTGGTTATGGAGAGCTATTTAATTTTTTATCTTTATAGGGGACAGAGACTAGGGTTTCCTACACTACCATTTTGACCTGGTACATTGCTCTTAATGCTTTTCTTTTAGAGTATCTTTATGCTTTCATAGTTTTTTATAGATTAAAGTTATCCCAATAAAGTATAATTATACTTCTTTGAATGCTCAAATTATCACAGTTTGGCCAGAGAGATCTTAGTGGTTCCCAGGCCTGTTCACTGGCACTCCAGAAATTTGATTCTGGCAACAAGATGCTCTCCGCCCATTTAAAAATTCCCTGTATGGAGATAAGAAATCAAGAAACTTTACAAGGAATACTGATTCCATAATAGAGTAGTGACTAGTATTAAGACTAAAATTTGAGTATTAGGGATATATGTTAGATTATTCTAGTTAAACCCTGGTGGGACCCAGAGTAATACCACTGCAAAGGCAATTCAGTGACAAGAATAGAAACAATTTCTTATGTAAGAAATACTATGTAGCTGTTAAAAACAATAAGGTCAAAGACTCTTCATGAAGCACATATTCTCAGGAACTAAAAAGACTTTGTTTCTCTTGTTTCCAACCCCAGCCTATTTCCTTCTCCCACGCCAAATAGTGCCTGGGATCAAAAGCAGCTGGCTGAGGTATCGGTCTTTACTGGGAGTGATGACTCATGTGAGGAGCTCAGAACTCCCTGGTGAATGCCAATATTAGTGTGCTAAAAACGGGCTACTCTTTTAGTATATTTTTTATCCCCCCCCCCCCCGTCTCCGAGCTAGAACACAAGGGAAATGGGGGAAGAGAACAGTTCCCAGCAAGGAGCTGCTAGCCTGCCTGAACACTGCCACAGGCTACACACTTATCCATCTTTCATCTCCTACGGCCTTTCTGCTCATTAATATACCTTGATAGCCAGACCTGAAGCTCAACGATAAAAATAAGAACAGGAATGGTTATTCTATAGCTCCCAGAGGGAGAAAGGCCAGGCAGGGCAAGGAGTTCTCATAATGATTAAACTGAAGTGCTGGGAAAGACAGATAAAAATCTAAATATAAAAAAATGGACAAACAGAGGTACTTAAGGGGATTCAAGCACAACACTTAAAAATAATTTTCTGATTAAAAAATTCAGCAAACCAGTTCAACAAGTGGTGCTGGAGCAACTGGATATCTACAGGCAAAAAATAATTAAAAAAAAGGAATCTCAATGTAAGTCTCATACCTTATATAAAAATTAACTCAGGGACATTTGGGTGGCTCAATCAGTTAAGCTTCTGACTTCGCTTCAGGTCATGATCTCACCGTTCATGGGTTGGAGACTGCATCTGGTGGGCTGTGTGCTGCCCACCAGAGCCTGGAGCCTGGAGCTCAGAGCCTGGAGCCTGCTTCAGATTCTGTGTCTCCCCCTCTCTCTGCACCTCCCCCCACCACTTACGCTCTGTCTCTTGAATGAATGTTAAAAAATTTTTGTAATTACCTTAAAAATGAATGACAGACTTAAAATTATTGAACTTTTAGAAAGAAACAAAGGAGAAAGTCTTCGAGACCTAGGGTTAGTCCCAGAGTTCTTAGACTTGACAGTGAAAACATGACTTATGAAGAGAAACAATTGATAAATGGGTTTTATCAAAGTTAAAAACTTATTCTGCATAAGATTCTGCAAAGAGAATGAAAAGACAAGCTACAGGGTAGGATCTTGTATGCCATATATCTGACAAAGGGTTTGCTATGGTCTGAATGTGTGTATCCTCTAAAATTTCTATGTCAAAATTAAAACCTTATAAAATAAATAAGTCACAGGGTTGTAAAATACAGCATAGGGAATATGATTAATAATACTATAATAGCTTTGTATGGTGACAAATGGTAAGTAGAGCTATCATGGTGACTATTTCATCATATAAAAAATATCAAATCACATCGCTTCTCGGCCTTTTGGTTAAGATCAAGCGTAGTACCTGTTCTCGTCAGCTTAATATCTGACGCGTCCTCTGTTGGGGGACAGTATATGAGGTGAGTTTTTAAAGCTTGGAGCTGGACTAGGAGCTTGCTCCGTCCACTCCGCACATCGCCCTGGTATTGCAGTGCTTCCAGGAGCGGTGCCCCCCCCCAAAATATATATGTGTATATGTATATATATCAAATCACTATATTGTACATCTGAAACTAATGTGATATTATACACCAACTATACTTCAATTTCAAAAATAAAATAAAAACTAAAAAAATTGAATAAGATAAATAAATGGAAAGATATCTGTTCAGGGATTGAAAGAATTTATATTTATAATTAAATATTCATACCACTGAAAGCAATCTACAGATTCAATAAAATGCCTATCAGAATTTCAATGAAGTTTTCATAGAAATAGAAAAGACAAATCATATAGAAACATATGAGATTCCCAAATAGCCAAAGGAATCTTGAGAAAGAAAAAAGCCGGAGGCATCACATGTCTAGATTTCTAACTATTTTACAAAGGTGTGGTAATCAAACAGTATGGTACTGACATAAAAACACACAGAGGTCCATGGAAGACTATAGAAAGCCCATGAACATATGGTCAACTAATCTTCAACAAGGACACAAGAATACAAAATGGGGAAAGGATTGTCTTTTAAATAAATGGCACTGGAAAAACTGGATGTCCACATGCAAAAGAATGAAATTGGACCGATATCTTATACCATACACAAAAATCAACCCAAAATGGATTAAAGACTTAAACCACAAAACTTTTTGAAGAAAACATAGGGAAAAAATCATTGATATTTGTCTTGGCAATCATTTTTTGGATATAACACTAGAAGAACATGCAACAAAAGAAAAAATGAACAAGTGAGAGTACATTTGCTTCTGCAAATCAAAGGAAACAGTCAACAAAATGAGAAACCAACCCATAGAATGTGAGACAATATTTGCAAATCATCTATCTGATAAGGTGTAATAACCAATATATATATAAGGAACTTGTATAACTCAATAGCAAAAAAAAAAAAAATTCAATTTAAAAATGGTCAGAAAACTTAAACAGCCATTTTCCCAAAGAAGACACAAAAATGTCCAAAAAGTACACGAAAAGTACTCATTATTAATCATCAGGGAAATGCAAATCAAAACCACAATGAGATATTACTTCACACCTATTAGGACGCTCATTACCAAAAACTCAGAAAATAGCAAACATTGGTGAGGATGTGGAGGAAAGAAAACCTTAACATATTGTTGGTGGGAATGTGAGTTGGAATAGCCACTAAGGAAAACAGTATGGACATATCTCATAAAATAAACAATAGAGGTACCGTATGATATAGAAATCCCACTTCTGGATATTTATCCAAATGAATTGAAATGAGGATTTTGAAGAGATACTTGCACCCCCACATTCACTACAGCATTATTCACAATAGGCAAGTTATGGAAACAACCTAAATGTCCATTGATGGATGAATGGGTAAAGAAAGTGTTTCATATACATACAACGGAATATTATTCAGGCTTCCAAAAAAGAGAAATCCTGCCATTTGTGACAACATGATAGACTTGGAGGACAATCTGCTAAATGAAAGAAGTCAGAAAAGAACAAGATTTCACTTACAGTATGTGGAATCTAAACACTTATAGTATATGGAATCTAAAATAGTCAAACTCAGGGGGCCTGGCTGGCTCAGTTGGAAGAGTATGAGACTCTTGATCTCAGGATCATGAGCTCAACCCCTATATTGGGTGTAGAGATTACTCAAATGAATAAAACATAAAATAAAATAAAATATGGGGCACTTAGGTGACTCAGTCAGTTGAGCATCCAACCCTTGATCTCAGCTCAAGTCTTGATCTCACAGTTATATGAGTTCAAGCTCTGTGTTGGGCTCCCTGCTTGGCACGAAGCCTACTTCTTAAATAAGTAAATAAATAAAAATAAAGATAAAGTAAAATAAAATAAAATAGCCAAACTCATAATAAAATAGTCAAGCAGAGCCAAGAATGGTGATTTTCAAGATCAGGGGTAGAGAAAATGAGGGGGTGAAGGTCAAAGGGAACATAGTTTCATTCTGTTAGGTGAATAAGTTCTGGAAATCCACTATTCAGCACAGTTTCTTTAGCTAACAATACTGTATTGTGTACTTAAATTTTGCTAGAAAGGTAGAACATATTTGAAGTGTTCTTAAAGTCATCATTATCTACATCATCATATCAGAAAAGGAGAGTAAGGAAATTTGGGGGAGGTAATGAAAATGTTTACAACCTTGGTGGTGGCGATGGTTTCATGAGTGTATTAATCCCAAAGTCAGAGTTGAGTACATTAAACATGTGCAGGTTTTTACATGTCAACCTCAATAAAGTGGTTAAAAAAAAGAAAGGTAAATAGCAACAATTTTAAAAAGTCTTTGACGTGTGGTGTTCCTACATGAGAGGCATGATTTTACCCTTTTTTCTTAATCATATTTCAATACTGGAATACAAAATAATTGAACTAAATTTAGCATTTAAAATTTTTTTATTGCTTTATTTATTTTTGATACAGAAGAGACAGAGCATGAGAGGGGGAGGGTCAGAGAGAGAGGGAGACACAGAATCTGAAACAGGCTCCAGGCTCTGAGCTAGCTGTCAGCACAGAGCCTGACACGGGGCTCGAACCCACAAACGTGAGATCTAACCTGAGCCGAAGTCGGAGGCTTAACCAACTGAGCCACCCAGGCGCCCCCTAAATTTAGCATTTAAATACAGAACTTTATATACATTGGATGCCCTAGACTATTTATAAAAACTGATGTTACTTGACATAGAAACATTTAGAATGTTTTTAAAAGTAGAATTTTAAAAAATTGGTCATATTCTCTGATCATAATTTCCTCAAAATGATTTTCATTCTAAAAATTGTTTATTTTTACCCATAACTACTAGAATTGCAATTCCTCACCCAAACTATAATTATATCTATCCATTTGGTTTATCCTTAAATGTCATCGTTTTATTCATAAGATTTTTATGCTTAGGTTTCTAGGTTGTTGATGATGACCTAGTGCTATTCACAGAGCTAGAGGATATGAGAAACATCCATACTTCACTGTCTCAGCTCTGGGTAATCAAGCATGTGCAGCACTGGTAATCTACAATAGGGAAAATATAGTCTCTTTTTTATACGAAGTTTATTTATTTTGAGAGAGAGAACACATGTGGAAGGGGCAGAAAGAGGTAGAGAGAATCCCAAGCAGGTTCCATGCTGTTAGTCTGGAGCCTGGTGTGGGGTTCCATCTGGCCCCCAGTCGCCTCTGTAGTCTCTTTTCCTTAAAGTTTTGATTTAAATTCCAGTTAGCATACAGTGGAATATTAGTTCACGTGTACAATATACTGATTCAACACTCCCACAAAACACTGAATGCTCATCAAAGCAAGTGCACTCCTAAAGACGCATCACCTATTTCATCCATCTTCCTATCTGCCTTTCCAAACCATCAGTTTATTCTCTAGAATTAAGAGTCTATTTCTTGGAAAATAGTCTCTTTAACAAATAGTAGAGGTTCATATACTATTATGCTAATAAAAGCGGATTCTTTGGGTTTACAGATTTGGGGGGGGTTATTTCTGGGCTATATGTGCATGGAAGAACATGATGTAGGCAGAGAAGACTGCTCCTAACCTTAGCAGTCAGCTAGCCACCAACACCCCAATCCCACAATTTCTAGGTACTAGAGAAGTATCTCAACAGCAATCTGTCACTTCCAGGCTTAGACACCTTCTGGGCTTGGGAGACCTGCCTAGACCATATTTTCCAGATAGGGAGGGTATCACAAATACGAAATATTCTTCCAGCCCCATCCTCTTTTACTGTTTCCTTATAAATTTCTGTTTGGTTTTTCTACTTTCCTGATAAAATTCCTGATCACCCTCTGGGAAATCAAACCCAAGTCACCAGCACATTTTCATTCCATTCAAAAAAATATTCCTTTCCAACTTCACTCCAATTCTGAATTCAAAATGGGCTGAAGAACTCCCAAAGCAGGAAGAAAAATAAGAAGTCATGCTAATTTTTTTTTCAGTATTAAACTTGCACACCCTGCTATAAAGAACAAAAGAAGTATGAGTTAATATATAAACAAAAGTATGAGTTCATGTTGTCCAATTTTGTCCTTCAACCTCTGAGATAGGCAGGACAAGTATTATGATCCCATTTTACTGAAGAGAAAATTGAGGTCTAGGAAGACTAAAAGACTTAACTTCATCAGAAATGAGAACCTTGGCTTTGAGAATACTAACCTAGAATTTTAAATTCTCTATTTTACCATTCTCAAAGCCCATTGCAGGGTCACTATTTCTTTTTTTTTTTTTATGTTTATTTATGTATTTGAGAGAGAGAATGCAAGCGGAGAAGGAGCAGAGAGAGAAAGGGAGAGAGAGAAAATCCCAAGTGGGCTCCATGATCAGCACGGAGCCCCATGCAGGGCTCATCTCATGACTGAGAGATCATGACCTGAGCCTATATCAAGAGTCTGAGGCTTAACCAACTGAGCCACCTAGATGCCCCGAGAGTCACTATTTCAATATCAAGTCATTTTAGAATGACTAATTGAGCATGTAATTTGACCTTTTCTTTTTTCTAGTAAAGACGAGAGGTATTAAGCCATCAACATACATTCATTTACCTCATCTTATGGCAACAGTGGCTTACAACTGTGGGACAGACAGCCCGTGGCTACAGAACCAGTTGCTTTTACTACAGAACTGACTGGTATAAATGAAGATCAAACTTTGACCTCATTAGTACCATAAACTAGACATATGTGAAAAACTATCTTAACATTATCAGATTAATTTACTCAAAGTCACTGATTTGATTTTTAGGGTAAATAATTATCCCTGCTATTCTGCAAGTTAAAATGAAGAGCTAAGTGATGAAAGTGCCAACACTAGATTCTTGCCTATTAATTTCCCAAGTGTAGAACCTCACCAAGATTTCAACCCCTCTCTGGTAACGTCATGCTGGATCTTCTTACAGCCAGTCACCACTCACACAAACACTCCTGTTTCTTCTGAATCAACTTCTACTTCTTTTATAATGCTTCAACTCCAAACCAGTCTTTTGCACAATTTAGTCTACTCTGGTGACAAAAGCATAGTGGGAAGATGTGGTAAGCCCAGAACGAGAGCAGCTGCTTTTGAAATGGGTAGTAGCACAGCCTGTGCTCAGTTCATTGCTCTAATTCTGGCACACCAGAGGGAAATGGTTTCTAATTAAAGAGAGTAGTAATAACAGACCACGAGAAACAGGAGATCCACACTGTAGCTCTAACATCACATATGTCTGTGCCTCAGTAATAAGAAACGTGAAACAGGTGATCTTCAATGTTAGTTCCACCCAAACTGTTTAAATTTCATAAAACCTAACCTAAATAATGCTATCTATTAAGGGAGAGAACTAATTGTAAAAATTAGTATGAAAAGCTAATATTTTTTCATTGTTTAATCTATTGGGTCTTTGTAAATGACCTAAGCCAGAAACCAATGAGATTTCCAGGTGTTCTACCCCAAATCTACTTGTGCATAATGTTTATTTCAATGCATGGTTTTCTCCAGCCTGTGTAGACTAATATTGTTCTCATATTCTGTCCCTTATTTATCCTTCCCCAACTGCATTTAAAGTTTCACAATGAAATGAAACATCGCCAAATCCAGGAGTTGAGGACTCCTCTTCAAGAAAAAGAATATAAAGTTACAAATAAAAAAGATTAGGGCTGTGGAGTGAGTGTCTGGATGACTCAGTCGGTTAAGTGTCTGACTTTGGCTCAGATCATGATCTTACAGTTCGTGAGTTCAAGCCCCTGGAGCCTGTTTCGGATTCTGTGTCTCCCTCTGTCTCTCTCTCTCTCTCTCTGTCCCTCTCCTGCTCATGCTCTGTCTCTCTCTCTAAAAAATAAGTAAACATTAAAAATAAAAATAAATTTAAAAAATATTAGGGCCACAAGAAGGGCCATGAAAGGAAATTTAAGCTTCATTAGCTTAATGGTAAACCACTTCTATCTCCAACATTTAGAAGAGTTTAAATACAACCCATTAGTTGCAAGAAAAGAATGTTACTGCAAGACACATATACACATTTACACACACACTTACTCCCTTGGATGCACAAATTCAGAAGATGGTGCCAGATGCTTCATTATTTTTTATTTGGTCTTAAAGTAAACTCTATTTCCAATGTGGGGCTCAAACTCAGGACCCCAAGATCAAGAGTAACGTATTCTACTGAGCCAGCCAGGCACCCCTATTTCTTTACCTTTCCCATTGAGTTTCACCCCTTGATTTTCTGGTCTTCCCTTTCTCTCCTCCCTCTTCACCTGGTCAGTGTTTTCTACTCCTCTTTCTTTGGCTGCCTAGAACCTTAGTGTGGCAGGGGAGGCAACAGTGCACGCCCTCTTTTCTGGTTCTTGTGTTAAAGATAGGCGAAATTTTAGGAAAGCATAGTAGCGTTCAAATACTAGGCATTCAACAAATCAATGCCAAATTAACTCAATTTATAGGTCAATGCAGAATCAAGGTTCTTAAAGATACATTCAGGCTCCAGAAATGGATTAAAACAAATAGCATGACATTTAGGAAAGATTACATGTGATGCCCTGGATTTAGGTTGAAAAAACTAAATAATTACACACAAGAAAGGGAGTACAATTAATGTTAGTTGCAAGCTTTACTTTTTCCTCTTTTTAAAAAAAGTTTATTTGAGAGATAGAGCAAGAGCATGTGCACTTGCATGGAGGGGGGTGGGGATGGAACAGGCAGAGAGAGAGGGAGAGAGAATCCCAAGAGAATCTGATGCAGGAGGTGGGGGGATGCTTGATCTCACAAACCATGAGATCATGACCTGAGCTAACATCAAGGGTCTGGACACTTAACAGACTAAGCAAGCCACCTAGGAGCCCTAGTCACAAGCTTTAAAAGAAAGCCACAACCCTGGTTCCTGAAAGAGGCAGTCTCCTTCAAAAGAAAAAAACAATCTGTGGAAAGGTAAACAACCTCAACAAACACCACAAACACCATAAGAGAAAAAGCTTCACACACAAAAAATGAGATGTTGGCATGGGAAATGTATTTTATATAAAGATAGCTCTGAAAGTTAGAAAAGTATATCCTCAAGAATATCGAAACAAAGGATTAACGGGTTGGAGGGATGGAGGCTAAATCAAAACGCTATTATCATTATAACTCCTTTGGGCAATAAAGAAAAAAGATAAATTACATCTGCACTACCCTTACTTGGTTTTGAAAGAAGAGTGGTTTTAATCTAAAAAGAGATTATAGGCAATGTGTTTGAAAGCAGGGTGGGGCACCTGGGTGGCTAAGTCCGTTAAGGTTAAGCCTCTGACTTAGGCTCAGGTCATGATTGTTATAGGTCAGTTTATCAGATATCAGAGAGCTTACTGTATATAAGTTCTGCTTAATTCCTGCCTCATCTCGCTTCTGTAACACTGCCTGCTAGATAGATAGGTTGCAAAACTCTCCCCCAACCCTTTTACTAAAACCTGGTCAAAGGCAAGGTCAGTAAGTGAAAGTCACCTGTCACTGCCCCTCGTATCTTAGATGTCTAACTATGATTGGTCATTTTAAAGGGAGAAAGAACTTTAAAATGATAGGTTCCCGCCAAAACTAACGTCTGTGTATTACAATGTAACTGGCTACCAAGGAATGCTGTGAATGTAATTGGTTAAATAATGTTGTATTCTGCTGCCTTTGTTTGGGGCCATTCTCTGCACTCTCTCCTTACCATCAGGAGATCACGTTTGGCCCAGTCTTGCCTCGCTTATATTCGGTGTTTGGTGGTCTTTTCGACATCACCCTGCAACAATGATCCCTCAGTTTGTGGGTTCAAACCCTGCATCAGGTTCTGTGCTGACAGCTCAGAGCCTGGAGCCTGTTTCAGATTCTATGTCTCCCTCTCTCTCTTCCCCTCCCAGACTCCTGCTCAGTCTCTCTCTGTCTCAAAACTAAACTATATTAAAAAAAATTTTTTTAAAGAAAGCGGGGTGAAGGCCAAAATTTTAGAGACAAGGTAGGTTATTTTGAGCACTTCCCATAATTGCCAGATATGCATGAAGTTTAGTGCATAAGTGTTACCTCTGGAGAGAACTAGGGACACAAAGATGGGAGAGGGTTGTATGTTCACTGTAAACCCTTTAGTGTCACTGAATTTTGTACCAAGGCTATGTATTATCTATTAATAAAACAAGTAGAAGAACTTGTTTCTACTCTTAATAAGTTTGTGGCTCCTTTTCCATTTACTTGTATAGTCTCTGATATTACCTCTGTTTTACACTTTGTCATAGTCATCGTAATTTATTTAGGGGAAGTGAAGAATTGATGAGAATTAGGTGTTTGAAAAAGAACACATTAACCTCAGAGAGGAGAACAAATTAATTAAAGGGAGTCCAAAATGGATGCAGGCTGACCAGCAAAGAGACTATTGTTTTTGCTAAGTGAGAACTGACAGTAGTTTAGAATGGGATCATGATGGGAAAGACAGGGGAAAATGGAAGGTTTGGGAGATATATAGATGGCTTTGATACTGGAATTGAGGGAGAAGAAAGTTATCAAGGAGGAATTCTAGTTTCCAGGATTTGTGAACATATTAGTTATCTATTGCCGGACAGCAAATTGTCCACAAATCCAATAGCATAAAAGAATAAATATTTATTTTCCACAGATTCTGTAGGTTGGGAATTTCAGGGTTTCTCATGAGGTTTCAGTCAAGATATTGTCCTGGGCTGCAGTCATCTGAAAGACTGACTGTAGCTGGAGGATCCAAGCTCATTGCATTGCTGCTGGCAGAAGGAATCACTTTGTCAGTGACCGCTGGGAGGAGACCTCAGTTCCATGTCGTCCATATGGACCTCTTCAAACATTGCCTGAGTCTCCTCAAAACATGGCAGCTGTCACATAAGAGTTCAATGTTCACTGAACTAAGGTTAAAAAATAGGGGTGCATGAGTAGCTCAGTTGGTTAAGAATGCAACTCTTTATCTCAGTCTAGGTCTAGATCTCACGGTCATGTAAGTTAAGCCCTGTTTTGGGCTCCAAACTGGGCATGAAGCCTACTTAAAAAAACAAACACCAAAAAACTCAGAAACTAAATGTTTTAACCAGACATAATTATACAATTATGTACCCATCCTTCCATTCACTGATTTACGGTATCATTATTGCCTATTATGTGCCGTGCAATGTTCTAGGTGTTGGGCACAGCATTCACAGAGTCCTGGCCTCAATTAACTTACAACAAGGTACAGATAAAAATTAGGTAAACAAATGAAAAATATAATTTAATCTAGAAATTAATACTCTAAAGAAAATTAAACATAGTAACGGAATAAGTGATAAGGGGGTGATAACTAAGGCAATTAGGAAAGGCCTCTTTGACGGGGTGACATCTGAGCTTAATTGGCTAGAAGTGGCCAGTCGCACAGATATGCAGGATGTGATTTCCAGGCAGTGGGAACAGCAAGTGAAAAAAGCTTGAAGAATGGATGAGTTTGGTATGTTTATGGAATAGAAAGATGGCCAGTATGATCAGAGCATAGTGAGCAAAGAGGAGCGTATTATAGCATGAAACTGAAAACAAAGACAAATACCAGATCTTCTAGGAACTTACAAATCGTGGTAAGAAGTTTAGATGTTATTTAAAAACATATTTTAAGTATTTATTTATTTCTGAGAGAGTGAGCATAGAAAGTGGGGGAGGGGCAGAGAGAGAAGGAGACACAAAATTGGAAGCAGGCTCCAGGCTTTCAGCCCAGAGCCTGACGTGGGGCTTGAACTCGTGAACTGTGAGATCATGACCTGAGCTGAAGTTGGATGCTTAACCGACTGAGCCACTCAGGCGCCCCAGTTTACATATCATTTTAACCTCATGGGAAGTCACTGGAAGTTTTTAAGCATGAGAAATCTAATCTGGTGATCTGGTATACCATATTTTAAAAATCCATTGGTGTTTTCTAGGGCTGCCACAACAAAAATACAAAGGTTGAGTTTGCCGTAAACAACAGAAATGTCTTACCTTATAGTCCTGGAGATTGAAATTCAAGATCAAGGTGTCAGCAAGGTTGGTTTCCCCTGAGGGCCAGAAGAGAAGAAAGGTCTGTTCCAGATCTCTTTCCTTGGCTTGCAGAGAGCTTGCTGCTTCTTCCTGTGTTCATTCCCCTGTGCACGCACCCGTCTCTCTCACATGCCCGATCTTTCCCTCTTCTTATAAGAACACCAAATTGGATTAAGGCCTCACCTTACTAGCCTCATTTTAACTTAAAGACCTTATTTCCAAATAGGATTACATTTTTGAGGGGTGGGGCTTCAAAATAAGAATTTGAGGAGGACATAATTCAATCCAGAATAGGGGGCAAAATGGAAACAAAGGGGCATCTGAGTGGCTCAGGTTAGGCTACCAGCTCTTGGTTTTGGCTCAGGTCATGGCTCAGAGCTGACAGTGTGGAGCCTGCTTGGAATTCTTTCTCTCTTCCTCTCTCTCTGCCCCACCCCCCTCCCTTCCTCCAAATAAACTTAAAAAAAAATCAATGGAACCAAAGAGACCAGTTGGGATACTATTGCAATGTTTTAGTTACAGATGCTAGTGGTTTGGATTAGTGTTTTTAGCATAGGAAATAGTGAGGAATGGTTGGATGTTAGAAGAAGCATGCATGAGTATGCTCCATCTAAGTGAGCGATAGAAAGGACTCAGGGATTATTATCAAGTTTTTGGCCTGAGTGACTGGGTTGCCATTTGCTAAGACAGAGACGACTGGGGAAGAGACAAGTCTGCAGGGAAAACAAGAATCAAGATTTCTATTTTGAACATGTTACATCTGCAATATCTATTAGGCATTCAAATAAAGATGATAAATAGAAAGCTACATGTGTGTGTCTGAAGACCAGGGACAAACAGATATATATTGATTCATTTGGGAATCATCAGTGTTTCAGATATCATACTATTCCCCAAAACTTTTCTTGTTCCCTGATTCAATATCTGCAGAGTACAAACTTCCAATTTCCTGTCTAGAAATTGAGACTACACTCAGAGGATTGAGTCACTCAAATGCACAAGGATCTCTGTGTGAAGAGGAATCCAAAGTTGTACCTAATGCTCCTACCAATTCTCAACTGAATCTTACCTTCGTAAGGATGCAGGTCTGAACCAAACTGACGCTAATCATTAGACAATAGAAAGGCACTTGTTGCCCAAGGCAGGAGGGACCACCCTTGTAACACCCAATCAGGAAAGGCCAGCTAACACCCTTAACATTTCTAAGGGCAGGCCTAAAGATAGAAGCTATGCCCTATGCCCTACTTGAGGGTCCTGGGTCCACTCTGTAGTTGGTTAACACTCTAAATGTTGTAATTGGATAAACCTGCTGTCAATATTGTATAATAATGATTGGATCACTGTACCTGTGTCACAATTTCCTGTAACTCCCTCTTCCCAACCCATAAAGGCCCTACTCCCCCTTTGTTTGGGGCTCTTAGCATGGATCCACTGTGCTGGTAAAGTCTGTGAGCCCAAGTGTAGGTCCCGCGAGCCTAAATCCATAATAAAGCCCTTTGCCTATGCATGCATGACTCAGTCTCCCTGGCGGTCTCTGGTTTTTGAGGACGATATTGGAAACTTGGGTATAACACTTTCAGCCCCCACATTATGAAGTATCTGGTACCTACTTGTCATGAACTTCTTTGAAGTTTCTCACAGTGAATTAAAATACTTCTCAGTGGTAGCTTCTTCTGTAGCTTCTATCTACTATTAGCTATCATCCTTCCATATTTTCAATCTTACAAAATTTGCAGAAATCTCATCTGCGAGATCTCTGCTTTTAGCCAAGATGGAGAGACTAGAATTGTATTTATCCTCCTGCATAAAATAAGAACATTAGACAAAACACATAAAACAGTAGTTTTCAGACAATGGATAACAGGCAGTACAGGACTGTGATCCCTGAGGGAAGTGAGCCCTATATTGAAACAGTTTACCGCCTGGGGCAGTTTCCAGTCTGTAGCACAGGTAAGAGGAACCCAGACAAAACCTGGATCTTTGGCTGAGTTGAAGAGGTAGATATGAGAGTTCAGGGAGACTAAAGTCCCTAGAATTTGCAGGACAGAGTCGTTCAGAGGACAGAGCTCTGTACAGACAGGTTGTGACCTGGAGGAGTCTTCAGCTGAATTTTGAGCTATACATGCAGGAAAAGAATATACCTGGGTTTATAGACCCTACACAGGACTGGGAATAAATTATTTATGATCCCATAAGCCACAGTGGAAAGATCTTGCATTATACAGGGCAATCAGAATTCTCAACAAATTATTGACTTAAATATGGGATTAAAATCATCTAAGACTAAAGGCTGTTCTTCTCCTAACCTAATAATCTTAAAATAAAATCTCAGAAGTATCTGATTTCAAGTACTTACCTATACACTATATAAAGAAATTCAACAAAATCCAGTAACAATGTAAAATTCACAATGTCTGTCATTTGATTTAACATTATGAAGCATGCAAAGAAAATATCCATAATCAGGAGAAAAATAGAAAAATTAATCAGAGAAACAAATCTAGAAATAACAGATCTAGCAGGCAAACTTATTATGATTAACCGATGAGCCACCCAGCCACCCCTCAGACAAACTTATCAAAACAGACTTTAGGCGCCTGGGTGGCTCAGTCGGTTAAGCCTCCAACTTCCGCTCAGGTCAGATCTCACGTTCGTGGGTTCTAGCCCCGCGTCAGGTTCTGTGCTGACAGCTAGCTCAGAGCCTGGAGCCTGCTTCAGATTCTGTGTCTCCCTCTCTCTGCCCCTCCCCCTCTCATGCTCTGTCTCTCTCTGTATCAAAATTAAATAGAAAACATTAAAAAAATTAAAAAAAAACAGACTTTATAGGGGAACCTGGGTGGCTCAGTTGGTTGAGCATCTGGCTTTGGCTCAGGTCATGATCTCACAGTTCATGGATTCGAGCCCTGTGTCAGGCTCTGTGCTGACAGCTGGCTCAGAGCCTGGAGACTGTCTTCAGATTCTGCGTCTCATTCTCTCTCTGACCCTCCCCTGCTCATGCTCTCTCTCTCTCTCAAAAATAAATAGAAAACATTAAAATTAAAAAAATAAAATAAAACAGACTTTGTAGCTACACGATATATATTCACACAGAAAAGGAAAGGAAAGCATGACGATGATGGAGAGAGAAATAAAAATACTTAAGAAAATCCCAAATAAAACTTCTTCAAATGAAAATACGCCTAAAATAATAAAAATACATTGTATAAGATTAAAATCAGGTCAGACATTGCAGAATAAAAGATCAGTGAATTTGAAGAAACAGCTATAGAAACGATCCAAAATGAAGCACAAAGAGAAAACAAAATGAATAGAGCATCAGTTACCTGTGGGATAATATGAAATGGTCTATATGCGTGTAATTGGAGTCTAGAAACAAGCAGGTGACAAAAAAAGTTTTGAAGAAATAATAGCCAAAATATTTTCCAAATTTGATGAAAACTAAACAGATCAAAGAAGTTCAAAGAACCACAAACAGAATAAAGAAAAGCATTATAAGTCACATCAGTAATACACTATATAGAAAAAATAGAATTAAAACATACTTCTCATCAGAAACAATGAAAGTGAGAAAAATATGGAGAGGTTATCTTTAAATAATTGAAAAATAATTTCCATATAGAACTCCTTACCCATCAAAAACATCTTTCAAAACTGAAGTCAAAATAAAGACTTTTTCTAAAAAATAAAAGCTAAGAATTTGTTGCAAACACAAATAAGACTTTTAAAAACTATAAACCCATAAGAGAAAGGAGAAAAAAAAGAAATTAGAAAATACCTTGAACTTAATGAAAATATAATGTGTAAAACTTTGTAAAATGCCGCTGAATCAGTACTTAGAGGAGAATTTATGACATTAATGCTTTCGTTACAAAACAAGAAAAGTCTCAGACCAATGATTCAAGTTTCCACCCTAAGGAATAGAAAAAGATGGCAAATTACATCCCAGAGTAAGCAGGAGAAAAAAATAATAGAAGACCAAAACTTAATGAAATAGAAAAAAAAGGATGTCAATAAATCCAAATATCATTTCTCTATAAAGAGCAATAAAGACAAAAAGAGAGAAAAAGAAAATACAAAAAATATCAATATTAGGCTTGAAAGAGAGAACATCATGACAGATTCAACAGACATTAAAGGATACTATGAGAATATTGTGAACAATTTTGTGCTAATAAATTTGACAACTTAGATGAAACAGAGAAATTCTTTACAAGGTACAAACTACCAAAATTTACTCAAGAAGAAACAGATAACTTGAAAAAATATACATCTACATTTTTTTCTTATAGTCTTCATTTATTCCAGGTTTCTTGAAATATAATTGTCACATAACATTGTGTAAAATTTAAGGTGTACAATGTGATAATTTGATGTATTACAAAATGGTACACCACAATAAGTTGAGTTAATACATCTATCACTTCACATAGTTACCTTTATTTGTATGTGTGTGTTAAGAACATTTAAGATCCACTTTTAGAAACTTTCAAGTATGCAATACAACATTATTAACTATAGTCACCATACTGTACATTAAATTCCCAAAACTTCTTCATCTTATACCTGGAAGTTTGTATACTTTCACCATGATACCATCCATTTCCCCTACCCCTAAGCTCCAATCTACCCTTTGTTTCTATTCTGATGGTCTTTCATTTCATAATAATGTGTCTGGGTGTGGCTTTTCTCTTAATCTCTTGTTTAGCACTCTCTAAGCCCTTTCAATCTGAAACTATTCTTTTTTATAATATAGGAATATGACTTGTAAGAATTTTTAAAACACTGTCAAGTGTTTAATATGTGCAGTACTCGGTGAATATGAATGCTATCATTTGTCTAAGTGCTATGACTGGACAAATAAATGAGTATCTGGTATTTCTTTTGATACTGCTAGCTCCAATAGAATAATGACATTGTCTTCTTTACTACTCAAAGGCTGACTAACATAATTCAGTGTGTTTTCTATTGACATCTCTATGCTAACAACTCCCAAATATACATCTTCAACCAATCTCTCTATTTCTACCTCCATACTGGTATAACAACTGTGTCTACATCAGCATTTGCCTATTCATAAGTATTTTAAATCAACATGTCCAAAAATGAACTATACTTACTCCCAAACATGTTGCTCCTATAAATTTCCCCTACTTGATGTGACCCCAAACCCATCAAACACTTAGAAATTTTCCTTAGATTTCCATCTTTATTTCTCCAATCCATCAGTCATAAAAGTGATTTTGGTCAATCTACTTACCTGCATTTCCAATGACACCATTGAAAGACAAGTCATCATGATCTGATCCCATACTTACTAGAATTCTAAATGTTTCTCATCTCTAATACATCCCTTCCAATTCATTCTCCCAGTGCTTCTCAAACTTGAGTGAACATAAGAATCATCTGAGGAGTTAAAAAGATACAAGTCCTTGGTCCTCACGCACAGATATTTCACCTCAGTTAGTTTTAAGCAAGGCCAGGTATTTTTTCAAGTTACCCAGAGTAGACTTTCAGCTTGTTTGGGGGATATAGAGAGCTGGAAGGAGCATTTCTCTCACCATTGCAATAGAAGAGAAGTGATTTAACCTCAAATGCCCAACTATGTTTGAAGATGTCAGACAGCTGAGGTCACAGAGCAACCAACTGGCCCCAAATCTAAAGAAAGACAAATGTCTGTAGGAATAGAAGGTATATAAGCACTAACTTACTGGGACAGAGACAATCTGACACTGGTAAGCTAAAATGGACTGTGTCTATACCTCCCTATGGGCTCTTTCTCCACTTTACCAGCACTGACAAGACAGATTGGAAAGTGTGCAACTAGGAGAGGACAGCTCATTCTGTGATTCTTCACTACGGGATGAAAGTCCTAATCTTTCATTAAAACAAAGGGCAACACATACTGCTGTACTTAGGGTGCTGAGGAAAAGTCATTTCAGCAGGGAAGGAACAGGGGGGTAAATCCTACTCTTGGTGGAGAAACAGGAGAAGTGAGAAGAGCACATCCTCAGAGGTCTAGGGATCCATAGATTCTGCTTGAAAACTAAGGCTTAATCAGAATAAGAGAGAATATCATCAACCCACTTCTCTCTGCCCCTTCCAGCACTGTTTCCCCCCAAGTTAACAAACTTGGAATAAAAAATAACAGCAAAATACTGCTGGATAAGTGACTGGAGATGTATAAGAGTATGCAAAGAGATCTCTAAGACATATAATAAAGGCAAGACCCAAACCTCAGGGTTGAACAGACGTCACTCTGGCAACCCAACCTGCCCCTAAACACAAAATATAGCTACAGCAATTTGAAAATTAAACTCAGCTCATCTCCTATATAGATTAATCTCCTGCCTGAAGGTTAGTTTAAGCTCCAACTAAAGGCCTAGCAGGAGGAAAGGGTATCCATTTCCAGGCATAGAAATTATTCTACTGTCCTACACAAGAAGTCTGGCCTTCAACCAAGTATTGCATGTCATACAGAAAAGCAAAGAAAACACATTCCCAAGAGACAAAGCAATCATCAGAACCAGATTTAGATATGACACAGATATTGGAGCTATCTGACAGTGCATTTAAATAACTATAATTAATATTTAAAGGTTCTGATGAAAAAGGTGGACAACATGCAATATCGGATGAGCAATTTTAGCAAGAAAGAATCAAAAGGAAAATGTTAGAACAAAAAGCACAGTAACAGACATGCAGAATGTTTCAATATGCTCATCAGTGGACTTGACAAAGCCGAGAAAAGAATTAGTGAACCTGAAGATAGTCAATAGAAATTACCCTAACTGAAACACAAAGAGAAATAAGAGTAAAATATAACAGGACAGAAAATCCAAGGGCTGTAAGATATCAAACTGTCTAACCTCTGCATAATCCAAACCTCAGAAAAAGAAGAGAATATGGCAGGAGAAGAAATATTCAAGCAAAAGGATAGTTAAGAATTTTCCAGAAATAATGGTAGACACCAAACCAAGATCCATGAAACTGAGAGAACACTAATCAAGGTTAATTAAATCACACATATACACACCACCACCACTATTACCAGTGCTATATCATACGAAATTGCTAAAAACAAAAGACAAAGATAACATCCTGAAGGCAACCACAGGGGAGAGGGGGGAATGACATGAAGACATGAATTACAGCAGATGTCTTGTTAGAAACCAGGCAAACCGGAAGACAATGGAGTAGCATCTTTTAAATGCTGGTGGAAAAAACCTATCAACCTAGAAATCTATGCCCAGCAAAAATATCTTTCAAAACTGAAGCAGAAATAAAGACTTCTTTAGACAAAAACCAACCAACCAACCAACAAAACCCCCAGAGAATCCATTGCCATCAGACCTATTCCACAAGAAATGTTAAAGGAAGTTCTTCAAGAGGATAAATTACAGGGGCGCTTGGGTGGCTCAGTCAGTTGAGCGTCTGGCTTTGGCTCAGGTCATGATCTCACAGTTAGTGAGTTCGAGCCCCACATCAGGCTCTGTGCTGATAGCTAACTCAGAGCCTTTAGCCTGTCTTCACATTCTGTATTTCCCTTTCTCTCTGACCCTCCCCTGCTCAAGCTGTCTCTCTCTCTCAAAAATAAATAAAACATTAAAAAATCTTTAAAAAAAAAAAAGGATAAATTACAATAGTGGATTAAAACTTGGATGTACACAGGGGTGCCCAGGTGGCTCAGTCGGTTAAGCATCTGACTTCAGTTCAGGTCATGATCTCATGGTCTGTGAGTTCAAGCCCCACGTCAGTCTCTGTGCTGACATCTCAGAGCCTGGAGGCTGCTTCAGTTTCTGTGTCTCCCTCTCTCTCTGTTCCTTCTCCACTTGATCTCTGTCTCTCAAAACTAAACATTAAAAAAATTTTTTTCAACTTGGATGTACACAAAGAAATAAAGATGATGGATATGGATAAATGCAGATAAAATATTGTTTTCTTATTCTAATTGCTCTAAAATATAACTGTTAAAGTAAAAATAGTTCAAAGTCATGGGGCACCTGAGTGGCTTGGTTGGTTAAGTGTCTGACTTCACTCAGGTCTTGATCTCACGGTTCATGAATTCAAGCCCCGCATCAGGCTCTGTGCTGATAGCCGGAGCCTGGAGCCTGCTTCCGATTCTTTGTGGCTTCCTCTCTCTCTGCCCCTCCCCTGCTTGTGCTCTGTCTGTATTTCTCTCTCTCAAATAACTAAATAAGTAAATAAATAAACATTAAAAAAATAATGCAAAGTCTTGTATGTTTAGAGCATATGTAAAAGCAAAATGTATGACAACAATAGCACAATGAAAGGAAGGGAGGAATTGGGAATACACTGTTACAAGGACCTTACATTATATGTGAAGTGATATATTACTAGAGGATTATGTTAATTCTATGTAGACCATTTCATGAAATAAGCAGGCATGGAAGAAAAAATTTACAGAAATATGTGATCATAAATTCCACAATTGCATTTCATTTTATGTATTTTATTTATTCTGGGATTTCTGGAAAATTCTCCACAATATTTCTCTCACCTTTCATTAGACTTTTTTTTCAATTGTGAGATTTTCATTAGGAAAAATGTTTATACTTCTACCTTCCACATATTTCCTGTCTTGTTTTCCACTCCATAATCCCTTCCTTGATCTGGCCATCCAGTTCATGAAATAACTCTGGAACTATATCGTTCTGCTCTTCAACCCAATCCAACTCACAAATGTTTGTGCATTGTGTTTCCAAAATCCTTCTTTCTTTCTCTGAAGCTTCTTATGAAGTTTATTTATTTATTTTTGAGAGAGATAGAAAGAGAGACAAGAGAGCAAATCCCAAGCTGACTCAGTGCTAGTAGTACAGACCCTGACAGGGGGCTGAAACTCATGAAACTGTGAGATCATGACCTGAAAAGTTGGACACTTACCTGAGCCACCCAGTCACCCTGAAGCTTATTTTAAATTCTTTTCCTCTTTGATACATTAGTTTGACTTTCTCCGATACAAGTAGTTTCTACAATTATTTTACTTTAATTAGTTATATTGCTCCTCATATGTTTCAGAAGCTTTTCCCCTCTGTTTATATTTACTCTTTGGGATCATCAGCTGCCTTGGCTAGTAATGCCACGGGAAAGGAAGAAAAGCCTAGATATTGGTTCGTGCTCCTCCGGAAGAGGTTAGAACTGGGGAAATGGTACCTCAAGGGTACCATTCACTGTTTACTCCACTTCGTGCATCAATCACTTATCCTCCAGGGTATCTGACAATCTCTCTCTATCAATCACTGCTACTGGTGAAAGACTAGAGGTGCAGGCCAGCCAATCCATACTCTTTGTGTTTGACTCCTGTCTCATAGGCCACACTTCCAAATGTCTTTGGCAGTCCTTGTTTTTTCTATCTACCCCTTATAAGTTGCTATGTTCTAAAGCTCCTTGCACATTCTTGCTTTCCCTAACACTGGGCAGGTTTACATTTTTATTGCCTTTATATAGTGCCAATAGAAAATAACATTCAGTGTTTGTTAAACAATTTTCTATTTTTTAAAATTTTTTAAAATGTTTTCTTTATTTTTGAGACAGAGAGAGACAGAGCATGAGTGGGGTGGCAAAGAGAGAGAGGGACACATAGAATCAGAAGCAGGCTCTAGGCCCTGAGCTGTCAGCAGAGAGCCCAACACAGGGCTCGAACCCACAAACGTGAGATCATGACCTGAGCTGAAGTTGGAGGCCTAACCAACTGAGCCACCCAGGCACCCCAACAATTTTCTAATTGAGAAATCCAAAGGGCATTTCCACCCACATCTTTCTTCTTGGAGGAGCTAAGGATTCAGTCTCAGATTTAGCATACTGGTTTTGATCAGTTCAGTTATTTTTCATAAAAAGGAGTTAAACTGCTAAACAAAACTTAAATGCAGAGAATTCTGAGTTTCTTCCAACTCTATATTTCTGTGGGTCCACATTTGCACTGTAGAGTTGCTTGAGACATATACTTTTACTATGTTTAGTGTCTGGTGGATGTCAGTTTAACATTGAGAAGATTCATTGCTGACTTTTAGCTCTCAGTGAAAGTCACTGTAGCCTTCTACACAAATATTTTGGTATTCATGTCTAGATTTACTAGAAATGTTGAGGGAGCATTTTTCTTTTGGAACGCTTTTCCTTAGACTGAATTGCTGTCCTGAACCATTCTGAAGTGATTCTGTTGGTTCCTTTTATTAACATCCATTTTTTACTATTAACTTTGCAGAAACATAACAAAAAGACTTTAGCTTCTGATTTCTTATTCACAATCTAGTAACTAGATACAAAGAAGCTAAAGAAATAAAGAAAACTGGCCAGTAAAACTAAAATTATTATCCTTTTTGAAGAAAACATATGGAAAAAATCTTTATCTCTAGATAGAGATTTCTTATGTATGACACCAAAGGCTCGATCCATAAGGTAACAAATTGATAGATTGGATTTCAGCAGTTAAAAATTTCTCTTCAAAAGGCATTAGTAGGGAAATAAAGAAACAAGCTGAGAAAGGGAGAACATACTTGCAGAATGCATTTATAAAAAGGACTTTTATCAGAATAATAATTCTCAAAATTATTTAAATAATTCTCAAAATTCAATAATAAAGTAAAAAAATTTAGTGAGGAAAAATACTTCACCAAAGAATATATAAAAAGGGAAAGTAAGCACATAAAAATGCTCAATTCAATATCTTTAGACATTTGGGAAATGGAAATAAAAATAACAACAAGATATCTCTGCATACCCATAGAATGGCCAATTGCAACATAATTAGAAATATGTATTTGGGCTCTGCCCCTGGCTTCCTGACCGAGCCCATAACACCCTTGTAATTTGCTGAGTGATAGGGATGTTAGAAACATCTTTTGTTTTAATATTTGGGGTTGGGTCTTGGTTCCTGACATAGGGCTCCTACCTCCTTTAAATTTCCTGAGTAATAGGAGAATTGTTTTTCTAATATTGTAACTCGTGGTGGCCTCCTGGATAGCTTCGGGATGGGAGCTCGTCATCAGAAAGACTAGGCCATGATTAGAAACTTGGAGCTTTTAGCCACCCACCCCCTTCTCTGGGGGCTAGATATTGCCTATATGATGCAGCCTCCATAAAAATCTCTAAACTATGGGATTCTGAGGGCTCCCAGGTCAGTGAACACATCCATGTGCCAGGATGGTGGCCCAACTCTAAGGGACAGGAGCTCTGTGCTTGGGATCCTTCCAGACCTATGTATCTTTTCATCTGGTTGTTCATCTGTATCCTTCATAATAAATGTAAGTTAAAAAAAAAACAACCCTAGCCATCTGTAGAGACTGCATGAATATTCAAACTATTGTATTCAGAAACTTCCTTTTTATCATCTAAGTGAATGTTTCCAAATTCTGTATGCTAACGACTCAGATTCAGAAATCCCAAGTGAATCTATACACAGTCAGTCTTAGAAATTAATGCTAGGGGCCCCTGGGTGGCTCAGTCGGTTAGGACTCCGACTTTAGCTCAGGTCATGATCTCATGTTAGTGGGTTTGAGCCCCACGTCGGGCTCTGTGCTGACAGTTCAGAGCCTGGAGCCTGCTTCTGATTCTGGTCTCCCTCTCTCTCTGCCCCTCCCCACTCATGTTCTGTCTCTGTCTCAAAAATAAATTAAAACCATTAAAAATTTTTTAAAATAGAAATTAATGCTAAATTATAAGCTGTCATGCCTGGATATGCGTAACTGGCTTTCCCAATCACAAAAATAGTTTCTATTACAAGATATGTTACATTTCCTTTTGGGAAAATGACATCCACATGATGGCACTATAACCTACAAAATAAGAGGTTGTCAATTTATAAAGACTAAGAACTTGGTAAATTCAAGAGTACTTGCTATTGATAAAGCATGGTTAAGGATAAGGCATTTTATATACAGATAATATGGATATCATTTCCCTTATGTTTTGCAGAGACATACTGGCTAATACTTAATTTCAAGTGCATTTTTCACATGGCTCATTTAATAACAGCATCTCAGTGTTCATCTTACTAGAAAACCATCATTAAACATTTTTAGCATATGGCACTGAACTAGATAGGTCAGACAAAAGCATACAAAAAGGTATTAGAAGCCTGTTGTGGGGTGCCTGGTTGGCTTAGTCAAGTGAGCGTCTGACTTCGGTTCAGGTAATCATCCCATGGCTTGTAGGTTTGAGCCCCACATTGAGCTCTGTGCTGACAGCTCAGAGCCTGGAGCCTGCTTCAGATTCTGTGCCTCCCTCTCTCTCTGCCCCTCCCCAGCTCATGCTTAGTCTCTCAAAACTGAATAAATATTAAAAAAATACTAAAAAAAAAAAAAAAAAAAGAAGAAGCCTCCTGTGAGCATTCAGCTGTTTTGGAAGCTACTTAATGCATTCCCCATAATGTCATGTCTTCCAATAGGTTATTTTAAAGGCTAATCTAGGAATGGGGACAGAGTCATCACGAAGCTATATTCTGATAAGGGAGATAGGCTTTAACTACATGTTGGCATTATTAATTAATTACAATTATAGTAAACACTACAAAGGAGATGTTTAACTAAAATGAGAATATATAAATGGTTAAAGGGCCTTCATAAAGGGCCAAATAAAAGGAAGCTTCACTGAAGAAGAGATAATGAATGAGGCAAGCTCTGAAGGATGATTAGAAATTAAAGAAAAGAAAGAGGAAAGCATTATAATCACAGGGAATACCATGTGCAGAAGGACTGAAGCAGCATATTTCAGTAAATGAGAACATAAAAAAAGCCATGCCATTTTGATTGATCTGTACAAATCAGGATTTAATTCAGAAGGTTTTATTATCAATTCATTAATCTCTCAATTTGAACACTGTATCCAATTTACAGATAGACTATCTTTTAAGTTTGATAGAAAATTGTTTAGAAGGAAAAATACTTTTCCCTGGCAAAAAGAGAACCATGAAGCCTATTTAAGCCATAATGTAATTACAATGGACTGTTCTGCTTGAATAAAGTATGTCCTTCACAAATATTTCTCAATGCCTGAAATAAACAATAGTTCTGTATTATAAATAATTAACAATAGAAGAAAGATACAGTAGAAGTAATTTTAAAATGTATTTTGTATGCTGAAGATAGAGAATAATTTAATTAGAAAAACCTTTAGGTGATCAAGGGAGGCTTCTGTGGAAATTCTAAAAAGAACTTCTATGAACATTAAAGAGTTCTTTACAGACTGAGGGCATTGACTCCTCTTTAGTCTAATTTTACTTTAAAATTTGTAACTTTCTTTTTCCTTGGTATAGTTGTATTACTAACTCTACTCTTTTGCCCAAAGAGCATGATTAGAGATGTGTTCTGACTTCCTAAATGAAATAGAATTAGAAAAAGTAAGCAGAAAGGTTTTGTCACCCTCCTTTAGTACCTGAGCAGGAGTTCAAAAGAGGAAAGGAGAAACTAAAGGGTGAGTGTGTGAACAAGGGGGAGAGGACACAGGTGTGGCTTGTAAGAGGAAGGCATGGCATCCTAGTGACAAGGAGGACACTACAGCCTATGGGTGACCTGAGTTATGTGAGCACTTATAGGCACAAGAAAAGGAGCGTGGCAGGTATTAAAAAAAAATCCCTTCAATGAAGAAAGTAATAGGAGGGTAGATCAGAAACCCTCTTCCTCTGTCACAGATGGTGAGGTCAGCCAGGGATATTTAGTAGCATCCTGTGACTGGTCAAAGATAAAGCTGGACACTAGGGAAAGTGGTAAGCACAGGTTTTTAATCATATCTATACTATTGCAATAGAGAAAAGAGTCCAGCATGAACTGAACTCAACTTGGATTTGTTGAGGTGATTGGGTACTTTAAAGGGAGAAGGGGGAAATAGGGAGGGGGAAGAATGGAGCTCAACAGAGTCAGGGAAGTGATCAGTTCCAAAAAGTGACAAGGCAGAGTTGGGCCACTTGGACTTGTTAACTGGTGCTTATCCAATCTCCTACCCTCCCACAGAGACTGGGAGACAGGGGCCCAATCTTTAGGTGTTGAGAAATACAAGCTATAAATTCTTTTCACAGCTTTAAGGTTTCCTGGACAAGCAATTCAAGCAGGGCTAGAGTCATTCTATGGCTGACATCTTAAGCCGTTAGAAACTATGTTTCCTTGTGTTTTGTTCAAGTCTTTAGAAGTCATGGTTGAAGCCTAGGTGAGAAAAGGGCTCAGAGCAGCCTGTGTCAAGTTTGGTTAAGGAGAGACTATTTGTCAGGCCACAGGGAAGTCTACAATTGGCTATTTCTCTGGATACGATTTTCACATGTTGTAAGTTCAAAATGTAACTACCGTACATGTATTGAGGATTAAGTTTACTAGATGATTTCTAAATATTTCTATCACCTCTTCTACCGTATTATGAATATGATATAAACTGACTGTATAATTAGTGATAGTAACAGTTACTGATCTTTGTACTATACTAAAGCCTTTATATTTATTAACTGATTCCTTCATTGTTTAGAAGGAAAAATACTATGGGGTCAGTACTATGATTCCTCTTCTACAGCTAAGGAAAAGTAGGCTGAGATAGGGGTTAAAATTTTTGATACAGAGCAAAAATTGTGGCACAGAGCCCTTTTCCAAATGAGATGTATTGATAATAACAATCTCTCTTTTCTTAATGCCTGGCCTTTCCCTTGCTCCAGTTCTTAAAGGCTTAAAGTGGGGTGTGTGTGTGTGTGTGTGTATGTATATGTATATATATATATATATGTATATATATATATATATATATATATATAAACAGCTTCTACCCTGTTACTATTCCTCTCTTATTCTTTTCTTTTTTACATTTATTTATTTTTTGACAGAGAGACACAGAGCACAAGCAGCGGCGGAGCAGAGAGAGAGGGAGACACAGAATCTGAAGCAGGCTCCAGGCTCTGAGCTGTCAGCACAGAGCCAGATGCGGGGCTCTTAATCACAAACCATGAGATCATGACCTGAGCCAAAGTCGGACGCTTAACCCACTGAGCCACCCAGGTGCCCCTCTTATTCTCTTTTTCTTTCCACCCCTAAACCTTTTTGCTGAGAAGCTGATTTAGGTTTCAGAACAGTGACCCCAAGTGATAGCGCTGACACCTTCTCCTCCTGTTAGCCTAGTCTTTTTTTCCTTCCTTTTGGTCAGATCAGTTGCCCATTTCACCATCTGAATTGATCCTGATACCTTTTACTCAGCTCTTGCTGGCTCTTGCTATCTGTTTTAAATTTGGCTTACTTGATTTCTCCTCTTTCAGACAACCATGTGCACACCTGAGTTTCAAGAGCTGCCGTTCAAGTGTAATGGAATTTAGTCTTCAGAATTTAGCCCTCTTTGTCATGGGAGATGCTGTTTTATTTCAATCCAGTAAACTGCTAATCCTCTCATAACATGGGTCTTAATTCTTCTTTTTTTTTAATGAGCATGGAATAGGTGATAATTTATTAGAGAGAACACATACAAAAATGTAACCATAAAAAATTAATAACTTAGACTTCATCAGACTTAAAATCTTTTGCTCATCAGTGACACTATTTTTTATAGTTTATTATCGAGTTGGTTTCTATATAACACCCAGTGCTCATCTCAACAAGTGCCCTCCTCCATGCCCATCACCCATTTTCTCCTCTTCCCCAACCCATCAACCCTCAGTTTGTTCTCGGTATTTAAGGGTCTCTTATAGTTTGTCTCCCTCCCTCTCCTTAACTGTTTTTTCCCCTTCCCCACCCCCACGGTCCTCTGTTAAATTCCTCCTGATCCACATATGTGTGAAAACATATGGTATCTGTCCTTCTCTGCCTGACTTATTTCTCTTAACACCCTCAAGTTCCATCCATGTTGCTACAAATGGCCTGATTTCATTCTTTCTCATTACCAAGTAGTACTCCATTGTATATATAAACCACATTGTCTTGATCCATTCATCAGGTGATGGACATTTAGGCTCTTTCCATGTTTTGGCTATTGTTGACAGTGCTGCTATGAACATTGGGGTACATGTGCTCCTATGCATCAGCACTCCTGTATCCCATGGGTAAATTCCTAGCAGTGCTATTGCTGGGTCATAGGGGAGTTCTGTTGTTAATTTTTTGAAGAACCTCCACACTGTTTTCCAGAGGGGCTGCATCAGTTTACATTTCCACCAACAGTATAGGAGGGTGCCCATTTTTCACATCCTCGCCAGCATCTATAGTTTCCAGATTTGTTAATTTTAGCCACTCAGACAGGCATGAGGTGGTATCTCAGTGTGGTTTTCATTTGTATTTCCCTGATGATGAGTGACGCTGAGCATTGTTTCATGTATCTGTTGGCCATCTGGATGTCCTCTTTAGAGAAGTGCATGTTCATGTCTTCTGCTCATCTCTTCACCAGATCGTTTGTTTTTTGGGTGTGGAGTTTGGTGAGTTCCTTATAGATTTTGGATACTAGCCCTTTATCTGATATGTCATTTGCAACGATCTTTTCCCATTCTGTCAGTTGCTTATTGGTTGTTTGATTGATTTTTTTTTTTTTTTGCCGTGCAGAAGCTTTTTATCTTGATGAGGTCCCAATAGTTCATTTTTGCTCTTGATTCCCTTCCCTTTGGGAATGTGTTGAGTAGGAAACTGCAGCAATTGAGGTCAAGGAAGTTGGTTCCTGCTGTCTCCTTGAGGGTTTTGATGGTTTCCTGTTTCACATTCAGGTCCTTCATCCATTTTGAGTTTATTTTTGTGTATGGTGTAAGAGAGTGGTCTAGTTTCATTCTTCTGCATGTTGCTGTCCAGTTCTCCCAGCACCATCTGATAAAGAGGTTGTCTTTTTTCCATTGGATACTCTTTCCTGCTTTGTCAAAGATTAATTGGCCATACATTTGTGGGTCCAATTCTGAGTTCTCTTTCTATTCCATTGGTCTATGTGTCCCTTTTTGTGCCAATACCATACTGTCTTGATGATGACAGCTTTGTAGTAGAGGCTAAAGTCTGGAATTGTGATGCCTCCTGTTCTGGTTTTCTTCTTGAATATTACTTTGGCTATTCAGGGACTTTAGCGATTCCATACAAATTTTAGGATTGTTTGTTCTAGCTTTGAGAAGAATGCTAGTGCAATTTTGATTGGGATTGCATTGAATGTGTAGATTGCTTTGGGTAGTAGTGACATTTTAACAATACTTATTCTTCCAATCCATGAGCATGGGATGTTTTTCCATTTCTTTGTTTCTTCTTCAATTTCCTTCATAAGTTTTCTATAGTTCTCTTCATACAGATCTTTCACATCTTTGGTTAGATTTATTCCTAGGTATTTTGTGTTTTTTGTGCAATTGTGAAATTGTGCACCCAGGTCTCCACTGCCGCCAACTCCCTGCCAGGATTGTGCATAGGTGGGGGCTATTTTTTCCCTGTTGGCACCTGGGATTCAGGTTTCGCACGGCCAATGATGGGGGCGAGATGCGCTGTGGAAATGAGGTACGTGCTCCCACTCCCAAAACTGAGGTCGAAGTGAGCACCCCTGACACCGCGCCGCGGCTGCCGCGGCCGCCGACTCCTCGCCAAGATGGCACAGGGCTGGAAGCTGTTCTTTCCCTTGCGCCACCTGGGTTCAGGATTTGGGCTACCCAGCAGTTATCTATGTAGTGAGCTTCTCTCTCCAAGCGCAGTTAAGGGTTCTTTACCTCTTCCCCAGAGTCAGTACTATGAGCGTGTTCAGTCTCTCTGTCTCTTCCCTTTGTCTCTTGGGCTCCACGCGCTTGCCCCGCGTCGGTCTGGGGCTCCCACCTCCCCTGCCCGTCGTGGGCTGGCCCGTTTTCCAATCTCCCCAGTTTGCACTCACTCACTTTGAGGTTGTCTCTTTGAGGTTGTCTTCTTTCTGGAGTCCGTATTTTCTCCTTCCACTCTTGCAGATGAGAGCAATGTCCTTCTCAGTTCGATCAATGGGGCAGACGAAGTTTACAGAGCTCCCTTCCTCTCCACCATCTTGGCTCCTCTTTACTCTTTTTTATATCAAAAATATTTGGAGAACAGAATCAAATTTGCTACATTAATTCTATCAAATCCTGCAATTTCCAAGGCTGAACAGCAGTCAGTTTCAGACAAGCTTCTTGGTTTTCTGCTCCTATGGTTCCCTCTGACATTAGCCATAGTGTGATTCTACATGGAAAAAAAAAACAAATCTTGGCAGGCAACTGAATTTGTGATCAATAAAAACATGTAGAGGAACATCTGGGTGGCTCAGTCAGTTAGGCATCTGACTTCTGCTTGGGTCATGATCTCACATTTTTGTGGGTTCGAGCCCTGCATGGGGCTCTGGAGCCTGCTGTGAATTGTGTATCTTTCTCCCTTTGGCCCTCCCCCTCCCCCCTCTCTCCCAAAAATAAACAAACATTAAAAAAATGTAGAAAACATTTGAAAGTAGATTTTCTTTTTTTTAATGTTTTATTTATTTTTGATACAGAGAGAGACAGAGCATGAGAGGGGGAGGGGCAGAGAGAGAAGGAGACACAGAACTGGAAGCAAGCTCCAGGCTCTGAGCTAGTTGTCAGCACAGAGCCTGATGCGGGGCTTGAATCCACAAACGTGAGCTCTGACCTGAGCCAAAGTCGGAGGCTTAACCGACTGAGCCACCCAGGTGCCCCTGAAAGTAGATTTTCATTATATTTTTATGATTAAACAAATAACATATGATAGTTTAATGACTGCAAACAATCTCTTAGTTTTAACCAATTCAGTGCCCTGAGTCTGTACTATAATCCTTCTTCCTTTAACCATGGTTCTAAGTATTCTGCTGAGTTTACAGCCAGTAGATATTGATGTTTAAGTTTATAAACCTCAAAAAAAAAAAAGGTGGGGGTGCCTCAGTGGTCAGTCAGTTAAGTGTCCGACTTCAGCTCAGGTCATGCCTGATTGCAAGGTCTGTGAGTTCGAGTTTGAGTCTGTGAGTTCACTGTGCTGACAGCTCAGAGCCTGGAGCCTGCTTCAGATTCTGTGTCTCCCACTCTCTCTGCTCCTTCCCCATTCATGCTCTATCTCTGTCTCTCAAAAGTGAATAAATGTTAAAAAAAAATTTAAAAAAACATACACCCACAAATGAAAGGATATTTCCTATGCTGGAAGCTAAGACTGTTAACTTGCTTGTAGCATGAAACATTTCTTCCCAAGCAGCAAATTGGAGGCATTATAAATCAAGTACACATTACATTGAATTCTTTTTCTTTTCTCACATTTTTAAAGTGGGCACACTATATTTGTTAGAGTCTCAATCCTAAAGCTTAAATAAAAGGGGCTGTGTAAATTACTTTCAAGTGAATCCATTTTCTAATTCTCTCCTGTGGTAAATTAATTAAATAAACATAAAAGGAGGGTAGTCATTGAAACAATGCAAAATTCTGAGATCCTGTGGTCCAGTTGGAATAGTACAGGATTAAAAGTCACAAATCCTGGATTCTAGTCTCGATCTTACTACTACGTAGCCAAAGCAAGTATTGTTACTACTCAGCCTCCACTTCCTATTTATTTTCCTTTAAAGTTTATTTACTTATTAGGGCATCTGGATAGCTCAGTTGGTTAAGTATCTGACTGGCTCAGGTCATGGTCTCATGGTTTTGAGTGTGAGCCCCTCCTGGGGCTCTGTGCTGACAGCTCAGCGCATGGAGCCTACTTCAGATTCTGTGTCTCCTTCTCTCTCTACTCCTCCCCTGATTGCACTCTGTTGCTTTCTCTTCACCCAAAATAAATAAGCATTTAAAAATTTACTTTTAAGTTCATTTTTAGAGACACAGAGAGAGTGTGAGTGGGGGAGGGGCAGAAAGAAGAGGACAACCTCAAGCAGGCTCCACACCGTCAGTGTCAGTGCAGAGCAAACGCAGGACTGGAACTTATGAAACTGAGATCATGACGTGAGTGGAAGTCAAGAGCTGGATGCTTAACCGACTGAGCCACCCAGACACTCCTCCACTTTCTAATTTATAAAACAAAGGGGTGGATTTCAAGCTTAGATTCCACACAAGTCAATGAAGGAACTTGTGCAAATCATAAAGCATTAGTTATAACTCACATCTGCTCAGTACTTACTTTGGGCTGAGCACAAAATTCTATATGCTTACATGAATTAATTTTCACAACAACCTATGAGTCTAATACCATCTCCATTTCACAGGTGAGGAAATAGAGGCACAGAGAAGTTTAGGAACTTGCCCAACATTTGCACAGGCAGTAAATTATCAAAATTGGAATTTTAACTCAGAATTCTGGCCTGTTTCCTGACAACAATCATCGCAAGCAAAGAGGAGACACATTATTTCTAAAGAAGATCAGTAAAGGAGATAGTGCGTAAGCTAGGTCTTACAAGATGCAGAAGATTTTAACAGGCAGATATAGAGAACTGGGGAGAAAATGGAATGAATAAAGGTCAAAAAGATTGGAAAATATAAGGTAACCATACGAAACAATAAGTCGTAAGGTTTGGCTAAAATGCTGCCAGTAATAAACTTGCAGCTCACTAGGCTCATCTGGAAATTTTAAAAGATGTAGATTTATAGGTTCTTTCTTTGGGGATTCTGACTCAGTAAGTCAACAGGTAGGGCCTATGGCCTAGGAACATCTTTTCAACAAGTTCTTCACATGACTCTGGTGTGCAGCAAGGTATAAGAACCGGTGTGGTATAAAACACAAAGGATTAACATGGACCCAGATCATGAAGGGCTTTATGCCAAACTAAGATATTTGGACTTAGCCAGTAAGATCTCACTGAAGTTTTTTTGCTTTAATTAAAATTTTGTGTTTTTAGAATATGTAATGCATACATGTAGTAGAAAATTCAAGAGGCCACCAAAGGGAATTCAATCTCCTTCTACCATTGACTCCTTAAGTCCCAGTCCCTCTTAATAATTGAATTTTTAAGAAAAGAAACCACAAAAGCCATGTATTGGGAAAATGAACCAGATAGAAATGCTTAAGATGAGCTATATTGAAGGCACTGGTCACAGTAGGAATGAGAAGGAAAGGATGGATGAAAATTTCTACACATGAAAGCAATAGGATTGGTGTTAACATAGGGCTCTGAACGTAGCAGGCACTTCAGATTATAAAGAAAATGGATCCTCAATGATGCGAGTATACAATGAGCAAAATGACTCCAAGATTTAAAGGCAGGATGACTGGGGACTGAAAAGTGCTGCTAACATTGTTGAAATAAAAAAAAACAACCAAGGTTCAAGAATGGAAAGGGAAGACGGTACAGGGAGTTTTGAATCTATTGAGTTAAAACTGATTAGAGGCCATGTAAGTGGAAATTTCTATCAAGCAGATGGAAATATGATTTGGTACTATGAGGAGAAGTTGGGAGCTTGGGGTATAACTTTGAGAATTTCCAACAGAAGTGGGAATGATGAAATAAGGAGGACCTTGTAGAAGAAGATGATCAAGGGCAGAAAATTCAGAACTATCTGCATTTAGAGAAGCAAAGATGAGTGAAGCTAAGAGAGTCAAATGTCATGGAAACTCAAGGGGGAGACATTAAGAAGGTAGTATTAATTAGGAAAAGAGGTCAAGGAGGATGAAAAATGTAAAAAAATTTGTGAAAGGGAGGGGGAGAGGGCAAAAATCAGATGGCCAGGAAATAAGAAATGAGTAGGTGGCAAGGGAGTGAATATACAAGTGCTTTCTATTCTTGAGAATTCTGATAGTGAGAGGACTGGCAAGAGATGGAACAACAAGCATCTGGACACAAAAACGTTATGTGAATGTGCATGCTAGAGCTAGAAACTGTAGCCTTCCTTCTGGGAAAAGCAGTGTCAATAGTTTTCAAGTAGAAGCAAGATATGAACACATTTGCAGGAAGAGGTCAAGGAGGATGAGGAGCGGAGGAAGAGGAGAAAGAGCTAAGAGGAAGAAAGAGAATAAAGGTACAATATGGGAAAGAAATGACACCTATCTTGGGGTGCCTACAACCCTTGATTTCAGTTCAGGTCATGATCCCAGGGTTGTTGGAATGAGCTCTGGGGTGAGCTTGGAGCCTGCTTAAGATTCCCTCTCTCTCTCCCTCTGCCCGTCTCCCCACCCTGACTCCTGCCTCTCTGTCACTCTAAAAAAACAAACAAACAAAAACAGGAAACATTAAAAAAACAACACCTATCTTCCAGCTGGATTTGGAAGGTGTTCCTCCTGACCCACAGGGAGGGATAATTTATTTTCAGGTGAAGGGAGAGTATTTGAGTGTGACTGACAGCCTGTACTTTCTCAGGAAAATACGTGCTCTAGTTGTTTCTCCTCAGCAGAGAATTAAATATTGCCTAGGTGAGGAACCCAAAAATCTAGAATTAGACCAATATAAAAATGGCTAGTGTTTTTCTTTTATTGAGCACATACTTTACTTAATCTTTATAACAATGCTAAAAAGTAGGTACTATTATTCTTCCCATTTGAAAAACGTATGTCTTGATAACCTGCTCTTCTTTATCCCTGATAGCCTATTTAAAAGTTTTCTATCTTTATCTTACATAAAAAACAAAACAAAAAGAAATAAACTGAAAAATCAACTAATGGCATTTCTAATCAAGTGGTTGAATGATTTGAAAGGGATTCCCCTGAGAGGCAGGTGATTCGCCTCAGAGCCCAAGCTTCTTTTAGAATCCTTCACTTTGGGTCTACAGCCATACCACCCTAAAGCGCCCAATCTCGTCTGATCTCGGAAGCTAAGCAGGGTCGGGCCTGGTTAGTACTTGGATGGGAGAATCCTCCACTTTGGGTAGGCAGAATGATGCTCCCACCCCCCAAAGATGCCTACATCCTAATTCCTGTTAACCTATGAACAGTTCAGATTACATGGCAAAGGAAATTAAAGTGACAGAATGAAGCTGTATTACAGATAGAATTAAGGAGCTGATCAGCCGATTTTGATATGGGAAGATTATCCTGGATCAGGGTGGGTCAGTGTAAACACAGGGGTTCTAACAAGGAGAACTGGGAGGCAAGAGAGAGAATCAGAGAGATGGCAGCATCAGAAAGAACCAGCTGTCGCTGGCTTTGAGGATGGAGAAAGGGGCCATGACCCAAGGAATGTGGGTGGTTTCTAGAAGGTGAATAGGGCAAGAAAATGGAGTCTTCCTTGGAGCCCCCAGCCCCTTGATTTTGGCCCATTGAGATGTTTATTGGATTTTTGGCCTATAGGACTGTTAGCTAATAAATGTGTTGTTTTAAGTAACTAAATTTGTGGCAGTTTCTCATAGCAGCAACAGGGAACTGCATGTACCTTTCCTGCTGCTAGGTCATGGAATCTCTTCAGATCCCAGGTACTCTCAAGAAGGATTTGACATTTACACCTTAGTGTATGTTGTTTTATCACTAATTCTTATATTTTAAGCCCTTTATTTATTTGCGTATTAAGAAATTACTGTTTATCAGGGGTGGAGATGGGCTTCATCTACTACATTGCAAGGAGGAACTTCAGAATTCTGCTTATTTCAAAAGGAAGAAGTGCACTTACCAGGTTTTTATTCTTTTATTATTTTTAAATTTTTCTTAAAAAAATTTTTTTAACATTTATTTATTGTTGAGAGAGATAGAGTGCGAGCACAGGCGGGGCAGAGAGAGAGAGGGGACAGAATCTGAGGCAGACTCCAAGGTGTCAGCACAGAGCCCAATGTGGGGGGTGAACCCACCAACCATGAGATCATGACCTGAGCTGAAGTCGGATGCTTAACCAACTAAGCCACCCGAGTGCCCTGGGTTTTTAATTCTCTTATCTGTTAGTATGTATTACAGCTGAAAGTAATCCAGGTTAGCCAAACTCTGGCACTGAAGAGACTTCAGAATTTTCTCCCACTCTACTGGGATTCTAGTCTTTCACAAAGATTCCCTTCTCTAGCTGCTCCACAACAATAGATGTTTTTATTTTTTTTCTCAGCAACTTTTCAAGTGGTGTCCTTGACATTGGTTTTGTACTTGACACATTCCTGAGTACTATAAATTGGGTGGTAATTATTGCTTGAATTCGTTTTTCCTGAATGTAGAGACATCTTTAGGCTACAAAGCCTCTATTTCTGAGGGCTTACTCAGCCTTACAAGGCAGTACTTTCTGAGTATGTGTAAGTGAGTTCCTAGTTTATAACGGGTCTGTAAGGACATAGATCTGAACCTAACAGATTCCATGACAGGCCTCAAGATCCCCCTCTAAACTAGAAGGTCTAAGGTTCAGTTTCCCCAGAACTATTAGGCGGTTACGCATTACCCAAGGCAGGAGAGACCACCTTGTGGTATCCAATCAGGAAAGGCCAGCTACCTCTCCCCACATTCCTAAAGGTGAGGCCTACAGATAGAAACTTTAGATAGGACCCTGTTACTTAATGTTAAATTTAACCCGATAGTCACCGAATAAGACCCTGAACTCGCTCTGTAATTGGTTAATTTCAAAGATACCCTAAATGTTGTAATTGGGTCCCACCAAAAGTAACGAACACTCTAAACAATGTGTATGGTGAAAGTTGCTGCCAATACTGTTGTACCATTATGATTGGGTCACTGTACCTATGTCACAATTTCTTGTAACTCCCCCTTCCAAACCCCATAAAAACCCTACTCAGCCCTTGTTCAGAGCTCTCAGTATGGATCCACTGCATTGGTGAAAGCTGTGAGACCGAACTTAGGCCCGGCGAGCCTAAGCCGTAATAAAACTGCCCTTTGCTTTTGCATGCGTGACTCAGTCTCCCTGGTGGTCTCTGGTTTTTGGGGGTGATACTGAAATCTTAGGTATTACTGGTCAGCAACATTCCTCTTACTGAAAAGCCGTCGGTTTCCACCGGATGAAATCTAAGCTCTTCTCTTTTAAAGGCAAGGATTTTTGCTTCTCACCAAAAGCCTTCCTTTCCTGTCACATCTCCAAGTGGGGACCGTTGCTATTTCTCCACGACACTGACTTACAAAGTCACTGTTGAGGCTGCAGCAGTCTGTGAACAAGCCAGCTGGGCTTTCCACAAAGCTCAAGTCCAAAACCTAAAACCGTTTAGGTACGGGACCCAAAAGCGTCTTTCAGGATGGCAGACCCTACAGGAGCGTGGGAGTAGGGACGCTCCAGGTATCCGTTCAGCAGCCACGGGATCCGCAGGATGAGCCTCTGGCCGGGAAGGACCCACAAAGCTCGCAGACCTCAGCTTGGGTTGGGATTGGAGCTGCCCTACGCGTCGGCCCAGAGACCAAGCGAGCTCCAGGCCGAGGCCCCGGCACCTCAGTTAACCTAATTTGCAATTAACTAGGCTTCCGGCGCACGCGCCACAGGACAACTTCCGGCTTCAAGTCCACCCCTCAGTCCCTGCCTAGGACTGGGTCTTCCTCCCGGGGCAGCCTAGTTCCTCCTCCGGCCCCGCCCCTCGGCCTAGTCCTCCTCTCCACCCTAGGCCCCGCCCCCACCACGTAGGCCCCTCCCCCTGGCCACTCATTCTCCTCCTTCCCTCCCCCGTTCCATTTAATTGTTGGGTTGTCAGCGCTGCATTCCCGCCCTCGGCCAGCAGGGGGCAGAGTTCGAGCTTGGATTTTTCCGCCAGGCGTCCCCGGGGAGGCAGTCGCGGAGTGGGGGAGGGGACAGCGGGGCGCGAGGACGCGGGTTCAGCCGGCAGCTGCGCTACTTTTGGTCCCGGCTCGGCTGGGAGGACGCGGCTGCCGCATCAGAGCTGACGTGGGGGCGACGTGGGGCCGCCGCCGGCGCCGGGTTGCTGGGCGGCGGCGCCGCCGCTCCTGAGCGGCGGTCGGGCTCGCCGTCTCCAC
>NC_043709.1:111808283-111839325 GCF_006229205.1 Suricata suricatta
GGAGGCTGCGAGGCGGCGGGGAGGGCGGGAGCAGCCCGTTGGCGGGCGCCGGCCCCGGGGCCTCCCCGCGGCCCGGCGGCAGCTCAGTCTCCCGCTTCGCTTGCGGACTGCCTTCGGGTCATTCTCAGAGCTCTCCCGAGCGGGCAGCGGGCTCGTCTACTCTCTCAGCCCTCCTTGACTTTTTTTGAACTTGGTACAAGTTGAACAAGTCTTTCGGAAAAAGCCTTATTGCTCTGATGAGTGTGATCCTCTCTATTTGAGAAGAAAAACGAGAAGTAAGGACGTTGGTTTTATTAAGCACAGCCGACGATTAGTAGCACCTTTGTCTCAATTTTATGTACTCTGGTTAGATATAAATCAGCGTTAACCCGTTTCTTCTCCGAAACATGAGTCGGGGACAGCAGTGTTGAGTCACTTGAGTCCTCACGATAGATCTGATGAAATAGTGCGAAGACTTTTATAATAGCCGAGAAGGGACAAATCCGTGACAGCTGACAGAAATTGGAGTTTTTGTTTTATTTTCGATGTTTGCCTTTCTAGAACCACCTAGCAAGGTTCCCAGAACGTGCGGAATCGGGAATAGACACACTGTTCAAGTTACTGCGTATTACACGTCTGCTTGATCTCTAACTTTGAAATCGCTGAGACGTTTCCTGCCCTGCGCTCAGCTTACGATCACATTTTCAGCAGTTTTGACTTACAGGATCAGCCTGAAGGTGACTGAAACCGAGAGAGCCCCTTTTAACAGTCCCTTTTACCCACGTAACTTCTTAAAATGTCTTCCTTTTCAAGCTTAATTTGGCGGGCTGATGAGAGTGCAGCTTCCCTTTAATTAATGCAAACCTAGATGCACAGCGATAGAGGTCCGGTATGAAAATACTGTTAGATTACATTAATAATTCATGTTCTCTGTTTTTTTGGGGGGTTTTGTTCCCCCTTCGGGTACCACATTTTTCTCTTGGTCTTGATCCTGTTGTTGGTTAACAAACTGTTTTCCCTTCACAGTTTAAAAATCTTTGAACTTTTTTTCTCCCAAGGAAGGCAAATTGCAAATTGTGTTTTGGCCAATAAAAGCTAATTATTAAAAAAAAAAAAAACGGTGTTTAAAAAACTGCTTACTGATCCAGATACAACTTTTAAAATGATATTTAAATGGAAATCGGTTTGATCCTGAATGAGTGAATACTTAAAGCATTGTCATATTACACAAACATTTTTGATACGAAATCTGTAAATAGATCAGTGTAAGCAGATGCTTTCCCAGTGACTTGCTGGTCAACCTGGAGTCATTTCGGTGAGTGTGACATTGTGATTACCCTGATGTTTGTGTACATATCTTGTAAGTGTGTATGAATAAATTTTTATTGAATGTATAAACACAGTGGAACTCTTCAGTGTTTGTTTTTGCATTGTCCTCGAAGGTTAATAAAATTTGCTTCTACTCATGAATTTAACAAACTCCAGAGTCCATAGACTACTTCTGGTCCTACTGAGGCAAGTCATTTCATGGTCAAAATATGAAATCTTGTTTAGAATTCTGGGCATTTCATGAAAAGTAGGTTATTGACATATATAAGGAATCCTGACTGAAACTTGACTAGTATATACATATATTTCTGATCTGTTTTCCCCAACTTGATATTCTGTCCAAGTTAATAACGGGCCAGAAAATTGAGTCAGGGTTTATTGTTGAAGTAGTAGTCCATTGGAAAGCACTCAAATGTCTTGTTCCATATAGATCGATTTTTGTAAGTAAAACTGAAGAATGCTAACACTTGACAACTGAACCTTTGATATTCTGATATGCAGACAACATTGGTCATTAAGGAAATAAGCCTGAAATATCTTTGAATTCTGTTAAGTATTTTCTGTTGAACTAATGGATTCCGTATATATATATTAAAGGGTCAATGTTGAGAAGAGTTATTGTACACTGAATGCAGTTTCAATATTGTCAGTACAAATAGATTCTACAAATAAAGATTTCAGGGAAAGTGTTTCTCATGCATTACATAGGTAGAAAGAAACATTTTACATGACTTTTGTTACTTTCCTTTTAGAGACTATGCCAAATATTGTAAGATATTTAAAATACTTTCAATCCTGAAAACTGTACAATAAGGAGTGCACTGTTCTTAAGAGTAAATTCTTTGACTCACAGGTTTTCTTTTTCTGATGCTTTAGGATATCCAGTAGAGAACAAGGGAGAATGAACACTAGTGGGATTTTTATCTGGATATTACTTATGAAGACAACCTAAGTCTTATTGGTGTAATTCAGTTATAGCAAAGTTTAAAAAGTAAAATATTGATCTTGTACATCTTTTGATTGACCTTTCCAGGAGTGTGGTAGAGGAAATTGTCAGCAAGGGGAAATGTAAAACAGTTTTGAGGAAAAGGATAATCTAGAAAGTTATGTGGGAATTTGCTTCAGGTGTTTTGGAATAACTCTCACTGGTGAGGGTGGATCCTTGCCTCCAAGAAACCTCACTAGCAGCTCTGTTGTGAGGCTCCTTGTAAGTATTACAGGTCTCTCAACGTGTGAGCATCTTCATGCATATTTTCTGAACAGTAATACAACCAGACCAATTAAATATCAAAATCATGTGAAATTTTAAAAAAATTTTTTAAATATTTATTTTTTGAGAGACAGAGAGCACAAGCAGGGGAAGGGCAGAGAGAGAGACACAGTCTGAAGCAGGCTCCAGGCTCTGAGCTGTCTGCACAGAGCCCAACATGGGGCTTGAACTCAGAAACTGCTAGATCATGACCTGAGCCAGAGTCAGATGCTTAAACAACTGAGCCACCCAGGGGCCCCCAAGTCATGTGAAAGTCTAACAGTGGAACTCGTGTGATTCTGATATTTTATGTTGAAAATTTCACAAAATGAACTGTGTTTTGTCAGTTCTCTTATTGAAGCTTTTTTTTTTTTAACACAGTCGACTTAAAATTGGACCATCCAGACTCAATGTCAAATGTCATACGGTTGCTCATAATCTCAACTAGCCTCAATTTTCATTGATAGCGCAAAAATGATTCTTTTTTTGCTTAGAAATATTTTATACTGGAATTTGTGTCCTAGCATTGATATGATAAAAGCTTCTAGTTCAGGTATTGGAGAAGCGATATCATGCATAAAGAAAGACCAATATACTGTATATAGACAATTGGGATACTTTTGTCCTCCTTTATACAGATAGAGGAGTTAAATTTAATACATTTAAGTTGTTTCAGCACTTTGAAAGGTAGCAGTTTTCTTACACAAAATAGGACCAATCTAGTTAAGTATAATAACATTGAAATTCATTTCTCTAAGTTTTAACTAATCAAGTGTCTCATCTACTCTTTCCCAGATTTACTAGTTAGGAGTCACTGGAGTTGTACTTCATGTAGATAAGTGTTTTGAAATGTACTTAAAGTGCAGTAATATGATATTGAACAAGAAATCCCTGCAGTGAGTCTAGTCAAGCAAATAACTCCCACAGAAGATTTTAAATTTTATTTCCTTCCCTGAAGTGGAGGTGGAGAGGGTGGTATTTGGAGAGCTGGAGGTAGGTGATAATTATTTGAATTTCATTTTTTATTTCTTCCCTAGCAGCCGATCTTGCCGTTCAGTGACTGTCAAATAGCCAAAGGCAGGTGCCAGGCCGGGAATGAATTGAGAAAGTGATACTGAAATAGTTAATCCCTTGGTGATTTTATAAAGAGTTAAGATTTCTTAAACAATAGCTATCTGAAGCAGTTAAAGTGGAGTGGCCTTGAATCTGTATTGAAAAGCCACCTGATGTTCGGTATGATTCATGTTTAAAATATTACAGACATTATTTACAAGTGTTTCAATTATTTTTAAGTACTATTCCTGGCTACTTCTGTTTTTACCCAAAAGTATAAAGAATGTTATTGGAAAGTTACTCGGACTTTGTGTCACAATGATTACAAAACCTTAGAAGTGGTATAATGTCTTGTTGCTGCTATCCGCTTTGTTTTTCCTGGACTCTACTCACCTAAAATGCATAATAAGCCTACGCTCATCTCTGTCAACTTCAGGTATTTGGCTTTTTGGAGTCAGTTCTCTCTTCTAGCCAGCCCTGCCTTTTCCTAGCTTTTTAATTGAGATGATTGCAAAGAACCAGCTTTATATGCACTTCATATATATCTTTCTCAGCTTTCAAACCTTACTTGCTGTTGCTGTTTAAATCATGATTAACCTATGCAGATCTCCTACTTTCCCAAGAAACTAACACCTTGCTTCATCCCAGAACCAGAGAAACACTATGTTTTTCTGTGATCTCTCTTTCTGCTTCCATAAGAAGTATATACTGCCTTTTATTCCATGTTCTTTTCATTTTCTTTTGACACTTGTCCAAAAGCAGGATTTTTTTTTAAGCAACCTGCCTTTGTTGTCTTTCCAAAGCATTTCACTTAGTTTTCATTAAAGCAGCTCTCCTTTCTAAATCTTTTAAATCTGTTTAATAGTTTAATCTAACATGATATTTAACAGAATTCCAAAATTACAACAGAAAGTATGGCTGGCACAATCAAGTTTGGTTATAAATATGACTAACTCCACAAGCTGTTAGGAACAGAAGTGCTTGGGAACACTAGGGAATAGCTGCGGACATTAAACTGTAGGTATTGTAGAAGAAATGGGGAACATTGGCTAATACAGAGGGTTGGTTGGGGAGGAGGAAGTTAGGTAAGATTTTATATTCTAGTAAAGTTGCCCAAGAAGTTTGATTCCTACATAAACCTGATTCTTCCAGAAAGTTAAGGTAGTAATATAATTAACCACAGCACAGTAGATATTCAGATTTTGTAAGTGTAAATATAATGCTGTTTTTCTTTAATCAACATATTTTAAATCCCTATTATAGAGTTCTAAAAGGGATGCTTGATAGCAATTAAATTAATTGAATCTGTATGCCAAAGAATGAATAGAACAGCACACTGATGAAGAGTAAGGTGAATGCCAAATGTTATTTTGGTATTCAAACCTAATTTACGATAGGAAATTGTTACCAGTAATGATAAATGGCTTTTCTCCAGATACAGCATAGAAATTCACATACAAAGATTTTTCAACTCATTTTTCTCCCTTAGTATAAGCTCTTATTTGCCTATAAAAAAACTAATCTGAGATTTGCCTTCATAGCAGATAGGACCTTAAAATTATTTTTGTAGAAAATTGGTAGTATACAGGACATTTCATCAGTATCCTTTATTTTAGGTGTAAGGAGATTAGTTTAAAACTTATAACCTCAGACTGTATCATGAAATATGATGAATTCAAGGGGCATGTTTTAGGCTAAGTAGAATATTGTCACATTAAGCTTAGTATGAGAACATATTAGATATTTGCATTCATAACCATTCAGGTGTTTGTATATGTGGGAGCAGTGGATGCTAAGTCAATCCTTGTTTACCCAAGGATAGCATGTCCTAGGATATTAAAACCAGATTTTGGATGAGATCAATAGTATACAGGTAAGTTTTTCAAAGTATGTGTAGTTTATGCTTTAGTCAAATGGGATCACCTGCTTTACAAATCCCCACAAGGTAAATCTGGAATTGGAAAATTGATGTAGTGGAAAGGTTTGGTATATCTTGGTATACCTTAAAATCTGAATGCTTTTACAATAAACTTTATTAATCCTCTACCAAGTACCTCAAATTATAATGTCAGAACTTTGGCTATTTATACATGTGTATATATACACATTTTTTAATTTAGTTTTTAATGTTTATGTTTGAGAGAAAGAGAGAGTGTGAACAGGGGAGGGGCAGAGAGAGAGAGCCTCTGAAACAGGCTCTAGGCTCTGAGTTGTCAGCACAGAGCCCACCACGGGGCTCGAACTCACGAGCTGTGAGATCATAACCTGAGCTGAAATCAGATGCTTAACCAACTGAGCCACCCAAGTGCCCCGAACTTTGTCTATTTATTAAGGCATGGAGTCTTTTGGAGGATTTTGAATAAGGAAATAAATAGCATGTTTCAATTTGCATTTTGAATAGTGTTGTGGCCTAGTGGAATGGATTAAGAGGGGTTGAGGGAAAGGTTTAGTGAAGTTATTATAGGAGAGAGGAATTGCTTTATAGGAAGGCAGTTACTGCTTTAATCATGTCAAGTAATCAGTTTCAGAACTAAAGCAGTAGCAGTGAGAACAGAGAATAGAGCAGATACAGGAGACACACTTATCGAGGCCAAGTAAGGTCATGGTCCTTGCTTATATTCCAAGCACAGTTAGACATTTTGTGTTTATTATTTACATTTTCTCCTCACAACAAGCTCTCCACTTGACAGGAAAGAACGCTTGGAGAAATTTTTAGGTGAGCTCACACAGCTAATAAGCGATAGAACTCAGGTTATTATTTGTTAATAGTGTGTCTTTATACCAGACACTATTGCTACTAGACCACGTTGGAGGACTCCCAGATGGGGTGGCTGGAGTGGTGGACGCGGTGTTGGTGTCAGTCGCTGAGATAAGACCACAGCATGAGGAGAGCTTTGAACATTTGGGGGTTGAGGATGTGAAGAAACCATTAAGAGATATCTAATAGGCGGACACATATGGGTTGGTCCTCAGGAGAGAGAAGTGTAGGGCTGGAGATGAGATCTGAGACCCATCAAGTAAGACTGAAGCAGCCTAGGGAGTATGTCCGGGGGAGATTTTTTATGACGGGAAACCTGGGGATACCAGCTTTACAGAGCGGGCAAAGAAGACTGAGGACAAAGGGCACTGGATTATTTGGGGGAAAAAGCATGAACACGGTGTCCTAAAGAGCAAGGAAGACCAAATTTGGGAGTAGGAAATGCTGTAGGGATATAAAGAAGATAGGGACTAGAGAGCATCCTTTTAGATTTGGCAAGCGGGCGGGCAATCTGTGACAACTTCTTAGAATAGTTGTGATGAAATCATCCTTTGATAAGCCTAGGTCAGAATCTGGTTTATCTGATGGTCATTATTTTGGTAGGAGACTAGTCATTTTCTCTTGACATCTTGTGGCTGTGGTGACCAAAGCTCATACTCTCCAATGCGGACGGCCCTGGGAAGAGCAAGTGGTGGCTCTTCTGGATTTCAGTAAATACCTTTTGCTACTTTTTGAATTCTGAACTGTAATGTATTACTAAGTCAGAAATGAAAGAAAATAGTATTTCCAAGAGAAATACAGAAATTAGTAGTTTACTTCTCTCTTTTAAGGTGGTGCCCTGATCATTATTATCCAAATAATATCATCAGTATTCTTTGTTTTTTCAGTTTTATAGAAATTGGGGTATTCTCAGGTATTCTGGTATCATTTTGAGAGACATTTTTAAAAAATAAAATGTTATGATCTCCCAATTCAACATTATCATTTTACTGCAGGATAAATAAAGAAGACGACGGGGAAGGAGCAAAGCATTGATTACATATGTCTTAATAATGAGCAAATGTGGCAGGAAAAAATATATTAATACAAATCTAAGGTAGGTGGATATGTGTTTTTCTGTTCTTTTGAAAGTTCTGCTTAGAGAAGTAAAAGTTAAAATAATGGATAAGTGGGGCGCCTGTGTGGCTCAGTCGGTTAAACCTCCGACTTCGGCTCAGGTCAGATCTCATGTTCTTGGGTTCGAGCCCTGCATCAGGCTCTGTGCTCACAGCTAGCTCTGAGCCTGGAGCTTGCTTCCGGTTCTGTGTCTCCTTCTCTCTCTGCCCCTTCTCCTCTCATGCTCTGTCTCTCTGTGTATCAAAAAATAAATAAAACTTTTAAAAAAATTATAAAAAAAATAAAATAAAATAAAATAATGGATAAGTGAATAATGCATATGTGTTAGTATGCATCCATAAATGTATACATATGTGTATATGTGTATGTGATACTAATAGAGAACGGTAGTACGCACGCAAAGTGGGCAGCCACTTAATTAAGTCATTCATCTTCTACCCCGTACTGTGCTGGGCAATGTGGGGAGCAGTGGACATTTACATTCAGCTTTTTTTTGCATGCTGGCCTTTTCAGTTAGAAAGGAGACCATATATAAGGATGTGGACAGAGTTTTAGTTTTCTTCCTTGCCTTTTAGCTATGCTTATACCTAATTTTTGTTTGTAAAACAAAACAAAATCTCTACCACTTTTTTACCAAAAAAAAAAAAAAAACAAATAGAATTTTTTAAATTTTCTTTTGGCTGCTTTCAGAGACCTTTCTGTTCATTTGTTGGATCTAGCTTTAAAAACAAAATAAATTCTCTATGACATTTTATGTAAAACTCTTCACAAATAAAGAATAGAACTAATAATTTTTCCTGTTGCAGCTGGATTCTATTTTTAAAAATGTACAAGGGCAAATATAGTTGCTCTCCAGTGTAGTTTGTCTTTGCAAATGGATACAACTAAGATTTTAGAAGTTTATTAGTTAATTGAACACTTTCATATAATTAGGTAACTGCCTTTGTCTTATATTTCACTTAGATATATTTGACCTGTATTTCCCTTTTACTTCTTTGTTTTCTGTCTTTTAAAAACACTTTCATAGGTACCATGAAAGCATCCCTTTAAAATGTTTTTCCTTTTTCTTCTCATTTTTCCTTCTACTAAATATTTTATATGTTCTTGATACAAAGGGATTCCTAAATAACTCTGGTCATTAATTGCCTCGGTATTTCTATAATTGTAAATATAACTTTTATGAGTATATTCTTTCATATTCATTTCTTGAAGTTATATAATAGGTTGTCTACCTATTGTGTGGTGCTCTACAAATTGTACTGTACTGCTGTACTTCAGAGGTTATTGTGGTGTGATGTAGTTCTGTTAAAGGTCTAGAAAATAACAGAGTAAGCAAACAAATACAGGTCTACCCCTCTGAAAGTAGTTCAACCTAGATATATTTGAAAATTGTGCTAATGGATGGATCTTTTACTATTTTAAAACATACCTATGTTAATATTTTATTAAACCACATCCCAATATATTCAGAACATATTGGGGTGACATTTTTCTATCAAAGAAGAAAATGGTTTGTTAAATAATATAAAGAAGAGTTCAGAAGAAATTTAACTTTCATTAGAAAAGAATATTGTTGCTACTATTAATCATTTAGAAGTTTAAATATCTAGAATGTTTAGAAATCCTTATCTGTTCTTTAGAATTGTGGGACCAAATACTTGCCAGTATTTTGCTTGCTGTTAGTTTATAGTGTTTAATGGACTTTTGTTTGTTTGTTTGTTTTAGTTTCTTATTGTTTTATCTTCTATGTCTTATTTTTAAATATTGTATAATTTATAATTACTAATTGGTCTTTTTCTCTAATAAGGATTATTATTTAAGATTAAAATATTGCTTAATTTGTAGATTATTAACTTTAGTGCAACTATGTTTAATATTTGATAGAAAGTGATATTTGGGGAGAAATATTTTATGATACCTCTCTTCAATTTTAACTATAAAATACATAGTGAACAATGAAAGATGATGATGATTATAATGGATTTTTCTCTTATACTTTATAAATGAATTATGTCTGAACTAGTGAGGCTCATTTATAAGTATTAGAGATTTATGTCATCATTTACACTGAGATCTAGGTCCTATATCTCCTGCTGAGATACTGTTTGAAAATGCCTAGTATAGTACTTGACCCAGGTTGAACATTTAATTCTTAGTTAACTCTTCTTCCCTGAGTCCTGGGGTTGGTTTTTAGTGGGTTTAAGAGAAGAGTTATACTAGAGAACAGTTGTATATTGAGCAGTAGAATAAACTTGCTTGAAAATAAAATAGTGCTGGCTTTACTCTTCTGTAGATTTTTACCTTCAAATAAATAATTTTATTTACTATTTTTAAAAAATACCTTTTTTTAAAAAAGTAGTCTCTGCACCCAATGTGGGCCTCAAACTCATGACCTGTGGATCAAGAGTTGCATGCATTATTGACTGAGCCAGCAAGGTGCTCCTCAAATAAATTGATTTTAGTATTAAACTTTTACTGAATGATCTGTACTGGGTACTATACTAGGCACTCCCAAAGAATACAAACGGTATAAAATTAAAGTCCCTATATCCCAGTGTGAAAAACAAAGCATATCTGGATGAAGATTATAACAACAGTTGTAGTATATTCAAAAGCACATCTTTATTATAAAATGTTGTCTACACTGGACTATCCAGAACACTGGCTGTGGAAGGAACCCTGTGGAAGGTCAAAAGACCTCTTGTTCACTCTCGGTCATGCTATCTATTATGTACCCTGTAGAAAGTCACTTGATCTTTCTAAACCTTATTTTTATTGTTTTAGTGACATCTGACAGTTGCATAGTCTTCCGAAATAGTTGATTAGTTGGTTTATTCAATTATGGTAGATTCTATAGTAGGCACTAGAAATACGTTGAAGTATAAAATGTAATCCCGGGGTGCCTGGGTGGCTCAGTCGGTTAAGCATCCGACTTCGGCTCAGGTCAGATCTCACGTTCGTGGGTTCGAGCCCCGCGTCAGGCTCTGTGCTAACAGCTAGCTTAGAGCCTGGAGCCTGCTTCCGGTTCTGTGTCTCCTTCTCCCTCTGCCCCTCCCCCTCTCATGCTCTGTCTCTCTCTGTATCAAAAATAAATAAAACATTTAAAAAAATAAAATAAAATGTAATCCCTGCCCCTGAGCTGCTTCCACTAGTGTTAGTACTTTGTGAACAAATGTATTACATGCTAGACAAGTGCTATAATGGAAGTATTGCATAAAATGCTTTGGAAACTCAGAAAAGAGTAACTAGTTCTGCCCAAGGTTGCTAGAATAAGCTTTTGAAAGATGGTGTCCTTCAGCCAGGCCTTGATAAACTAGTAGAAATTTGCCTGTTGGACCAAGAAGGGGTGAAGGGTATTTCAGGAAGAGGGAAGAACAGAGATCAAAGATTAGAACTGGGGGAATAGGATGTTTAATTGAAAGAAATTGCATATAATGAGGCTGGAATGCAGAATGTGGGGAAAAATGGAGTGACTGGAAATGAGGCCATAAAAGTAAAATGGAGTCGCATTGTGAAAGAGATTGAAGGGCAGTTTGGTTTGCTTTGCTAATTGAGAATATGGAATTTGGACAAAGACCTTAGTTCAGAACCTGGCTATGCCACCCAATACTTTGATGGTAAGATCAGAATCTTAACCTCTTTATTTCTGCTTTTTATTTTGAAAAGAACTAACTATGCTGGTCTTATAAAGTTGTTAAGGATTAAAAGTAGTAGGATTTAACTACATATTAGGCACCAACCAATACTTGTGGTTATGATTATTGTAAGAACTTTGAATTTTATCCTACAGCCAATAGGGAGCTACTGAAGACTTTTAAGCAGAGTATTTTAAGCAGAAATGTAAGCTTGAGAAAGGAAGCCATTAGCAGAGATTGGAGTAGGGAGATTGAGTGGTGGTAGAGAAGGCGACTAACTTGTTCATTAGTAGGTAGAGTCATCACACTTGATAATGATGCTGTAGGGAATGAAAGGGAGAGAGTCTCAGAGATGACAGGTTTTCACTTGAACGACTGAACGGATGGCGGGGCCCCATTTTCTGAGGTAAGAAACTCGGAAAAGGAACATATTTGTGGAGGAAGAAGAGAAAATTAGTTTTGGGTCCAGTGAGTTTGAGGTACCTCTAGGGCACCTATTTGGAGATGATAGGCATTTGAATATATGATTTTGGAATTCAAGAGAGATCTCTGGGCTAGAGATCTATATTTAAGAGTGATAAGCCTGAAGCTTGGTGTTTGAATATAGAGAAATGGAGGACAATACCCAGAGGGAGATTTAATCAAGCGTGAGGTTGAGAAGGCTAAACAAATCCCTGAAGACATGCAGTGTGAGGGTTAATATTGAGCAAGAGAATCAGATGAAAGTGGAAAATGCATAAAGTCCTTAATGATGACTTTAGGATAGAGTTTAAGAAGGAAGATGTCAACAGTTTGGAATACTTGCTGAGGGATCAAACCATGTAGGACTTAAAATGAACATAAAATTTAGTAACCTTGGTTTACTTGGATACCTTTACTAGAGAAGTTTAGTGAAGCAGAAGCCAGTTTAGGGTTGTGTAGGAATAGGTGAGAGGTAAAGAAATGGAGACAGTGTTGGGGGCCTGGGTGGCTCCATCAAACATTCAACTCTTGGTTTTAGCTTAGGTCATGATCTCACAGTTCTATGGGTTTCAGCCTCACGCCAGACTCTGTGCTGACAGTGTGGAGCCTGCTTGGGATTCTCTGTTTCTCCCCCTCTCTCTGCCCCTTCCCTGCTCATGTTGTCTCTGTCTTTTTCAAAAATAAACTTAAAAAAAAAAGAAATGGGGATAGTGTTGGTAATTCTTTAATGTAGTTTAGCAGCGAGAGGAAGAAGAGAATTTCAAGCTAATAGAAAATAACTTCTGGTTCAGTGGAGGTGTGTGTGTGTGTGTGTGTGTGTGTTTGAACATGTTTAAATCTTGATAGGAGGTAACCAATGGAGAGAGGAGAGGATAATTGATAACTATAGTGCTTAGAGATCCAAAGGACAGATAAAAGAATTTAAGAGTAGGAAGGTAGGAGACAAGCTTAAGTGGTGGGTGCCAGGAAATTGAGGTAGTACTCTTCTGAAACAGGGGGTAGGGTCTTACATTGAGTGTAGGAGTATTCAGGGATTTGAGACGAGGTAGAAAAATTTGAAAGAGTTTTACAGAATGGAAAGTAAGTTCACTAGGGAAACAGATTGCTGCCCATTTGAGATTGGAAACCATGAATTCAATATCCTTAATAATACTGTTTTATAATTTTATTAAATATTATTCACCAGCTTTGGAGAAGGTATAGAGGAGATTGAATTGGTTTTATCTGAAATTGGTATTTACTAGGCAGATATAATAAAAAGAAAAGGGACAGGAGAATTTGGAGTATTGAGGGAGAGTAACTGAAATGAGAAACTCTGGATTCTAAGCTGAGTAGGATGGGATACGAAGAAAGGGGGAGGCTGATGGAAAGGGAGAAAGTGGTCTAGGGATCTCAGTGTGGTGGAACAGCTGGTGTGATGAGCGTAATCAAGGGTGAGTGTAGCCTGGGTGGATAGGATGTTGTAGTTAGAGCAGGATGTCAGAATTATCTCATATGTGGAGTAGTTTGGGACATGCACTAGGTCCGTTGTAAGACCAGCTAAGTAGATGGCTCAAGTGGAGTAGAAAAAATCTTGGACTGAAGCATCAGGGTGAGGCAGGGGTCCTTCCTTTAAGTGTTGAACATAGAATAGTGAAGAGGAAAGCTTTTAAGTCAAGTGCCAAAGTCTTCAGTTTACATCCTGGATGTGAGAAGATGATTCTCATATGGATGAATATAGGATGGTACATCTAGTAACCTTGGGCCTCCACAGAACAGGGGTTTCTACAAAGACACAGAGGAGGAACAGCTGAGAACTAGTGGGGAACAAAGAGGATACCAGGTCAACATTCTGATCCTCAATAGGTGTGGGAAGACAAGCTGGTCCCTCCTGAGAAGGCTGTAGGGGGTGTTGGAAGTTCCAGATAGCACATTGCAAGGGATTGGAAGGAGAATAGGAGTAGGAGTAAGCAACTGATTTATGGGGGGAAAGGAGGCATTAGTTATGAGAGGGACAGTGGAGTACAAGAGGAGCTTACATCTTTGATGGTGACTAGGGAAATAGGAATGTGAGGTATTAATGGATGTGATTCTGGCATGGATGAAGGGGCATCATGGTTTGGTCATGCTTACAGGGAGGCCAAGTGTGATGTGTCACCTTTAGGATGGATGGGAGCAGTTGTGGGGAGCAACAGCTCAGCAGCGTGGTGGGGAGGATGAAAGGCTGCTGACCTTCCATTTCTGCCTTTCTTTATTAGGAGGCTCAGGGCATCATGGCATCCTGATTTGGCTGATATTTAGCTCTGTGGGTTTTTGTAGCTGATCTGGTTCTGACTCACATGTAGACACACGCTTGTAACCTGTAGCTTTCGTGTTTGAATGCTCTTAACTAAAAGAAGGAGTATTAGGGAAGAGATGGGTATATGAAAACTATCTAGACTGAGGTGCATCATAGGACGGGAGTGTATGCAAGTACAGACTTGGGAGTCGTCTGCATATAGGACTGAAGAAGCCATAGTATGTAGACTGAAAAAAGGCAATAGTATGTCGATTAAAAAAAGGAAAAAGGCAAAGGATTGAACTGTGGGAAATAACCAGGAGAAAAGGGGACCAAGTAAGGTGATTGAGATAATGTATATGAAAACACTTTCATGTGTAAAACATTTTGAAATGTTTAATAACTTAGGAAGTCTTTTATTATATCTCAAAAAAATGAGTCCTAGTTTCAGATGACCTTTTAAGCATTAGAGTTTTTATTTTCTTAAATGTTTATGTTTTGAGAGAGAGAGAGAGCATGTGAGCAGGGGAGGGGCAGAGAAAAATGGAGAGAGAGAATCCCAAGCCAGTTCCATGGGGTCAGCACAGAGCCCAATGCGGGGCTTAGTCTTAGGAACCATGAAATCATGACCTGAGCCAAAATCAAGAGACAGATACTTAACTGACTAAGCCACCCAGGTGCCCCCATTAGAGCTTTTGTGATGAGAGTCTTCGCGCATTCTACTATGTGTATCTCTCTTTCCTTAAAGTAGACTGAGTGTATCAACCTTTAGTTGATGACTCAGGATAGTTGTGATGAATATCATTATTGAATCTTAACTCCTACATTTTTCAATTTCTTGAATGTAAAGAACTTGCCAACTTTACCCTGTATGGACCCAAATTGCCACACACTTGGAATTCTAGATCTGCCTAATTAATATTCTGTATCATTCCCCCTCCATCCCTGCCATTGTCAGCTGTCACTTCTTATATGGAGTATATTTAGAAACTAGATGATTGAGAATTATTTTGAAATAAAAATAAATGAGCTTAAAGTATGATCCCCTGAGAGATTCTCTTTGTTTGAAAAGTTTTAGTATATGGACTTTAGGCCATTTGTTTTGCCTGTTAACTGGTAACTTTGGCTTATTGTTCACTTGTTGACTGAATTCTACGTAGGTATCATATCATCGAAACGTTATGCAATATAGATGAACAAAATATACACTGAAGGACCTAGAGTAGTGGAGGCATATGAGCGTGGTGGACATTTTTTTTTTCCTCTAGAGCATTAAAAGCTATTCTTTCTCTGGGTCTGTCCAACTTTTTCTAGCCCAACTTCTACCCATCCTGCTTTGCTTCTTCCTCACTGAATCTAAATAGGCTCCCTAGCAGCCAAATTCTCTGCCACAGTCAGCTTACTGTGTTTTCTAACCATCTCCGTACTTTTCCTTCCTCCCATAGTTCTCCTTCCTCTTTTACCTGGTGAAATTCTTATTGTTCAATATACAACTCATATGGCCCCATCCTCAGGCAGATGTACTCCTTACTTCCTATATTTCCCAAAGCAGCTTATGCATAACATCCGTCACACAATTTAAGAAGTTACTTTGGGGTGCCTGGGTGGCTCAGTCGCTTAAGTGCCCAACTTTGGGTCAGGTCATGATCTTGTGGTTTGTGAGTTCATGCCCCATGTCAGGCTCTGTGCTGACAGCTCGGAGCCTGGAGCCTGCTTCAGATTCTGTGTCTCCCTGTCTCTTTGCCCCTCCTCCCCACCAAAAAATATTAAAACATTTAAAAAAAAGTTACTTTACCTGTGTTCCCCTCTTGTGGGTCTACCTGATAGAATTGACCAATAAGCTAAGTTTTTTTCTAAATTTTAATATACATTGGAATCTCTCAGATATAAAAAAATTTGATGCCCCAGAAAGTTTGGTTCAGCAGATTTGGGGGTGAGCCTGGGAATCTGCTTCTCACCCCTCACCCCAAAACAAGTACATTAGTTACTTTTGATAAGGGGCATCCAGGGACCCACTAATGAATGAATTCCTTCAGGGCAAGGGCTGCAATTTACCCAGTTTTGTAGTTTCAGGGCCTATCATGTAGATGGTACTAACTAAATGTTTCTAAAATGAGTAGTTTACTGGGGGAAGGCCTTCTAGCATATAGTGTTTGAGGTGAGACTCAAGTTCTTGGCAGAACCTTAAGAGGCCTTTAAAAGGTGTAAGAAATAGCATAAGACAACATTTCTCAGGTTGTTTTCAAAACACCACTTCTGGGACATACCAGGTGGAAAAAGTCTTTGGTGGTAGATACTTTTGAAAGATTCTGCCTATTGCACCCTTCACCTTCTGAAAGCACACTAGCAGTATTTAGGCTTCTGAGAAGTTCAGCAAAGAAAACTTTTACCCCTAGATATTTACAACTTTTTCACTAAGTGTTCTATTATCCTTTCTCTCTCTTTTTTTTTTAAATCTTTAATATACTTTATTCAGTGTGTGACAGAAAAATAAGATAACAAGCAAAAACATTATTAATGAACTGATCTTGTTAATTTCTATTAAAGCTATTTTTAACTTAGAGGCGCCTGGGTGGCTCAGTCAATGAAGCGTCTGACTTCTCTCTCTTTTTTTAAGTTTATTTTGAGAGAGAGAGTGCACACAAGAGCAAGATGGGGGAAGGACAGAGAGAGAATCTCAAGATGGCTTTACACTGTCAATGCAGAGCCCAACATGGGGCACACGGGGCTCACGACCACGGGATCACGACATGAGTCTAGATCAAGAATTGGATGCTTAACTGACTGAACCACCCAGGCATCCCATCCCTTACCCTCTTTTAAAGATAATATCTTTTCATATCCTGCAGAACTACTGTTTGAGGTGTTTATTCTCTTTGGGAACTGTACTCATAAGCAAAAGTAGAGCCATAGGAATTGTCAGTTTATACAGGGTGATGCTCCATTCTTACCTAGACTATTCTGGAAATTAATAAGATAAAGGGAATTGGGGAATGTTGAGGGAAAGACTTTTTTTCATAGTAGGCTGTAGATTTTTATCTTTTATAATTGCTCTAACTTGTCATGATCAATTGTAAGTGCTGAAATGCTTTTCAGTAGTGAGGCGGAACTCAGGTTTGAGAATGGAAGGCTTGGAATCAGGTAATGACAATTGAAATGCAAAAGAAGATGCTCAGTGCAAGACATAGATGAAAGATCTGTAGGATTTGTAACTAAATCTGGAAGAAAGGTCTAGACATTTTAATTCAAAGCCCTAAGTGGCTTGCATACTTTTGGACTATGTGTTTAGGCTACTACAGTGAGAAAAACACATTGTATCATTGACAGTTGAAAAGATAATCTAACAGTAGGCAGCATAATTCCTGTAAGTTTGTAAAATTTGGTTTTGTTTAATTTATTCCATTTGTATTTTGTATTTTCTTCTAGCAGGATAAAATATAGAAATACAGAAATCATTAACTTAAACTGAAATCAGAGACAAACTTATATCAAAGGTTTTTCCTGAAAAAAAAATGAGATTCTCTTCTATAAGGAACTGGGGAGCTGCGGAACATGTGGTCAACTCTGTGTGATTCAGTTTGAGAGGCTTGTGTCTCAGAAACGGATTAGTACTGGGAAAGCTAGACACATCTTTATATTATAATGCATTTAATTTAAACAATGGGGAAATTCTTTGATAGTATATATTATCAAGCAAGTGTATTAGGCCTTAAGAGTCCTAGAATATTTATACTTGCTGTAAAATAGAAAACCTACTTTTTCCACTCATTTATACTAGAGGGCTTAAGGAGACATTCTTATAAGGTTAAAAATTTTAATAAATGGATTCCCATAAAACATTTTGAAGTGCTCCCTTGGTAATGTTTATATCTGGTGAGCAGAGTTAGTTTGGAGAGTTAAGACTCTGCCACTGAACTGTGTCTTGAAAAAATAAGGTAGAACGGTTGGATAACAGAAATGAATATCATCAGAAAGCAAGGTAAAAGCAGAGAAATCATTCAGAAATGATAAAACGCCTTAATACTTCTTCCTTTTTTTTTTGTCTTTTCAGACAAATGACCATGGAAGCAATTGAATCTCAGCAGGATGGAGGCGTAGCAGATCCTGTGGCAGAGAGCAAATCTGCTGATATGCAGACCCAAACCATGCAAAACTCAATCCCTGTTTTAGCTCAGGTAAATTTAATGTAGGCCGTAGGCAGGCACTGAGGAAAGTGAAACTATATAGAAATAAGAAGTATGTGCAGATTCTGTTTTCTTGAAGTTGACCTTAAGTTTCCCCTGTTCCCTGGTTCTCAGCCTTTGATTTCAAAGAGAAAATATGTATTTTAATTGCTTTTGCCTTATAATAGACACTTTGCAATGCTCCCTCCACCACCACCACTATGCACAAAGAAAAACAAAAACCTGTCCACAATATGTAATCCTCAGATTACTGTTTGAGAAGATTGGTAATTCCAATTGGTATAGTGTTATATTCTTAGATAGAAACTGCAGAAATCTTACCTTTGCCCTGTATATATTTGGTTTGATCTTTACTTTCTTTTTATTAGGTCTTTGAATTGGTTTCATTGAGAGACTACCAGTATGAGTTAGTGACTGGTTTTCTGCTCAAATTTATTTCTGAGATATGCATAAAATATGTAGTAAAACACATCAAATATTGAGTACTTCCAGCCTCTAGGTATAATGCTAAATGCATGGAAGTGTAGTCTCTGGCCTTAAATATCTCATGCTTTAGTGGAGAAGACAGGTATTTGAATGATAATTCCAATAGTGTAAGAAGTGCCATAAAACTTTATGTACAAAATGACTAAGGCTGACAGAGGAGGGAGCAGCTGCTGACTGGGAGTATTTTGCGGAGGATTTTGCTTTTGAGCTAGATGTAAAGGGTTTGATGTAGGAGTTTGCCATGCGGACAGGGATAGGGAAGCATATTCTAGGCCGGGGAAGAGTATGCGCAGAGGCACGAAGCCAGAGAGTACAGGGTGTCCGGGAACTGTAGACGTAGGACTAACTGGTGCCTGGCATCTAGGCTGGGATGCCGAGCTGGTGAAGGTCATGTACGTTTGAGAATGTAGCATATCCTGGATTCTAAAGATTCTTGAAATATGTCCATGTTCACTGTGTTTAGAGCACTAGTAGCCGCGTGGACTGTGTGGAGGTTGGATTGGAAGTCAACCAGCCGGTAGAGATACCATTTATGTGGAGTCATGATTAGTATGGGATGAGGGGCAGTGGTGAGATTTTCATAGGATCTTGAAGGGAGGCTAGATAGGACCCACATGGCTGACCGGAGGTCCAGGGGGAACACCAGTTACTTCCTGGGTTTTCTCAGGCTAGACTGGTTCCTTGAGGTCTCTTCTTTCTTAAGATGGGGCCCCAAGCACCCAGCCTGCTTTTCCTTCCTCCTTCAAACTCCTAACACCCACTCACCCCCTGGGGGTTTTCTCACAAGTGTTCTGTGGAACTGCATCTCCATGGCAACACCCCCTCTTTGTTACCCTGGCGCAGGCAGGCAGACCTTTTGCTATTTAAAAGGAGGGGGAACAGCCTTTTTCTTGTTAACAAAATGTATGTTCATTATAGAGAATTAACAAAATATATATTATTATAAAGAAGAAAATAAAAACATCCATAATCTTAACATCCAGAAATTTAATCATTGTTAATATTTTGGTATATATCCTTCAGTCTTATGATCTGTATGAGTAGAATACAGTACACCTATTTTTTTCATAAATTTGGTTCTCTAGAACTTTTGTCACTATGATTCCTGAACTGTAATTTTGCCCTTCTATGCTGAAATAGAACTTGAAAGCAAATCTTCCTTTCTCCACTGCCCTCCTTTTAGGTCCTGGCTTACTGACCCTCACAGAGCCTCCCCCTCCCTCATGTGGGCCCGCACAGTCAAAACAATAGATCTCCATTGTCTAAAACTGATAATTTGCAATTCTGAGGACCGTCAGCCTTGGGTGACACCCAGCTCTGTGAGCTTCAGTTCAGAAGTTGGTAAAGAGTTCAAATAATATGAAATCTGAAAAATAACCATGGACTTATGAGGTTTTAGAATTGAATGAGTCCAGCAAACAGAAGCTAGGTTTTGGTAGATTAGAGAATGAATAAGAGGGCGAGGAGGTAGAAATTGGAAGTATAGATTCCTCAAGAAAATTTTCTGTGTAATTATAGAGAAAGATGGGTCTGTGAGACAAGGGAATGAGAACAGGGGTATGAGAAAGTTAGAGCAAGGGAATGGGAAGGCTGAGCATATGGAGGAAAGAGAGACACACTTGTGAGAAGGCTGAATCAGATCTAGGAAAAGCCTGTGGTTTACATTTATAATACTTTTTTAACAGTCTCAACTAATCAAATGTTGATAGTTATTAAATCTGGATAGCAAGTTCCTGGACTTGCTATAGTATTTTATTTTCTATATACCTTAAAGATTGGATCAAAAAATAAACTATGATTTTTATCTTACACATACTAAGCATGTTGAAAGATTAAGAAGTAATCTTTGTGCTGATTTATTGATTATTTGGTTAACTAAGAGTTATTCTCTATGTCATGTATTGTCGGAGTCTGGCTCCAGCAGGTTCAGGGCTCCCTGAAAGGATGGACGGTGTCAGTGAAAGAGAGAGAGAGAGAGAACCTGGGCTTTCTTTCTGATCACCAGGCAGGCATCTCTGCCCTTCTGGCAGGCATCTCTTTATAGATGAAGTGTTAACGTGACATCAAAAAAGCAGAATTTTTACTACAAATAATTCTCAGTGATAAAATGTTTTAAAAAGTGTACAGAAACAGGTTTTACAGAGGCACTTTTGCAGAATTACTCTAATTTTAGTGAGGTGGTTAATTTTGACAAATAGGATAACAAGATATTCTCAGTGAAAAGCAGATAACATTCACATCTGTTTAAACCAGTTGTAAATCTTACAGCTATGAAGATAGCGGGATAGCAAATACATTTGTTTATATCCATAATGCTAAGATTCAGGCATCAGCTAGGCTAGGAGTCATTCTGTCTGGCTCACAAAAGGAAGAATGTATTTGTGCTGTTTAGTAAGTTGCATGTGTAAACTTTGTTCTTTGATGTTGAAGGTGTAAGCACCATAGGGGTCCTAGATGTGCTGGCCTTTGTATATGAGTTTAAGTTTTAACTATTTTTACCCATCCTCATGATGGATATCAGCGTAAGGGTAGGTATTTGTGGCACCAATTAGGCTCTTGTTTGTTTCTTATCTCTAAGTTAGGCTCTTTTTCTCCCGGGCCAGAGTTATAGTAACTCTTTGTATTCTTTAATCCCCTTTATCTATCTGTGTCTTAGGTTTGTGAGGCTCATTAGAGGAGCATTTCAACAAACATCTGCAGTGCTTCGTTTAAATTCTTCTTTGTAGAGGTGGGAATAAGCTTCTCCCCATGAGGTATCTGTGTGGGAAATACCAGTCTGATGTGGAACACTGTGAGGCCTGATCAGTAACAGCAGCCCCATTTCCAGTACGAGCCAATAGTAGAAGGAGATGCCAGTTTCGCTTCATGGCATGAGCCGTGCAAACGTTAGTCATTTCCTTGCCGTGACCGTGTCATCCAGCAAGGCCAACGCAGCTCCCAGCAATGCATAGATTGTGATTTTTAGAAGAATTTGGACACAGTTCTTAGTAGTCAAAATTTTCTAAACATAATTACCAATTTAGATTCTTGTGATGCCTGAAACTATTTATGAGTATTCATTATTATTATGCAATATTACATAAATATTAGGAAATCAGGTTGAACTCCTTATTAAGCCTATAATGCATGCTAAAAGTGAATATTCCTGATGTCAATGTATGCTTACCACTTGTTTCATTTTTTTTCAGACTAGAGAGGAATCTGTAACATTTAATTTTCTTTTTACATGGTCAAATTATCATTAACTAGTGTAGGAATAAAGCTGTGACCAAATGATTCAATCAGTTTGATTGTCTGCATCTGGTCATTTGATAGTAGTAGATGTGAGTACCCTGGCCTTTTCAAAGCTTCTGCTAATCAGGGGTGCTCCAAAAACCGTCCCAATTCCTGAAGATCTGACAACTTGAGCTTGTTCCTTGCCTTTAGGCCTTGGTGTGCCCCAAGAGAGGCTAGAGTTTTAAGTTTCCAGTTTTTCTGTTTTATGACTTCCCAGATATAAGTGGAGTCTTTCCCTTCTGTATGTCTTCAAAAGTGTATAGAAGTCACATTGGTGATAATGTCAAAGAGCCAGAAAGCAGGAGCTTCCATAAACAGACCCTGGGGTGGCAAATACTTGAGGTTAAATTATGAGTTGGCTTTCTTCTAGCCTGAGTTATTTTTCATGTTGATTTATGTTTAATTGAAGCTGCGTTCTTCTTTGTTAAGGGTATGTGTTTCCATGTAAGACTAGATTCCATCCCTCTCGCCCCTTGGAAAAACTCTTGGTAATAAGTTTACTTTTAAAGTTTTTATCTCTTTGTTTTGAAAGACAGAGGATGTGCACATGTGTGGGGGAGGGGCAAAGGAAGAGAGGATCCAAAGCAGGCTTCGCTTTGTTAGCTCAGAGCCCTACTCACCTCGAACTCACGAACTATGAGATCATGACCTGAGCCAGTGTCAAATGCCTAACCCAGCTGGGCCACCCAGGCACCCCTGGAGAGTTTATTTTCAGTAACCAAGCCAGGAGGAAACCCTGTCCAAAAGCCAAAATGGTGAAAAGTAAAATTTCTCTCTCTCTCTCTCTATAGATAGGTAGATAGATAGATAGATAGATAGATAGATTATTCTATATACAAGTAGTTTTAAAATAGTCACACATCCTCTGGAAATAATATAATCTTTAAATGGATGATAGGAAGTTAAACTTTATTTTATAATTTAAGATTTCTAACATATACAAGAGAATAATGCTACTATATATGAGTTTATATGTGTATATAAGCTTAATTACTAAGATTTTATATTCTCATCTGTCTTCTTTTGTTTTTCTTTTTGTAGAAGTATTTTAGGCAGCTCTGCAGATTTCAGACATCATGTCATTTTACTCCTACTTCTGAGTATACAACTTGTAAAAGATTATGGACTTTTTTAAATGTAACAAATGTCACAGTCATACCTAATGAAAGCAAGCATAATTCCTTGACATAACATGCACTTCTTATTCACCTCTCCCCATTTATCTCACAAGTTGTAATCTACTCTGAAAGCAGGAGTGGGTACACCCTGAACTTGTTGTAAGTCTCTTGGGGATTGTTAATGCCACCATGGAGATGTGGGTAGGTGAGGTAATAATCCACATGGAGCCTTGGGAAAGGATGTGTTTTTAAACTAGCTTTCTGGAGCTGTCAGTTAAGCAGTTAAGTGTCCGCTTCGGCTCAGGTTATGATCTTGCAGTTCATGAGTGCTGACAGCTTGGAGACAGGAGCCTGCTTCAGATTCTGTATCTCCCTCTTTCTTTGCCCCTCCCCTGCTAGTGCTCTGTCTGTCTGTTTCTCTCTCTCAAAAATAGATAAACGGGGCACCTGGGTGGCTCAGTCAGTTAAGCCTCCAACTTCGGCTCAAGTCATGATCTCATTGTCCGTGGGTTCGAGCCCCGCGTCGGGCTCTGTGCTGATGGCTCAGAGCCTGGAGCCTGCTTCAGATTCTGTGTCTCCCTCTCTCTCTGCCCCTCCCTGCTCATGCTCTGTCTGTCTCAAAAATAAATAAAACATTAAAAAAAATAGATAAACATTAAAAAAAATTTTTTTTAAAGAACAAAGCAGGCCTGGCGAGCAGGGAGGGGTTGAAACAGGAATGATCTAACACAGGATATATTTTAATGTAGGAGGTTTACGTTTTCTATTTCAATCTGGTGGACAATTAGGATAACATTTCTCATTGCTTTGGCTAGCCGTGCCAAAAATCCACCTTCTTGGTCCTCAGTAGGACCAGGAAGGAGGTGGATGGCTGTCAGAAAATGAAACAAAACAAAAGCAACATTTACTCTTGATAATGGGTCAGCTACATACTATTTGTATGTTAATGATTGGCTACATTGTGTTTACGTTATCTGGTGTGTTTAGTGTTAGCTAAGTAGATTTAGTTTACGTTTAGTGTTCAGTTGAATCTTGGTTTTCCAACATTAACTTACTAGTTCCTTTACTTGAAGGACTCTTCCTGAAGGAAAAAAAAATATTCCTCTCAAGATTTTGAGGTAAAAATTTTCATGGCAGTATTGATTTTCTATTGTTCCTTATGTTTCTATGTATTCCTTCTTCTGGCTCATTTTCATTATCTTATTGTTTATATACACAGAGAATGATCACATAGAATTTTATTCACATAGAATGTTCTCTAAAAATGAACAAAAGTTGGAAAAAAAATAAAACTGATTTTTTTCAGCAAATGCGAAATTTGCATTGTGTGATGTTCTTTAGTCAACTAATTCAAGAAAATACAGTTTTGAAATGTAACTCATTTCTAAAGGTAATTCCAGGTTTGAGGGACATAAGTAAGAGTAACTTGTGAATTGCTAAGTTTTGTTCAGTTTGACCAAGAATGTTCTATTTCTATATCTGTACTCATATTTTGTATATGATAGTACATTTCTTTAAAGGTTAGTTTGTAGTTGTAGGATGCATTCTACATTTTTATCTTAGTGTTAAAACTTTGAACAAAATTTGATGTTTCAAGGTAATTTAAGTAGGTTTAAAACAGTCAAATTTCAGAAAAAGATTTAGTTTTTATACTTACTATGATCCGAAAGAATTGCATGCAAATTAGTTTTAGTGCTGGAGAGATTGTAAAAGATTTTCTGTCGTTTGTAATGATTTTCTGTGAGGTTTGGATACCTTTTGTTTGATGTTTCAAGTTCTCAGTTTTAGTAAAACATGTTGTTTGTCACTAGCAGTAATAGGAAAATGAGTGTAAACATAGTTATTTTCACCCTTTTCTCTGTGATTGTTTTCTACTAAAAGAGTAGGCTCAGCTTTATAAGTAAGCTGACGTTTAAGGGGTACAGACTTTCAGATTTGCAAGATGAAAATGTTTTGAATTTCTGTTTCACAACAGTGTCAATATACGAATTATAAACTTAAGATGGTTGAGATGTTAAATTTTATTCTACATTTTATTTATAACAATCATGAAAAATAAAACAAAAAGAGTAGACATTGAAATTTGAAAAAACGGAATGTTAATTTTTGTAGTTTCTTCTTCGAGTTTCAGGGGCTATTTACTTTGCCTGATTTTAATTTTTAAAGTTACTATGTTTGTGAATCCCAAGCTGTTAGAGGAATTACATTTGTTAAAAGAATTAGAAAACACAGAGGCTTTTGGAAATTTTCCGTTCATTGATTAATTGTGATGACATCTTAATAGTGCTCTTCTGAAATGTGAGTTTTCTGACCCCTGACAGAGATAAATCTCTTGTGGTTCTCCAAAAGGGCATTGAAAGAAGAGCCTGCTTATGGTAGTGAATGTATTAAGTAGACACAGTATCAGATGAAGATGAAGCAAATAGAAATAGTTTAGGAAAAAACCTTATTTTTAAATAGGTATGTTCTATGCATAGTATAGACCTCCACTTTGGCAGATAGTACATTTTTAAAAAATAACGGGAAATGGGAATATATTTGAGATCAGATATGTTATTACACTGATAGGTATTGCTAGTGTAAGTTGGTCTCCCAGGTCCTTAAAAGTTTCTAATTTTATCTTTTTAAAGGACTTGTTTACTATTTTGTACCTGATATAAGGAAAAAGAACTCTAATGAATTCAAATATGCACAGTTTGAATTAAATGTAGTTGTTTATTTAAAAGTAGTGGTGTGAAGTATTTTTGTACTATATTTTAACATTAAAGATACAAAATTATTGTCTTAATGTTTATATATAGTTTTAAGTTAATACTTAAGACTGAATGCTTTGAGGTTCATTTCTTAAAAAGATAAAAATAGTACTTGCATAGATTAAGGTAAATGAGATGCCGCGTGTGAAGTGCGTGTACAAAGCGTGGCGCATGTTTGCTCTTATGGTTACACTAACCTGCCTCAGACGGCTAGAGTGGTAGGCGTTAGCCCAGTGGTTGCGGTTAGGCTTTATGATGAAGTGGTGTGTGCTGGTTTAATAACATGTCGTATTAGGAATTCATTCAAAAGTAACATAAATCTACTTACTGTGCTCAAATAGGCCTCCCGAGAGGATGGAAAAGGAAAGGTAATTTATAGTCGTTTTATAAGCAACATTCTGCTATGATGCTATGAACCTACTTTAATTGGTATGTGTTCGGGGGCGCCTGGGTGACTCAGTCAGTTAAGCGTCCGACTTTGGCTCAGGTCATGATCTCACGGTTTGTGGGTTCTACCCTTGCATCGGGCTCTGTGCGGACAGCCCAGAGCCTGGAGCCTGCTTCGGATTCTCTGTCTCCCTCTCTTGCTCTACCCCTCCCCCCCCCATGCTCTGTCTCTGTCTCTTAAAAATAAATAAAAATAAATTAATAAATAATTGGTATGTCTTATGCTCCTAAATTTTTATACTTTGGTTTTCCTTTAGGGATTTTAAAACCTTGCAAGAATTTCTTTATGCCATTTTGTCTCGAAAATCTAAAATATAATTTATTACTAGATTTTAGAGTTCATGTTAAGACCAAGTTTCATTATAATGCTCTTTTTAGGAGCAAAATTCTTAGACTTGCCTATGTATGAACTCTGACCTTTGGACTGAATCTGAAAAAGCTTAAGGATGCAGTTTGGTCTAGCCATGTTGTGTCACTGATTCGGATTTTAAATTTTTTTAATTTCTCACCTGAATTTTGTGGAAGACTTTAAAAAGTATTTTAACCTTTGCAAATCAAAGGATTAATACATGTCAATAAATTAACCTCTAAATTCTTGACCAAACTATTTAAATGAAATGCAACAATAATAAAAATAACAAAAGTGAGTGTATATCGGATGCTCAGTCTATGGCAGGTACTTGGACTCTGTCCTCATAGCAACTCTGTAGAAAGGTACTTAGAGTTGTGGAAAATAAGGTACAGAGACACTGAATAACTTGTCATAGGTCACACAGCTAGTTAGAGGGAGAGCCAAAATCAGAACCCAGGCAATCTAGTTTTAGATTTCATTAAGCAGTCTCTGCTTTATTATTTGTAATGCATAGGGTTCTCTGTGCTGAACCAGACCATATTAGAGAACAATACCTTAGAAATTCCACAATAATGGAATGTAATAATAAATACATGTTACATATGGTTGCTGTATAGAACTGTGTATGTGTGTCTATATACTGTGTGTGTGTACAGTATCTATTATGTATACACTATATACTGTTATTCCTTCATTATTCGGTGGCAGATTAAAATAGTTCTTTTTTTTAAGTTTATTTATTTGATAGAGTGAGCGAGTGAGCTGTGATCAGGGGAGAGGCAGAGGGAGAGAGAGAGGCAGAGACTGCACTTTCAGCCCAGAGCCTGATGTGGTGCTTGATCTTAGGAACCATGAGACCATGATCTGAGCCAGAACCAAGAATCCGACTCGAACGGCTGAGCCACCCAGACACCCAAGATAGTAAACATATTTAGATCCCAACTCAGCTTCTCATCTGGGGTGTGTGAAAAGCATACGAAATTTTAATTTTATCCATTTTGATGTATTATTAGTTATTTCCAGATGTTTCTAGCGCCAGTACCCATTTCCAGTGTTGAACCATAACTTGGGCCAAGAGTATGAGAGCACCCAGAGCCTTAGAATTATATTTTATAAGATAATGAAGAAATTCATCCCATTGCCTTTGGTAAAATCAATTTATTGAATGTTTTCCTGGAAAGATCCTAGTGAGTTATTATATCCACCAAATATGGGGCCATAGTTATTATTCTTTGCGTTTGGTTAGAAAATACATGAAATCTGCAGTCTTAACAAGTTTAAGTACAGTTCAGTGGTGTTAAGAATATTCACATTGTTGTGAACGGATCTCTGGAGTATTTTCAACTTGCAAATCTAAAGGTCTATACCCATTAAACAAAAACTTCCTTTTTACCCCTGGTAACCACCACTCTGCCTTCTGTTTCTATGAATTTAACTACTTTTAGATATTTCATGTAAGTGACAAATAACACCAGTTATTTGTCTTGTTGTGAGTGGCTTATTTCACATACCATTATGTCCTCAAGGTTTATATCCCTGTTGTGGTATGTGATAGGATTTTTTTCCTTTTAAAGGCTGAATAATATTCCTTTGTATGTATATACCACACTGTTTATTATTACTATTTTTTAAAGAAGTTTATTTTTTAAGTAATCTCAAACCTAACATGAGCCTCGAACTTATAGCAAGAGTCGCACATTCTTCCAACCCAGCCAGCCAGGTGCCCCTTTTATTTCTATTTGTAAGGGTGTTTGTTTGTTTTTGCCAGTTCAGTACTCTTTAGGACTTATACTAAGTTACTGGTCAAAGAAATAAAATAATTCAAGTGAATTGCAGTTTGCTTCATAGACATTCTTACAAAGAGTTTTTTGCTCAGAAATAAAGATTAATGTGAAGTTTTGGCTAAGAAGTGGTTTTAGGCATTCATTTTGTGGTTTCTGGCTTTTGGCATATACATTTCTTATTCATTATTAGAAAGGATCTGTATTATTGTTAAGAGTAGTTTTAATATTTATGATTCTTATATCTGCTAGGTAAATGCCATTTTGGGTTCAGGATCTCACTGCAGTTTCATTAAGTGTGCTTATTATTATTTGCGTCTGGCTAGTAATTATGATCAGTTTTAGTTTCAGTCTTTCTGAAATCAAATATAAGATTGATTTTTAAAAGTTCTCAAGCTGAAAGAATTATGACTTCATTAAGATAATATTCATTTTCATAGTGCTTTTAAAATACATTATGATTAATGAAGCACATCTCGTATTGGTTAGCATATAAAATGATGTTCAAATGTTACAAATAGGAAATTCAAGATACGGTAAGGATTAGGTAGGAAAAACAAATCAGCTAGAACATTGTTTTTCAAAGGCTAAAGGACACCTAATTTTAATTCGTCCTCACATGATCATCACTGCTTATTTGATGTATGTATAATCAAAAAAGACTCTGTGTAATTGAGAAGGACTTGATTCCAATATTTGCTTTGCTTTTAAGAGGAGAATTTTTAAAACTTTTTTAGTTTTTATGTTTATTTTATTGCATTTTTTGAAGTTTACTTATTCTGAGAGTGTGAAGGAGCCATAGTGGGGCAGAGAGAGAGAGGGAGAGAGAAAATCCCAATGTGGCTCTTTGCCGTCAGTGCAGAGCCCAAGGTGGGGGCTTGATCCCACAAACCCCTGAGATCATGACCTGAGCCCAAACCAAGAGTCAGGAGCTTAACCAACTGAGCCACCCAGGTGCCCCAAGAGGAGAATTATTTTTTTTTTAATGTTTTTTTTAATTTATTTTTTTGATACAGAGAGAGACAGAGCATGAGAGGGAGAGGGGCAGAGAGAGAAGGAGACACAGAACCGAAAGCAGGCTCCAGGCTCTGAGCTAGCTGTCAGCACAGAGCCCGACGTGGGGCTCGAACCCACGAGCGTGAGATCTGACCTGAGCCGAAGCCGGACGCCCAACCGACTGAGCCACCCAGGCGCCCCGAGAATTATTTTTTAATATACTTAATATTTGGCTATTTATATTTATAGTATCAGAAACAGTGACCCACTTCCCCCTTCTCATTGTATTCAGATTACAGATTTCAGATAGTATCTCTGAAGTATGTGTTTCAGAGTATTTATGTTCTCCACATACAAAAAGTATATGGGACAACACCATTCCCATGTAGTTCTCTTTAGAATTTTAACATAGTAGATATAAAATTTTGAGTCTTAATGTGCTTACTCTATTATCAGCAAATATTTTCAATTGAAATTCCCAAGGTGAAATTAAATAAAATTTAACTGTATTGAATTTTGCAATCTGTTAGCCATACTTAAAAAAAAAAAAAAAGAAGAAACTCAGTAGGAAAGAAAGACACTAAAAATTAGACCAAGTCTGTATTTTTTGTTTTGTGTTATCTTCATTTAGTGCAGTTAACCTAAAATTTTTAAAATTTAATTAAAAATTTAAATTTTTTAATGTTTATTTTTGAAAGAGAAAGGGGGGTAGGGGCAGAGAGAGAGAGGAAGACACAGAATCTGAGGCAGGTGTAAGGACGCAGGTCCGATCCAGGCTTCCCCTGTACTTAAAGGGGAAGGCGCTGGCTTCTCCTGAAAGGGCGCACCTTAAGGAGGGACAACTCCTGTGGCGCCCAATTGGGAGAGGCGGGCTGATACCTTTGACCTTTCTAGAGGCGGGCCTAGTCACGCCCCACGTGGGGCGTCCTGGGCCCACTCTGATTGGTCAATACTCCAGATGTTATGATTGGCTCCCACGACTGCCAGTATTGATGGGGGGGTAGGGATTGGATCACTGTACACCTGTCATCATTTCCTGTAACTCCCCCTCCCAAAGGGATAAAAGGCCCTGCCCTGTCTTTGTTCCGGGCTCTCTCCACGTGGCCAGCAGGTCGGGTGGAGACTGTGAGCCCGAGCTTAAGCTTGTAATAAAGGCCCTTTGCTTTTGCAGGCGTGACTCGGTCTCCTTAGCAGTCTCTGGCATTTGTTTTGGGATGATTTTACAAACTTGGGTACAATACAGGCTCTGGACTCTGAGTTGTTAGCTCAGAGCCCAACGCAGGGCTCGAACTCACAAGCTGTGAGATCATGACCTGGGCCAAAGTCAGACGCTCAACCAACTGAGCCACCCAGGTGCCCCAAGAACAACTTTTAAAAAGATAAAGTGACCATATGTTTGCACTCATAGGTCTAACAGGAAATTTTCAGAATGATCTAACTTCAAGAAAAGCAGGCAGTTAGTGGTGCTTAAGAAAAATTGATTCAGTATCTAATGGATAGTTGATACCTGTCACAACACAGCATTTTATATACTGTTAAGTGAAACTGCAATACAATCTAAGTTTATTTTGGGAGTGTTTGCTGTATCATTGGACTTAATGAAATGTTTAGAGGTGCAGTAGGCATGACTTTGAATAGATAATGAAAGAAAATGCAAAATACATATTGATTCATGATGTGGTTTCATCTTAGCTTGGGCAAACCATGCAGTATTTAATACATAGTAGCAGAATATTTACTATTGAAGCTTGAAAAGATGTGAGTTCTTTGTGTGCAATCTTTCATTTATGCATGTGAGAGGGTTTTCTTTT
>NC_043709.1:111839425-111859027 GCF_006229205.1 Suricata suricatta
TCTAATTTCTGTATAAGTCTAATTACATGAAATAGAAGTTGGGGTTTTGATTTATTACTTTGCTTTTCTGTTTGGAGTGTAATTGTAACTACTGTATTGTAAATGATGGAAAATAATTGCATATGTTAAAAAAATAGTGTTCAAAAACAGAAAACTACAAAATTAAAAAAAAGAAAAACTATTCATAACCTTTTCAGTAAAAATAAATAAATAAATAAAATAAAAAATGAAAGATAAAGTGAAATATTTTGCATCTTTATTCAAGTCTTCACTTTTATAATATTATTTCCCTGATTCCAACTTAAAATATTTGGAATATTCTGTAAACACTTTTTTCCTCGTAGAGGAAACAGACTCTTTTCAGAATCTTGTTTTAATACACAGAAATCAAAATAGTTTCCCAACTTCCTGCTTACGGTATCAGTGGATTTTAATTGTAGTCCTTAAAATTAAAATAGGTAATATATAGATTTGATTTCTCAGGAGCAGAATTGACGGTGAGATCTGCTACATTGTGAATTCGCTTTTTTTTCGCCCTTTATTAACTGTCTTGAATGCAGGCCCAGTCGCTCTGTGACATTTGCAGCTGCTCTATGACATCACGCACCCCGTCATAAGGGAGCCTGGCTGTGGACTGGAGATAGTCCACTGGCTGCTAATCAAGCGCTGTGTTACAACATTGTGAGGCTTTCCCAGTTACAAGTGTCATTATAAGGATTTTTTTTTATTCCAAAGCCAAATCCGGCCGTCAGTTGCACCATCTTAACTTCAGATTAACTGCTGTCTCTAGTGGGGTTGGTGGTGGATGTGGTGGCATCGGCATAATCTATGTTTCAGGCATCCAATAGAAGAGGATTATTCAGGGGATCTGGAAGAAAAGGTAAATTATGTCTACTATGAGTTCATTCTCCATACTTTTTGAGCCTCGTCAAAAGAGGTATAAATATGAAATATAAAATAGACTCATTTTATTTTTTCAGTTTTTGAGGAGCTGCCTACATGATTTTTGGAATGTGATGAATATGCTCATAGATCTTCCTATGGCCTTCTCCCTCTCTTCATTTAGGCTTTTTATGCAAACATTGCCTCCTCTGGGAAGCTTTTCACAATGGGAATACTTTGACTAGCCTCTTTCCACACTACTCCTGCCTGTCACTCTCTGATCCCTTACCCGGCTTCATTTTTCTTTGGGGAGTTTACCACCACCAAAAATGACATATTTGTCTCATCATCTATTTTCTGTCTCCTTCTGATCTAGGAAAGCAGAAACTTTTCTTGTTCACTATCCCCACTGTCTAGACTGGTCCATATGACAGGCTTCCAATAAGTATTTGCTGAGAGAATAAAAGAATGAGTTAATTCATAAGTATGACTTGTTTCTGTGAGACTTTTTTGTGTACTAAGCCTTGGAATGAATATTTCTCTGTTTTTTCTCTATTTCAACCTGCAGTATGCATATTTTAGTTCAGATGAACTAAAGTTTATGTTCCTATACCAGTGTCTTTTTTTCAAAGACTTAACTGTCTTCTTTTTCCAGAGTTTCTTTAGAATTCTGTTTGCTCATTATGAATAAAGTAATTATAATACCTCTAAGAGATTACTCTTTCTTAGTATTTCTCAGGTCTTTTTTTTTTTTTTTTTTTTTTTTGGTTCTAAAGTATCAGTCACACAATTCGCCTTCTTATTAGTATTTCCACTTAGTTACCCTGCCATTGCTTTCAACCTGGCCTACCTAAAACTGAATCTACCACCCGATACGAAACAAAAAGGTGCTTCTTTACCCACTTTTGGCTCTGGAGTCTCCATGCATGTTCTTAAATCATTGCCAGCATTCATTCTGTGCCATCGGTGTCTGTACAATACACCGCTTCAGACACAGTATATTCCAGTGTGGCCCGTGTGATTAGTATAATGATAATACTACGATGTAAAGATAGGGAGCCACATGAATTTTTTTTATAAATAATGGTGAAGTGTAGCCTCTTTCTAGTGCAGTGATAGGACTAATACTAGTCATGTCAGTTTTGACAACACCAGTGGGAATAGAATGTCTGAATATAGGATGTCTCTAGATCTAAGGGGCTTTTCTGTTCCTTTTTTTTTTTTTTTTCAAAGAGATATTTTAATTCTAACTCTAGGGTATGTCATTTCTGCTGGTCCTCAGCCTGTATTTCAGCAGTTTAACAAAAGAGCTGTCTCATGAATTCCGCACTGACAGAGTTTGGACATAGAGAAGTTTCACTGTAGTTTTCACTGTAGAGTTCCTGTAACTCTTTTAGGAGTACAGTTTTGTTTTAGCTCCCTTTCCACAGCAGATACTCATGACACTAAGCCACTTTGATAGGGTGATTATTTAATAATTGAAAATCTTGAAAATTATACTTGAAAGGTAATTAAAGCAACTTAAAGCATGATTTATATTTATCAAAACTGCATGAATCCTTGAGTTGCTCATTCTTCAAAATAGCTCAGGTCTTTAAAGCCGGATTTCTAAAACTTAAAACTTCTGCTTAAAAGCTTGAATTTTATCATTGACAATAAACGCTGTCAACTGTTTTTCTTGATGAGACAAGCTCACTTCATTTGCTTTTAATAAAATATTTTCTGAATGCTCAAATTTCCATAGTTTGTGTGGCTGTTGGCCATTCTTTTGAGAAAGCTGATCTGCCATCTCAACCCGCAGGTCCAGTCTGTAATGCTTACAGTGCCCTTGGGTACAGTTCCTATTCTGTTTTACCCAGTCTGACCTAGTAACGCTCTGTCAGGGTTACTGGGTATGTTGGTTCTGGCTGTGCTGCTGCGGTATAGCTGAAATCAAGCCTGCTGCAGTGCTCAGTTCTTCACAGTGTGAGCCGGGGCCCAAGGGCTGCACTGAGATACAACAGCAGTTTTCAAAGTGTGGCATATACAACCCTAGGGTAGACTCTAGGCGACTTTCAGGAGGTTTGGGAGGACTAAAGTATTTACATAATAATGCTAAGGCTTATTTTCCTTTTTCTCTATATTGATAATTACACTGATGGTGTAAATGAATCAAGTCAACGGCATCAAACTATACTAAGTAGTCATTGTGTTCTTCACTGACATTCACTTGCAGTTTAAAAAAAAAGTCAGTTTCACTTAAAAATACCCTGATGAAGCAATAAATATTACCCATTGTATCAGACCTTGACCCGAGTACATGTTGTTTTATATTCTGTGTTATGAAATCAGTATGTTTACTGAAAGCATTTCTGCTGTGTAGTAAAGACTGATGGTGTTCTTGAAGAAAAACACTTGAGTGGCGAGATGAACTAGGTGGATTTTTCTCCCACAGGACACCAGTTTTCAAAAAAAGAAAAAAGCCAATAGCCAAACAAACTATGCTAATCAAACTTGAGCATTTAGAAAATGTTTTCTTAAAAGCAAATGCTTTCTTAAAAGCTTGTCACTTCAAGGAAAACAATTGACAATGTTTATTTACTAATAAACATTCAAGTTTTTAAGCAGAAGTTTTGAATTTTGGAAATCCTGCATCTGTCATTGTGAGCTTGATAGTTTTTTGGATTTATAATATTCTGATGAGATTTATGCTGATTTTAATGAACGAGATTTTCCGATAAAGTATCATGAAATATGTCCGCATTTGGGAGATATCCTTAACTGAGTGAGCCAATCTTTTCCAAATAGCTATTGCATGGTTTACAGATTCACCCATGGGAGCCATTCAAAGTGCAAGATTGATAGGGCTCCAGATTCCACATTGCAGCCAATCTTTATGTGAAGCAACCACCTGTTGAGTTTCGGTGTAGTAACAAAGAATGCTATCCACATATTTTGAAAAAGCTATCATAATACTCTCTTTTCCAGTGATATATATATGAGGTCCAAATTTTCTTCATGTATCAACTAAAATAACATTGTAACAGATTCAGTGCAGAAGTAGGTATAAGAATTTAGCTAATTTAAATTAAACCAGACAAAAGAATTTATAAAAAAAGTAAAGCATTGATACTCTTGTTGCTATTTTTTTTGAAATGTAATTATTTTTTTTTAAATGCTATGTATGTTAGCATGTAATGGAATTGTTATTTTTAAGATGTAAAAACTTTTCAGTTTTCATTTCTAATAATCAGTGCACATAACCAATGGTGTGCTGCAGCTGACTTGCAAGAGCCAGTTATGGGCATCTTTTTCCAACTTTGTGTTCAGTGTCATCCATGGCTAACTTGAAAATGCCACAGTAGGAGTTTTTACATTATGGAAGTCAGCAAACCTTTCAGATCAAGGTTCTCCCTTCCCAAAACTGATTGACAAATGTTTACAGCACCCTACTGGATATAAATCACATACACAAAACCTTTTTTGAGTCATTAATAGTTTTTAAGAGTATAAAGGTGTCCTGAGAGACTAAAAAGTTTGAGAATTATTTGTGTGGTGAAAGGAGTACCTTTTGGTGATTGGTCCACAAAGAGGTGGATGCCTTTTTATTATTCATACAGATTTGTCATTTGTAGAACAAATTTTTCCTTTTTTTTTTTTTACTTCGTTATTAAGTTTATTGATTCTATTATGGCATGATCTTTTTGTTTCCACCAAAATGTAATATAGGCAATGACACTCCAGGGGCAGGTGGGCTGAATTTGCTCTGTGGGCTACATTTTGGGTATCTGCCCTTTTCTGTTGGTTATGCAGGCTCATATCAGGGCCTGGTTCAAGCTCTGGCTTCTACACAAAGCCTCTACTTACTGTTCAGGCCCATTCTGATCTTTCTATTCTGTACTCCACGGCTTTCATGACCCGGACAATGGAGCGATTAGTTCTATACTGTTTGGTATGCTATTGTTTCTCAGGAGTTTTGTCAATTCTACTTCATACCCTACTGCACCTAGTACAGTGCTCACCACATAGCTTCTCTTGCATGGATGAAAGCTTTTTACTTTCAGGTTACCAAGGAAGTTTGCTTTCTAAGAAAATGATCTTTGTAAAGAAATCTTTTGTTATAAACTCAGTTTTTAGTAATTGCTTTAAAGTATAAGTAGGTTGGAAATCATTGGTGTTTCTTAATGTGAGGCCCTACACAGAGGCTTCCTTCAAAGTTTGTTTTAGATCTTGTGGTTCTGCTACCATTCATGAAAGAAGCTGGTATCTTTTCACTTATTTCATTTCCAAAGTCTTTGGCTCTTTTGAATAAGTCATAATGAGTAGTGAAACTTAGTAAAAGGAGGCAAAGTTTCTAAGATGACACCGGCCTAAAGGATTGGGTTGTTTACTCAGTGGAAAACGTAGCAGGTTTTAAATCCAGGGGAGCGAAGGTACTGTGTTTTGCTGGTGCGGGTCTCTGTGGAAAGCACTCAGGTGCTGGGAGATGGCTGTACTTTGTGCAAGCTGAGTGATGGTTCTGGCCCTCTAGATGCTCAGGCTAGCAGGGGGGAATCCGCCAGAGGGGTAGGCCAGCTCCACGGCATGCGCTTTCTCTGGATCACACACACAGCAGGCATGCGAGGTCCTGGTCTTCCTCTGGCCTATGCCTTTTTTGTGATTATGGGGGCATAAAAGTAACTGTGATTTTCATTAGCATAGAGACAAGGCATTAACTTGGATCTGGAGTAATACCAGAATATTAAAAAATAATCACCGTATTGAAGTTCTGTCTTTAGTTTCTCTTAGGAAGTTAGGTAGTTTATACTCTGGCTGAAATAAGGACTCACTGTTAGTAGGCCTGAGGTCGTAGTGAGGTAGTTTAACTGCTTTAGAACTTTGTGCTTGGAACATTCTTAGCCACCGAAGCATGGGAACTGAAAGTCAGGAGCATGGGTTCTGTAATAGCTGTCACATCAGAGAATGACTGTTCCAGGACAGTAACCACCTCCTAATGGTAAGTACCCCCCCCCCCATGCTAATCATTTCTTAGAAGCAGCAGAAAGAAAGGAAAAACTGGCCAGTCCTAATAGTGATTGGTAGTTCTTTAAAAAAAAAAAACAAAAGGAACAGAAAATGGTCCAGCCTTAATCCTCAATGATGATCGTTTTTGCAGGTTTCTGTAGCTGGATCAGGCACCCGAAGAGGCTCCCCCACTGTAACTCTAGTGCAGTTACCTTCGGGCCAAACTGTGCATGTCCAGGGAGTAATTCCAACACCGCAGCCATCGGTCATTCAGTCACCACAAATACAGACTGTTCAGGTTAGCTTCCCTCCCGGATGATCGGCCTTTGACTCTCTTCAGTTTCTTTTTCTCCTTTTACTAACTCATTTGCCATCTTTTTTTCTTTGTGTAGCTTTTATGCTCAAATCTTTTTATTAGAAGTTTGGAGGAATTTTCCTTTCCTACGTGGAGTGTGTAGTGCCCTGCGAGATATATTGATTTGATCAAAGATTTGCAATTGGCCGTTAGCTCTTAATTTACAGAATGTGTAATTGTCAGATGAGTTGAGTAATTCTTTGAGTTGTTGCTCCGTACTGAAACACAGATTTATTTAGCAAAGCTTTCCAGTGGCGCTTAAAAATGTTTTGAGAATTCTTTGGTGAAGATATCTAAACACAGTAAAGATGATAGTATTGGCTGTTGTTATGAATAATCACTTTAGTAGATAGGGGGAAATGTAAGTTTATTTTTAATATGTAATTCGTAGGAAACATAGGACATTATCGTCACCTTGGTGTTAGACTTCTATGTCACAAACCCCTCTCAGATGAAACCTTAGTTTTTGTAGACAGGATTATTATGGCTATGATTTAGAGATGTTTTATTGTTTATTATTATCAAAATTGGTCACAAATCCTTAACATTTCTTGAAGCTAAAACACTTTTTGCATCAATAGATGTAAATTAAGTGTGCATTTTTTTTAAAGTTTTTATTTAAAAATGTTTTTAATATTCATTTTTTAGAGACATAGAGTGTAAGGAGGGGGCAGGGGCAGAGAGAGAGGGAGACACAGACTCTGAAGCAGGCTTCAGGCCCCGAGCTGTCAGCACAAAGCCTGATGTGGGGCTCAAACCCAGGAGCCGTGAGATCATGACCTGAGCCGAAGTTGTACACTCAAAATGACTGAGCCTCCCAGGTGCCCCACGTTTTTAATTCCAGTTAACATACAATGTAGTGTTAGTTTCAGGCGTACAGTATAGTGATCCGACAACTCCATACATCACCCGGTGCTCATCATAAGCACGCTCCTTAATCCCCACCAGCTGTTTCACTCATCCCCCCACTCTCCCTCCCCTCTGATAACCAACACCAATGGGTTCTCTAAGTCTGTTTCTTAGTTTCTCTCTCCCTTTTTTCCCCTTTGCTTGCTTGTTTTGTTTCTTAAATTCTGCATATGAGTGAAATTATATGGTCTTTGAAATCATTTGTCTTTCTCTGACTCACTTATTTTGCTTACCATTATACTCTCTAGCTCCATCCACGTTGTTGTAGATGGCAAGGTTTCATTCTTTTTTGTGCTGAGGTAATATTCTATTGTGTATATATATTTATCCATTCATCAGTTGATAGACACTTGGACTGCTTCCATAAATTTGGGTATTGTAAATAATGCTACATAGAGGTACATGTATCCCTTTGATACATGGTCCCTTAGTATTTTTGTATTCTTTGGGTAAATATCCAGTTGTACAATTGCTGGATTGTAGGATTTTTAACTTTTTGAGGAACTTCCATACTGTGTCTTCTAAGTGTCTGCACCAGTTTGCATTCTTACCAACAGTGCATGAGGGTTCCTTTTTCCACATCCTCACTAAGGAGGATGTTAGTATTTCTTATACTGTTGATTTCAGCCATTCTGATTTTTTATTGTTTAATTTTTTTAATATTTTTTTTGAGAGAGAGAGAGACAGAGCATGAGGGTGGAGGGTCAGAGAGAGGGAGACACAGAATCCTAAACAGGCTCTGTGCTCTGTGCTGATAGCTCAGGGACACAGGTTTCAAACTCATAAACTGTGAGATCATGACCTGAGCCGAAGTCAGACGCTTAACTGACTGAGCCACCCAGGTGTCCCTTCCTGACTGTAATTTTAAAACAAGAATGTCTTTCCACTCTCCTTTTTGAATTATGGCTTCTGTTGGGGTACAGATATTTCTACTCTAGTTTTAACTTGGCTGCTATTGGAAGAAAGTGTTGTATTCAGTAGGCTTTCTTGGATTTTGTTATGTGGATGATTTAATTATCTCTGTAGAGGTAAGTGCCAGTGGATCTTACCTTAGAATTCCTACTTGTTGAACAGTGGTCAAGTCACTTAATGATCTCTGTGCATGAACTTCAGCTTTCACCTTTCTAAAATGAATTAGTTATGGTTATCTGAGAGATGTGTGAAAGCCCAGTATAAAGTGGTAAATGTTTGGTGGTGATACATGGTTGTTGACTGCAACAACATTTTTTCTAAGTTCTGTGGGAATGTGTGCTTATATGTGAGTGCCTGTGACCAGAAATGCATGGCTGTATGTGTAGATGAACATGGATGTCCATCAGCGGGCCTTGGGAAGTATATATTCCTGCTTGCATTGTTGATTTCTTTTAATAAGTTCTTTTGATTTTGCCCAAATCAAATTTTTATTTAATTCTAATATTAAGGAAAGTGAGTTTTATAAACTCAGAACTACCCTAGGCCTTGAATTATAATGGCTAAATATATTGAGAGCTGTCATATTGTAGTGATTCATTATTTTAGTTTTCAGACTTGCCCTAAAATCATGTTATTATTATGTGACTTGAAAAATGAAATCTTGCTTAAAACTCTAACCTTTCTTTTTAGAAAAAATTCCCTATTTTGACTTTCAGGAGTCACCACCATCAAGCGCCAACCTTCAGGCTTCTTTGCTTTTTTAAATATTTCTTTTTTTTTAATGTTTATTTTGAGAGAGAGAGCACGAGTGAGCAGGGGAGGTGCAGAATGAGAGAGAATTCTATGCAGGCTCCATGCTGTCAGTGCAGAGCCTGATGCGGGGCTCCAACCCACAAACTGCGAGATCATGACTTGAGCTGAAACCAAGAGTCAGACGCTCAACCAACTTGAGTCACGCAGGCACCCCTTTACTTTTTTATTTGCTTCTTTGAACCTATCCAGTGTCTAGTATGAAGACCTAGCTCAAGTCAGCTGTGGTATTGTGAAGAGGGCAGTGAGGCCGAGATGCTTTATTTATTTATTTATTTATTTATTTATATTTATTTATCCTCTGTCACTAGCTCACTCAGCCCCACTGGATTTGTGGGAGTACATTCAGCGTTGAGATCTTAGGTCTTACGTTATCTTATATTTAGTCCTTTCCTGTCACCTGCCATTCCAACCACTTTCATTTGCATTTCTGTACTATTTATAATCTGTCCCGTCCCTTTCCACCCATACCGGCTCTACAACTAAAACGTATGGGTCTGTGCTCCCTTTACTAATGCCAGGCGTGAGCTACTTCGGTACAGGGTCAGTGTGTTCTTGGGCCGGAAGCTTTGCCAGCACCTGGCTTAGTCCTGCACACACCCTTAAGCACCATTTTTTAGATGAAGGAGATCATATATTTTATGATGCATTTCAGAAACTTTTGTATTATAGGTAGCAACAATTGCAGAGACTGATGAATCTGCAGATTCAGAAGGTGTGATTGATTCTCATAAACGCAGAGAAATCCTTTCACGAAGACCCTCTTACAGGTAAGTCTCCCTTCCAAAAAGGGAGAGTAATTCTGTATCAAACCACTTCTGTTATTGCTTTTTTTTTTTTTTTTGGTTCTGAATCTCATTCGTATATCTTAATTATTGTGTTGTTAAATTATATTTTAGAAAAATACTGAATGAACTTTCCTCTGATGTGCCTGGCGTTCCCAAAATTGAAGAAGAAAAATCAGAGGAAGAAGGCACACCCCCTAACATCGCGACCATGGCAGTACCGACTAGCATATATCAGACTAGCACGGGGCAATACAGTATGTATGCTGCATTCCGTGTGGTACAGTGCGGGCTTTAAGTCTTCTGTAGTTACACCGAAGCACCTTGGGTGTGGCACTAACTTGTTCCGTTTTAAAATGCATCATAACATCCAAACCTATGTATCATAAAATGAAAAGTAAATGTTAAAGAAGTGAGAGATTTGTACTGATAGCTGTCATATACTTTTGAAAAGTAAAAATTTTTTGACTGAATATAGAAGAAAAATTGGGGGTAAAAATAAAGGGAAGGTTTGCCTATTTATATGTTTATATTCATGTCTAGTAAAAGTTTAAACTTTAACTGTTTTTTGTTGTCTTTATAAGATGCATGCAAACATAAGCTATAAATGTCTGTATTTCATTCTTGGTGGCTTTTGTTACCAACAATTACATTTTATGCTTCCTAATCTAAAAGAGGTACATAATGTTTTCTAAATTATGTTTTAAATGTAATTATGTTTTCACTACTCTATGTTAATTTGTGCTGCAGCTTTTTCTAGAAGATAATGGAAAAATGATTTATTTTTAAAACCTACAGCAATTGGACAGATCATTTTATTTGAAATTTTAAACATCAAAAGCTGTAAATAAACAGATACATTCACATTTAGTCTTGTGCATTTTAATGGGCTGTTAATTCTGTGCTTTTTGCTCTAATTAAAGCACTAATTTTTTCCCAAATCAAGTATATTTGATATACATAAAATGCTTTAGTAAAAGAAACAAGAGCTAGGAAGAAAAAAAAGGGGGGAAGAAAAGCCAGACAAGGACAGAAAAAAGAAATCTTTAGAAGAGTAACTTAGGTAATGGAATATGTGTGGTAATAAATACTGTGTTGGTTTAAATGTGATGGTAAGATTTTAGATATGTTTTCTGTTTTCCTTTAAAAAAAAAAAGTAATACCGAGAAAAATTCTCGTCTCATTTTAAGATGTGGCTGTTAAAAAGCTAACTATAATCCTTAATATCTGAGCAGATCTTATATAGTCTCTATTTTTTTAGAGGTTTTTCTTTTGGTGGTGGTAGATTTGCAATATTAAACTAATTCTCCCTTGGTAATTCTGGTTCTTCAGGTAGCTCCTACAATGACACCTAGCAGAATTGGGGTATAATTTGTCCACAGCCTCTATAAGATACTGAATGGACATGTCCAAAGTCAATGTTAGGAAAAGGAAACTCCCCACTGTCTCTGTAAAGAGTTAGACCTGAGGTTTTAACTGTTATTTTTCTTTTATTACTTCTCTGATTTAAATACCTTTTTGTCTTGCCCAGTGGGAATAGATGGTGGGAGTTTTAGAACTGTAAATTAGAATTTGCCAGATGTATGCCTCCACAGTGTAGCAAGCACACAGGCATGGGAGTGTGAGCACCTCATGCCCTCAGCCCCCAAGAGTGGCTGGCTAGGGCTTGGAGCTGCTGGAGACTCCTGGCTATTCAGGTCTGGTCTTGAGCAGTGGACTGTACACATACTATCAGTTTCTATTTGTGATGTGATAGGAGAAAGGTTGGAAATTACTGGTAAGATAATGCGAAGACATCTTAAAGTTTGGGGGGCTATCTAAGAGGCTATCATCTTAAACCTTTCTCTGGCATATCCCGGTGCTGCTTCTGGTGATCTCTTTACAAGTGATACGAAAGTGGAATCATTGTTTATTTTGCCTATTTTATTAGCTGAAAATTTGAAATTGTGCAAACGTTGGGTTGAGAATAATACAGAATTGCCACACTCTGGGGTTAGTGTGAGGGCAAAAGGAAATAACAGGTAAAAGTGGGAGAAGGCAGAACCGCTACATTTGACCCAAAACAGCTGTAAGTTTGCTATGGCCGTGTCTCCTACATGGTCATTAAACTTTTCCCTCCGGCTAACAACAGAGCCTTTATTTCTTGTGCTCTGCGTGCAGGCGCTTTCGGCAGGGGCTTGGCGTGAAACGTCACTGTGGGTGCGTGTGGTGGGAGTCGAGTCAGGAGAAGAGCAAGTCGAAAGTTTAGAAGTTAGGCGTTTGTTTGCCACGGTTTGAGGTCATGGACTGTGTTTTGTTTAGGCTTCTTACTTTGGACCCATACAGTAGATCCTGGCGGTTATTTTAATTAAAAGCTGTAGTTGCTCTGTGTGTGCCTTTGGCAGGTGAAAATTACCAGTTTTATTGGTTCATGAGTGATACTACTTTTGTTAAAAATGTATCTCTTAGACATTTGGGGACAGTTGCTTCGGTTGATAATTCTTTCTTCTGAAAGGTGAATACTAACATTTAAAGTTTTTAGAAGACATTTACTTTGATTGGAGGGTAAATGTATATTTACACATAGATAAGATCCATTTTCATTAATCATTTTTTTAAGTAGGAATAACTTAACAGATATTAGTGCTTTCATGTTCCTGGATATCTAGAAAGAGAAACAATTACAGGTTTTTAGACTAGAGGAGTTTATTTTATTCATCTGGGTATCTGTTTTCGAGACCCTTTCATAAGCTTTTACTGTAAAGTGTATTTTTTTAGGTTTAATTCTTTCTTCAGCTTTTATTCATGGATGACTTTCCCCCAAACTTTGCTTTGGTTTTTCTTTCAATGATTATTTTTATTATTTTTTACATGTTTGTTTATTTTGAGAGAGAGTGAGAGAGCGGGCGCGAGGGCTGGGGAGAGGCAGAGAGAAAGAGAGGAAATCTTAAGCAGGTTCCACACCAAGTGTGGAGCCCAACATGGGGCTTTATCCCACAACCCTGGGATCATGACCTGAACTGAAATCCAGAGCTGGTTGCTTACCCAACTGAGCCACCCAGGCTCCCCTCAAAAATCATTATTTTACATTGCTTATTTTTAATATGGTATAAATAGTTGGTTGAGGTTAAAAACAAAAAGAAATAAACTATGAAGGACTTCCTGTGTCAAAGTTGAAGAAATAAAATATGAACGAGTGTACTCAGGCTTTCCCGTATACAATCATATTTTTCATGATCGAAAGTTAGCTGTTTGACAGAAGTTGGCCTTACTGTTTCAACTTATTTTTTTAATCACAGAAACTAAGAAGTGAAAGTTAGAATAGGCTACTCCCAGGGAGCAGTGAAAATAACTCTAAATAGGCAGGGATTCATTATTGCAACACCATGCAAGAAAGCTACAATTGCAAAATCTTTACTGGAAGTACAGATCTTAGTGATAGGTTTGTTGTATGCCAGTTAAGTCATTCTGGCCAAAGAAAATCTCTTATGTCTCAAGAGAATACTTCTGAAAGAAAGCAGTTCAGATAATCTCAGAATTAGCAAAGAATGTTACTTGTGCCTAAGACGTTTAAGATCGCCATTTAATGGGAGTCATCCACATAGATTGAGTAAAAGCAGCGAAAGACATTTAAATGTTTGTAGTTTCTTCATTCATTAAATTTTCTCTAAAGACAAACCTTTCTCCCCCTAATCCCTTACTCCGTTATACCTGATCTCTTCCCTTACCAATTAACGACCATCACCCAAGATTTTTTTTTCTAAATGTCCCTTGTCTCTGCTTGCTCCTGCTCTATTTTATGACGAACCTTGTTAGAATGAGTCTCTATTAACTCATCTTTACTGGGATTCTTACACACTACAGGTAAGTGGCTCAGTCCAAAATCCATTATAAAAGAGATCTGTGTAAACTTTTGGGGCTGCTTAAAAGAATTCAGCATTCTTAGGAGACCTGTGAATACACACCAATTCCCTTTCTTCATAAAAGGAATCTGCGTGATAGGTGCATACATTCCGAAGTAAATGCAGTTGCATTTATAATTCTTAGTAGTGACTTTGCTCACATGCTCCCGAGGTAGCTTTCCGAGCAGACACAGAAGGCTTCCGCTGCTTCATCTTGCTGTTGCTCTTCTCGCTGCAGCACGAGGCTGTGCTGGTCTTTCTTCAGCACAAGCACTCACAGGTTCTGTTCTGTGCTCACTTCTTATATTTAACTCTGAGAATTCACTGGCTTAAGGTCTGCTGTTCTTTTTTAAAATTCATTCAGTGAAGTTTTATTTACAAGTTTTTTTTTTTTTTTGCAATTTGGAATAAAGATAGCTTTAAATTATAATTAAACATTTACATGTTTACATGTTTGAATTAGCTCCTACGTACAAGTTTAGTATTATAGAGCTTTTAGTGTCAGGTGAAAAGAAGTCAGATGAAATCTTAATGAATTCTACTCCTTCCCTTATTTATCTTTCTCATCTTCCTTTATTGATTATAAAGACTTTAAAATACTACTTAAAATTTTTTTTTAATGTTTATATTTATTTTTGAGACAGAGCATGAGCATGAGCAGGGGAGGGGCAAACAGAGAGGGAGACATAGAATCTGAAGCAGACCCCAGGCTCTGAGCTGTCAGCACAGAACCCGACACGGGGCTCAAACTCATCACCTATAAGATCATGACCTGAGCCAAAATCAGAAGCTCAACTGACTTCAAATATTACTTTTTTAAATTATAATTTTTTAACCAAAATTCTCAAATTTTAATCCCACACATATTATTTTCCTTACTTCTATGATATTAGTAGCTCCAGGGGAGGAGTGCTCAATGGCAATGAGTAGAAGTCACAGATTTTTTAAATACAGGAATAATTAAAGAACTTCATGCCTAGACTAGTTGATATACTGGTTACTGTAATATATACGGTCAGTTGGGGATGAGGAAACCATACTTGTGTTAATATGGATTTGAAACCAAATACCATGAACACAGAGACATTTGTGTAACCACTAAAACCACCTGAGTAGAACAATGTTTAGTAAATTAATGAATTACACTCTGTGTAGACAAACTCTTAATGTAAGGTCAATGTGCTCAACGTTCAACTTGCGTATAAGGTGACCTACTTAATTCTGGGGGTATAGCTTACCTGAGACTTTAGGAGAAAAAATAAACTAACTCGTGGAGCACTAGGACAACAGAGCCTAACCTCTACCCCCCATTTACTACTAGCAATAATATGCTAGCAGGCTTGAATGGACATTGAAGTAGATTTAATTGATTATGTAATCTGGATGTTCAATTTTAATTCAGTTTGGACAGTCTTATCAAACTAATGTTTGATGACTTAAAAGAGGAATATCAATATGCATATAATCTGAAATAGAAAAGCTTTTACTTCTGCCTGAGTACCAACCAGTCTTCATGGACCAATGTGCACTCTTCCTTGTGATCTGCAGTGTGGCCGTTGATAGATGCTTTTATGCTCCACTTGCAAAACTAGTAGGAAACACAAAGGCATTTTAACCTCACTGATTACTAATGGCCTTCATAGGGGACTATCATTTTATTAAAAAATGGTTGGCCAGACATATCTAGGATTTGCTTTGAAATACTTGGGACCAAAAAAGAAGGAAAAAAAAATAGTTTGGGAATAAGTTGGCAGGGAAAAATAGAAGACACAAAATTCTTTGTACTTTTATATTGCTAGAAAATTTACTTAAGTTTTAAAAAAAATAGGTAGGGGCTCCTGGGTGGCTCAGTCGGTTGAGCGTCTGACTTCGGCTCAGGTCATGATCCTGCGATTCATGGGTTCGAGCCCCATGTCGGGCTCTGTGCTAACAGCTCAGAACCTGGAGCCTGCTTTGGATTCTGTGTCCCCCTCCCTCTGCTTCTCCCCTGCTTGCACTGTCTCTGTCTCTCTCTCAAAAATAGACATTAAAATTTTTTTTAAATAATTAGGTAAAACAAAAGATGTGACTAAACTCAGTTAATTTCATCTTAAGTTTTCCTGCTATTTAATATATCTTGAAATGTGTTTATTGAAAGCGCATATTTTGTTATCCTTGAATATCTTGTACCTAAACATTTCCTTTTCACATGTTGAATACACACACACACACACACACACACACACATGCACACGCACGCACGCACACATGCACGCACCCTAATTCTAGTATCCTGAATCACTGGGAAATCTTGTTGTCAAATGAGAGGTATCATTTTCAATGGGAAGATCCTCTCCAGTTTGATAATGCCAAAATCAAGAGGCCCTTTAGTATAAAAAATAAAAGCCAGGTTAAAGTACAAGACTTATCAGTAGAAATGTTTGCCCCTGGAGCTAGGTGTGTGTGTGTGTGTGTGTGTGTGTGTGTGTGTTTAACTTTGTTTTCCAAATATATTCCAATATAATGACTTGACCAGAAAATAAAATGCTGAGAGGAACAGATTCTTGATATGTCAACTTTTCACTGTGTGGAAGCAAAGAAGTTTTGGTTGGAATTATGAGGAAACATTGAAAAAAATAAGAAAAATATGAAAAGAATAAAGGGTCTTTGTTATCTATTTCATGCTCTTACCCTCAGCAGCCACTACTCTCACCGTAGATATTGTACAGAAAGCTAGTCCCAAAGCTTGCGCATTGTGTTGGCATTGAAAATTAAGCTCTGTAATTAGAACTGGAAGCCATACTTTACTGAGCTTTCTAGATTCACAGGTGGCTTAGATGTTTGCTACAGCCTGTCCCGAGGGCATGATGGCCGTCATTCATCCTCGTGCCTGCTCTCCGCTTGGCGTGTGCTGCTCCCACGCTGTGCGTACACTGCCTGTGCCTTTTCTCCCTAAAGCACTAAACTGCCTGTCAACTGAAAACACCCATTCAAATATACGACAATGTATGAAATTCATTCATGTCCAGTCATGAGTATCTGAGGAAGCAACATCCCTTCTTCTTCAGACTTCTCATTTAAGTGGGCATAGTTAGGTTTCTTCCAAACCCTTTTACTTATTACAAAGGGTGAACCCTGAGACCCTTGAAATCTTATTTTTAAAATGTGTAGAGGGGGTGCCTAGGTGACTCCGTCAGTTAAGCGTCTGACTCTTGCTTTCAGCTCAGGTCATGATCGCAGTTTTTTGGATTGCTCCCCATGTTGGGCTTTGTGCTGACAGCGTGGAGCCTGCTTGGGATTCTTTCTCCTCTCTCTGCTCCTCTGCCCCGCTTTCTCTCTCTCTTTCTGTCAAAAATAAGCTTTAAAAAATAAAATGTGTACAGAACATAATGCTCTACATGAGCCAGATAAACAAAGGGTTTTTACATGAGTTTCTCAACCTCAGCGCTGTTGACATTCTATAACTGATTCTTCACTGTCCGTCATTCCTATTTTAACGGTGTCCTGTCAAAGAACAAAAACACAGAGAATACATCATGCTGAAACCTTTTGAAAAATGTAAACCCGTCTTTCTCTTTTAGGCCCTAGAACCTCAGGTCAAGGAACTAAAAATTCATGGTTACTCTTTCCAGTAGTTCTGACAGGTTTATACAATCAGGTCTTTACATAAATGGGCCTTCGCTTAGATACTGTATAAATCAGTAGAGAATAAGATGGAAATATTGACATACACTTACCCACTATTGTAACATTACTGTAGAGCATTTGTATTGATTTATAGGCCTTGTGTTATTCTGATGTGTTGTTACCTTCATAGTAAATCTACTGAGCAGATTGATATGTGATTTTTTTTTTGAAGTGTTCTGCTTAACCTCTGGTACTTAAACTACAACATAGGGTCATACTATTTATGTTAAAGTATACAGAAGTCTCGGATGTTTTAACAGTAATTGAAACTGAATTAGAATTGAATTGAATTAGAGTGAAACTTAAAAAACAAAACATTTGATCAGTTCTTTGGAAACTTGTGGTTAATATGTTAACTTTTAAACATGGCTGGCCGGTCCCCGTGTACAGAACAAATCCATCTCACGTCTGCTGCCGTGAGCTGCAGTCATTCAGGACACGTGTATGTCCTGGCTATGACAGATGTGAATATTGTAGCACAAATTCTTTCAGTAGTTATTTTTTAGGATCCTTTCCAACGTAACATTTTATATTTCAGTATTCTCCTCACATAGTCAAAATGGTGAAGGTGGCAGTTTTGTAGACGTAAGCTTAAAAGCCAAAATATATAGTAATATAGGTCCCATTAAAAGCCACTTTCTTTTGATAAGTTAGACAAGCAGTTAGCTGAATGAGTGTATAAATTCATCGTAATTGTGATGTTCGGTGGAATTTCACTGACCATTTTTTAAATATTAGAAGAATGTTATTTATCTACAACTAAAAACATCTGGAAGAATGGAGAAAATCAAGAGGCTGAACTCATTCCCTGTCTGCATCTCCACTCTTCCTCTTAAATAATTTAGTTGGATGGATACCATGGAGGAGGGAAGCTCCATGGGTTCTCTGTATTTCAAATAATTCTGAATACAAGATATTTTCAAGTGTTCACGAGCTTTTTCAGAGTGTTTCCCCATGAAGCCTCTCCCGAACAACTCAGCGTAGGGAAAGAAGGGTAACTTGAGAATGAGGAGCGTTGGTAATTAGACCCCCAGTATACTCTTCCCATATGGGATTATTAAAAATGAATCTTGAAATTCTCTAATATTTCTTTTCTCTTTCTGTTAAGTTGCTATAGCCCAAGGTGGAACAATCCAGATTTCTAACCCAGGATCTGATGGTGTTCAGGGGCTGCAGGCATTAACAATGACAAATTCAGGAGCTCCTCCTCCAGGTGCTACAATTGTGCAGTACGCAGCCCAGTCCGCTGATGGCACACAGCAGTTCTTTGTCCCGGGCAGCCAGGTTGTTGTGCAAGGTATATTTTATCAATCTGATACATTTAGAATACACCATATCACACCGCTTAGTGGTGCTTTTATAGTTTTCTGAAATATACAGGAGGCAGATTTGGGGCGGGGGGAGGCACTTTAAAAGGCTTGAAGAAGGAATATTTCAGTACATTAAAGAAGTTAAGTTATGTGATTTTCTACTTTTTAACAGGCCTTCAGGGCACCATGATGGGGGGGAAAAAAGACTTCGACACATTAGTTTTTAAATTAATTAAATATCCTTCATCTTGGGCATTATTGATAAATGTTGTACCTAATGCATATTTTTATTATCTGGTCTCTGAAGATTTATGTATTTGGTGCATGGTGCACTGAATTGGGGGTTTTCCCCAGATGTTACACTCAAGTCTGACTTCTAGACATCTCATTTCCAAACAAATGCTAATATTTGTTTTCTCTAGACCATTCCAGGTATTCATTCTATCTCATATGGAAGTAGTGAAATAAAGCAGTTGGGATATAGTCCTAAGCTTTTGGGGTAACCTAAGATTTCAGTTAAATTCAAGTTATAAGTTTTTTAAATGTCATTCAGTTGTGCTCATAATATCTATAATGTATTTAATACAGCTTGCAAAAATCCTATATTTTAATTTAATAACTCTATTCCTCTTGGCATTTGCTTAGGATATTTGATGTAGCACTAGTTTTAAGGGGAATAATATTCATTCTTTTGGTTTGAAAGTCTTGCAAGTATAGAAAAACAGATTCTGACTGACAAGTCTCTTGATAATTAGCTTTACTCTTAGGTGTTTTGGAGGGTAATGTGGACTATAATAAAAGCATATGAAGAACTGAAGGAGTTCTTTTATGGAGTAAAAAAATTCATAGTACTTCCCTAGTACTTTGTTGTCTTTACTTTGTAAAATCAAAGCCATCTATTTTATTTCCCCCGGTTCCCACAAACCCTCTGTTTAAATAAGTAATCATAATCATCGTTTCTTCTAATTTATCTTCTTTATATGGAAAATCCACTGTAAACCTGATATTTTAACATAAGGAGAGCTTTAAAAATGTTTTGTGTTTTGCATAGATAATACAATAATGAGTTTTGTGTTTTGCGGGTTTTATTTAAGAAATCTTTTTATTCT
>NC_043709.1:111859127-111895461 GCF_006229205.1 Suricata suricatta
GCAGTTCGTGGGTTCGAGCCCCATATTCGGCTCTGTGCTGACAGCTAGCTCAGAGCCTGGAGCCTGCTTCAGATTCTGTATCTCCCTCTCTCTCTGACCCTCCCCTGCTCGTGCTGTCTCTGTCTCTCCAAAATAAATAAAAACCATTAAAAAAGAAATTAAAATACTGCTGGGTAGGGGTTCTGCTTCTATGTTCAATACAGGGTCACTGGGGTTCTCATGTTTCTCTCTATCACCTTCCATCCTGTCATTCCTTTGAAAGGTCACAGCAATTTGTGAGTTCTTAGACCCTCTCCTGATTGAGCCCTCAGCAGTATTTAACACGGCTGACTTCTGCTCCCTTTACTTCCTTGATACTATGTTCTTACTGTTGTTTCTTTTTTCTCCTACATCACTTTCAGATTCCTTGGTTGGTCCAGTCTTCCTCTGCTCATCTCTTCGGTGTTAGTGGTGCTAGTCAAGATTGCATCCTGGGCCCTCTTCCACTTGACTTGAGCACTCTGCCTGAGCAGGGCTTCACTTCACTGTGACCATGCCCCTGACTCCAGCTGGCTATTTAGAGGTTCCACACACATCTCTTGACTTTTTAAGACCAAAACCGCATCCATTTCCCCCACCCCAGTCCCCCTTTGATTTACCCCATTTCAGTAATGGACCTCTGTCCAGCCTGTCGCCTCAGGCTGGAAACCTGTGTGTCATCCCTTCTCCCTCCCAGCCCAACCACACATGTCTCCGCCCCTCTCCACTTGGGCTGTCCTTATTCTACTTCTGGCTGCTGTCCCCTCTGCCCTGTCCTCCCCTCTACCAGGTGGCTGCCCTGAAGCTGCTAGTTGTGGAGCAGCTTCCTGATTTTCCTAATCATGCCAGACGTGGCAGATCCCTTCTTGGCCCAGTTTTTTTGAGAATTGTTCCTGAAAGTTCAGCCTCCCTTTCTTCATCCCTGTCAGTAATTCTGGGAGCTACTAATACTCCTTAAAAACGAAAGTCTCTGCCTCTAACATTTTCTTTTTTCCGTTACACCCTCAATTCTGCAGTTCAGAGTGGTATTTCTTAAATTCAGATCTAATCATGTCAGGCTCCTGTTCAGAATTCTTTAGCGAATGCCTGTTGTTACACAAAGGTCAAAATCCTGACCACCCAAATTGCTGCTTGATCTAGGCCTTGCTTCCTTTACTAGACTTCTCCCTCTTTTGTAATGCAGCTGTGTGCTGGATTCCTTTTATTTCCCGTGCTGTACCATGCTCTCTTGCCTTTCCAGGGCCTCACACTTAGCCATTCGCCCTGACGGGAACACTTAGGCCCATCATTTGCATTATTCGGTCTTCATCTTAGATAGTATGTTCTCCGGGAAGCTTTTCCTGATCTTGCAGATCTGGTTCAGATAACACGGGGTCAGTTCCTACTGTACCCTTTTAGGCCATGTGTGACAAGTTTAGACAGTAACTTCTGTTTGGATAGGGATCCTTAGTACCTAGCACAGTCCCTGGCATATGATAAATGTTTAATAACCATTTATTAAATGAAAGTGAATTGCTCTTCTTCTGTGAAAATGTTATTAGTTTTATGTGCTGGTTAACTGAGTTTATCTGGTCCCTGGAATGTATTAAAAACTTCACTAGTAGCCGGAGTCAAACAACCAACCTCCTTCTTTCCTTTCTTTCCTTCGCCCTTTTTTTATACTAATATTTATTGAACACCAAACTGCCAATTTAGAGAAATTAAATTAAAATCAATCTGAACTTTCTGAAATTGGTAATAAAATTGACTAGTACTCTTGGGCCCAAACCCTTAGGCAGGGCTGGGATGGAAAAGAATCTGTCATGGAGTCTCTGATTGGGATCAATGTCTGGCTTGATCTCCAGACTTTCTTAATCAGATGTCTTCAGTTCATGTGCTCTGGAGAATTACTAGAATCATGAATACTCCCTGAAGTTCCACCTCCTGAATGTCTGAGTGTAAAGTCCCCACCTTTATTAGAAAGTGCCTAATTGAATAAGAAAAATGTGGTGGAATGCCTTTTTATTGGCATAAGGTTAGGTTGAATTTTAATTATGTAAGTGAATGGGTTTTATTCAACCCACTGGTGAAGATAAAAGGTCTCAGCGTCATGTCACTTATTTTTGTGCAGTAGACATGCAGATCATTTCTTTTCCCAGACTATGGTCTGTTATACAGAACAAAACCTAATTTTTTATCTACCTTTGCCATTATTAAGCCTCCTGTAATGATCTAGCTCTTCATGCACTGAACATTCATTAACTGATCCAAATAACATTTGAAATTAAAATAAAAATTATGAGTAGTAATCGTGATTTATTTATGAATTTCTTTTAAATCCCCAAATTCTTTTGATGGGATTTTAATATAGTAAAATAACTGAGCCTCATGAAGTTGCTGATTTTGTAGATCGAACAGATCAAATAGAAAATTCCTGTGATTCTTAACTAATATTTATGGAAGAATGCTATATAAGTTGCTACATTTGGCACAGTGAATTTTTTAAATGTCAGTATTTATTCCTTTTAAGTGAAATTAGCAAATTCAGTGTCACCTTAGGAACAGCTGGATTTTATCATGCTGTAGCAAATAGTACAGCAAATAAAACTGTTAAGTGAACAAAGGGGGCTGGGTATTTCTTTCTTGATGAATTTAGAAGTGCCTAAGAAATACATTTCTGTGTATTTCACAATGTTTTTCTGGGCTGATTGTCAGGTTGTTGGTTTTGTTTTTTTTTTTGGTCTCTCTGTGTTTTTTTCTCCTGTGAATTATGAAAAATGTAGAGTTTATACCCTCTTTGTTTATCTAGAAACCTTGGATAGAACAATAATAAAGAAGTTAGTTGTTCCATAAGAAACAATCTTGAAACTGAATGCTAACAAGACATTTTTGTTTTGCCACAACCCACCCATCTCAACAGATTTCTGTGTAAAAATAAGAAACAAGACCATTAATATGGTTTATTACAGGAAGGGTTTTTATAGGGCTTTGGTTTCACTGAGCTCCTCTGTGACAAAGCAAATTGATGGCAGTGATAGGCTAGTGATGTCATTGTGATGTCAATGACTCTTACTTATCCTGCACATGCTTGCTAGTTTGGAACACTGTATGTGGACCTTTGATAGGGGAGGCAAGACAGTTCTGTATGCAGAAGCCCATCATGGCTGTAACTGGAGATGAAACAGGTAAGGATTTTAAAGAGAGACTTAAATTAATTCTGATTTTTTTTTGAAGTTTAGGAGAATTTAGGAATCTCAGTGTTTCAAAAATTGCTAATTTTCTAGTAGCTGAGGAGTAAGAAATTTCCTTTAATATGTATCTGTATGTATTCAACACATTCTGTTAAGGCATCTTAATGTAAGGGCTTCTTTGTTCAGCTTATCGCTTGTTTGACCAAGGCAGTAATCCTGTCTCTTGTCTCCATATACTGCTTTGCTAAAATAAGCTGTTACTTCATCTGCAACCTGTTGCAAATCCAGTGCAGCTACAAGTTAAACATATGTACTGTTCAACTTGTAAAAAATTAAGCTTCCGATTTCATTGTTGTGTACAAACGTTGCTCCAAAACAGAATAGGTTTAAACTCAGCGTGTTAGGGGTGTTTGCGTGCCTACTGGTCTCTTTCCTCCAGTATTTAAAATGGTCTGTACCTCAGCTAATCAAGTTCAAAGGGCTGACGTCACTACATTTCCTGGAATCGTGTTCGGCAGGGAAGTGGAAAAGTTAAACTCCAAGCGAGCTGCACATTGACGTCAGCCGCGAGTCATGCTGTGATTTAGTCAGTTCCTTTCTGCTTTGTCAAGTGCTGCTGATTTAGAGCTGTTAACTAGCTCGCCGCTGCCTCTGTCTCCGAGATCCCTCTTAGGCTGAATAGCTTTTCTCGTAAGCCTTACGTTAACATTTCTCTTGAGGTAAGTATCAGCTTGATGAGGAGGAAGGCTTTGTGAAGCCTAGGCTTGGCTGGGCAGCCCTCCGCAGCCCTCTGCCCCGCCTACGAGGACGGACGTGGTAAGGTTGGGCCTCCCGGCTGAGGCTGCCCCGCACGTGCCCCGGGAGAGGTGGGCTCGGGAGCTCCAGGGTTTCCATGCCCCTTGATCGCTCCTGGCACTTGCTAGTCAGGTGCCCTCTAGTGTTCAGTCAGGGAAGTGCTGGACTTAAATTGTTTTGCTCCCGGTCACAGTTCTTTAAAGTGGTGATCCGAAATCCTTACATGGTTTGCTTTTCTTAAGTACAGGGAATGGTTCTGACTTAGTTACTAATATCCTGTATGTGGTTGCATCGTTGCTTATTCAGGGATGTCTCATTTCTAACCCCGTTCTGAATTTGCACTTGACTTCCTGTAGAAGGGATGATTGTGCACAGCTTCACCACAGTTTAGTTTTTCAGAGGTAGTGGGTCTTGGTTCTCTTCCTAGAGGAGACCATTATATTGTTTTGAGCAACTAAAACTGGTATTAAAGCGTTTTGAAAATTATCTTGAGGCACTATTATTTTTCTCAGGAGTTTTTGTGAAATTTTAGAGAAGCTATAAATTATAGAAGCTCTCAGATGACAGATCTATTGTAAGTTATAGATGGACTTAATCTCAAGTACTTCATGTCATATGCTAGAAGCAAGAGGAATTTTGTGCATATGTTTGATTAAAAAGTTTTAGTTGGTTTATATCTTTCTTTACTAAGCCTTTAATTCCAATTCTCATGACTAACCATGAGAGAAAAGTAAAATATAAGATTTGAAAATACACAGAATATATTTAAAGATGAAAGTTAAAGGTTAAAATTTGAATATATTTTTAACCATTGCTTATAAATAAGTGAACATTTTTATATATTTATGTGACAAAATGAGCATACACCATCCTTGAATGGATTTTTTTTCACAGTTTTATCCATACTGGTTAAACATGAGTTAGTTTTTCCAATTTAAAATTTTCCAAATGCTAAAACTTTTTTCACAAGACCTCATTGTGCTTTAGAAATTAGTATTTTTAGAATCTGATTCGTTTTCACAGAACCAATTTTATTTTGAAGTACTATTTAAAAATGAAAATCACTTTTTTTTTTTTTGAGGAGCCCAAAGAGCATAGGGTTTAAGAGACTTTTATTTTGAAGGAATAGTAGAGCAGCTTTAACACCCACCTTTGGATTATATCATTTTGGGCTACTTGTGTGAGTTGGCGAACCAAGTGGACTGATCCAGATCTTTGGCTCACACATTTTTTTGACCATGGCCCACATTATACATCATGATGCAGTAGACCAGTGTGTGTGTGTGTGTGTGTACATAAAACAAATTTTAAAAATAATGCTTTCTTTACATATAGTAAAGATGTGATGTACTTATACTTTTTTAATGCTATTCTTGGTTCATGAAATTGACTTTACAACCCTCTAATGGTCTACCACTTGTAGTTTGAAAAACTGATCTAGATCAAAATCAGGCTCCTAACAATGACTGGTCTGGGAAGAGTTTTTATGAGTTTTTCTTTTTAATGTTTAAAATTGAGAGAGAAAGAGAGAGCACAAGCAGGGGAGGGGCAGAGAAAAAGAGGGACACAGAATCTGAAGCAGGCCTCAGTACAGAGACTGTCAGGACAGAGCCTGATGCAGGGCTTGAATTCATGGACTGCAAGATCCTGACCTGAGCTGAAGTTGGGCATTCAACCAATTGAACCACCCAGGAGTCCCTAGAAGTGTGATCTTCCCTAAGATCATGGAATCAAATGCAGAAAGTGAATATCTAAGGTTTATAGAATTGTATTATTGATTATTTGGGGTATAGTTTAAATTTTTGTTAGAAACAGTTTTTTGGCTTTATTCATAAGCTGATTATGTTAAGAGCCTAATTCTATGTTTTCGTCTCGGAGTCTAAAAAATTCTAGTATGTTGTATTTAGCCTGGATTTCTAAACTGTTAGAAACAAATGTTCCAACTTATTCAAATTTGGAAAATAATATCTTAGCTAATATTTGATGCATGAGAGTAAGGATATGTTTTACCCGTGAAAGGAAAGTACTCGAAAAGGTTTTTGTTTGGGAATTTTCACATAAAAGAATGGTTTGAATTAGGTGTAAGAGCTTAAAGTTATAATTTAACAAAGCAAGTTACAATTGTGTTGTAAGTGAAAAAAAAAACCCAAGTCATTTATCTACCTTAAGTTTTAATGAAACTCCAAATCTGTATGGAAGGTTACTGAACTTTCCATTGTGCTATTTTCCCACTATTTTTGAAAAAACTCAGAGAAACATAACTTGGGATGATTGTAAAACTCTGCCTGGTTTTATTTGCCTATTTGACTGTATCACCTAATAAGATAATTATACTTTGCATTTATGTAAACATTCAAATTTGAAAAATCACAGTGTTGCAGTATACATACAAATACAAATGTGGTTAGTGCTATCAAGGAAACTGTCAGATTGTGAGAGACTTAGAGGAAGCAGGTAATATAGGTTGGAGGATCAAGGTAGGCCTCACTGAAGAAACTATATTTATTTTTTATTTTTTTTAATAATTTTTTATGCTCTTTATTTATTTTTGAGAGACAGAGAGAGAGAGAGACAGTGGGAACAGAGGAGGGTCAGCCAGTGAGGGAGACACAGAATCCGCAGCAGGCTCCAGGCTCTGAGCTAGCTGTCAGCACAGAGCCCGACGCGGGGCTCGAACCCACGAACTGTGAGATCATGACCTGAGCCGAAGCCGGACGCTCAACCGACTGAGCCACCCAGGCACCCCGAGAAACTATATTCAAATACCCCAGAGAAGAAGCACTTTCCATTTATTTTTACTCATGCGCTCAGAACAGATAATATTACATTCATTTTTCATCTAACAACATGGATCAGAGTGGTATGTAACTCTCCCAAACTTATAATGCTAACAAGTGGTGAACCACTTTGGATCTTCAAACATCACAAACAGACCTTGTCTGGTTCTCTTTCCATGGAACATTCACACACAACATTGCTCCTCAAAAGTCACCTGAGAAATCAATGCCAATGTTAGATGAGCTACCACAGCATACTACAAGCTAATTATAAAACTTATAAAATAAGGTTACCATCATTTTAAGTAGTGAAAATGGATTTTGTTTCTAGAGTATATATTATTACTCTCATAGGACAATGGAGTGTGTATTTGCTATGATATAGAACCTTTAATTTCAATAGTTATAGTTTCTAATCTTTTACATAGACTTTTTTGGACTCAAAATTTTCACTTAAACAATTCAGGTAGTCCCCTCTATGTACCTTACAGTAAAACTATTTAATGACTTACTTCTTTGTGGTCTATGTGTCATAGTTGTAACAAATTTGAAAATGTCCAGTATTTACATAGTCATGTGTACGTAGGGCTTAATTTTCCTGGGAAAAGTAGAGCAGTGGAGAAGGGACAGTCTCTGGCAGTGTGAGACACCAGGCTAGGACAAGGCTGATTTGCACATTGGGAACACTGGTGTGGTGCTGGGCAGGAGCAAGCCAAACGAGAAAAGGGAAGACGTCGGTAGCTTCTTGGAGCTATGGAAAGAAGTCGCCCGCTTTATAAGTATGACTTCAAACTTACCTCTAATGCTTGTTCCTTAGGTATATTTGGGATTAGGGATACCTAGCAAAATGACACAAGAAGTAGGAAGCTCCACTTATAAGAATGTTGTTATTCAGTTAACGTGCTCAGTACTACAGAGATCTCAATAAGATAAATAACCAAGATCACCATCATTTGGGATGCAGAGAAGTTGTTCCACTTTGAAATCTATCAGGATAGGCATTGGCTTAGTTTCTTATTTCTCTCTTTGTTAGAAACAAATACCTCTTTGACTAGTGAGGCTTTTCAGTTGCCTTATTACCAGTCTGATGAGCTGGCACCATTTGGTTGTTTGTGTTTCTCCACCTTTGAGGTTCCAGTCCAAATGACTATAAACGTTGAAAAGGACGTTTTATATTACCTTTAAATAACTTATTTTCTAAAGGAATGTAATATAGCATAAATTTTTTTAATATGCATATTTTTGAACAAAATAAGGAGTAAGAGCCATACATTTCAATCATTCTATGACCCAAGTTTGTTAGAAGGGAAACACCAGGGGAAAATAGATTTATGGGTGTTATATGTCTTTTAACTAATACACAATATAAGCATAGTTTGGAACATTGTCTTTCAGAACTTAAGGAAGGGAAGAGGAAGGGAAGTAGCATTTGCTGAATGCCTACCATGTGCCAGGCACTGTGCTAGACACTTTGACATACTTTACAGGGGTTATTGTGAGTATTAAATGAGATAATGTATCCCCATTTTACAGATGAGGAAACTGAACTTGCCCCAAGTCACATGGCTGGTAAGTGGCAGAGCTGGACTAGAATCCAGGCTCCAAATCCCATGCTTTTTCTCCTATACCGTGTTTATAGCTTGCAAAGAGAGGTATGAAGTTAATGACCAGAATTGAGAGTTCTAGGAATTTTCTTTTCCCAGGAAATATTTGATACTAAACCTAAAAAAAAAAATTTCATGTCAGGAGTCTGCTTCTTAGATGCTATGTGACTAGTATCTAAGGGAAGAGTAGGAAATAACGCCGGTTTGAATAAATACAGAGCATCTTTAAGGGCTTCCCATGTCTTAGTGTTAAAGACCTAAAGACTTAGCTGCTATAATAACTAATAGTCTTATAATAATAAGACTGCTTATTTTAAACATTCAAGTGACAATGGGCTTGTGCAAAACCCCAGGAAGTTCAAATTTTACTTGGTAGTGTCTGTGTAAACCCACCAAGCGCCCATTATATGCCAAGTAGCGTGCTAGATTATAGGGAGTACCAAAATGAAAAGGACATCCCTGACTTGTCTTTACAGTTTTGATTGCCTTAGAATAAATTAGTATATAAATATCTTTTTCTTACTATCTTCAGTCATAACTGTAAGCCCCCACTGATGACTCATGTATTTGCAGAAATCATGTATACAGTGAAAGACTAGAGCAGAAAATGATGTGGACACTTTTAGTAGTTAGATTGAACAGGAATTAGCCTTTATAGGAGTATAGAGATAAGACTATCATCAGAGAATGTAAGATGATTCTCTGAGCTGTGATTCTAGGTATCTAATCTACTTTAAATTACCACTGAAGTCATAATATTGGAAACTGAAGCTAACTAAGATAAAAACTTCACTTGTTTCAATAACATTTTTTGACATTTCTCTTTGACCATATCTTTTTAATGTATTTACTACTAAGATCATAGTTGAATATATGGAATTTATCCTTTGATATGGACTCTGTGACCACTAAAAGTGTACCATCATATAGATTCTTTGGGATATTACAGAAATTTATGTTAATTTCTACTAATACGAATTCATATTTCTGTCATGGACTAATGACCCGCAATCTGATTTTTATTGAAGGAGATAAATATAGAGTATGTCTCAAACATTGTAATAAAACCCAATATATTAGCTAACATTCCAGAACTAATACATCCAAATATATCATCCCCTTCCAAGTTGTCATTTTGAAGCAGTATTTTATTTCCTGAGCTGTTGCTCAATATCTTTTAAGAATACTTGTTTCGAATTGCTTTTGTCCTTCATGGTACCAAATTTGGTCCTTTGAGGGTAGTTTCAGCTTTTGGAAACAGGCAAAAGTTTAGAACCGTTTCTGGTGTTAAGACCAATGAATGGGGGCGCCTGGGTGGCTCAGTCGGCTAAGTGTCCCACTTTGGCTCAGGTCATGATCTCGTGGTCCATGAGTTCGAGCCCCGCATCGGGTTCTGTGATGGCAGCTCAGAGCCTGGAGCCTGTTTCAGATTCTGTGTCTCCCCTCCCTGCACTCTCTGCCCCTCCCCTGCTTGTGCTCTGTCTCTATCTCAAAAATAAACAAACAAAAATATTTAAAACAAAGAAACCAAAGACCAATGAATGAAGTTTATTTTTCAACTGCGAAGTATACCTGCCCCACCTTTTTTCCTTTTTTAAAAAAAAGTATATCCTTAAACGAATTTTATGGATCATTTAAGCATTCTGCTCTAACTTTATAGTACAGAAAATAGCAGATGTATACAAAAGGAGAGAGAGAGCTTCCTATTAATTTTGTTGCACTTCTCCATGAGCAGTGTGTGCAAAAGAACAACCCAGACTAAGGTTTGCATCCAGCTGCCTGCAAATGTCAACATGGTGACTCGTAAACTTCTCCTTCGTCACTGGCTATTGTTCCAGTTTTAGAAAGTCCGCGTGGCCTCCAGCGGGGCCATTGTTTCAACCTTTATTATCCTATAACCTTCTTCCCTGGATGTGGGCAAAGAGGAGAGAGGACAGAACAATGTGATTCTATGCTCCATTCTATCTCCTCTGACAATGAGATTAAAATATAAAAAATCTTTAGTCAGCAGTTTATAACTATTTATAAAACCATCTTCTTACATATTTCCAAGCTATAAGATAAGACAGCATGGAATGAGATATCTGTGCACACAGTATTTTAAAGTCACAAAAACCAACCTAGGATTTTCCCCAAGTTTATTAATAGAGATTTTGCTGGTGATCATTATATTTATCACAGTTACTATTAATCACCATTGTTTTCCAAATTATATATAGAAGGAAGAAGCAGTGTAACCTTATAAATGGTGTTTTTGCTAATCTTACGAAGACCGTTAAGTGATCGTCCCCCAAAGCCATATTTAAAATTTTTTCTTTATTTTTCACCTAATTCATAAGCTCTAGGGGGAAAAAACCCTGGCATTTACCCAAAAGGAGCACACAGATTAGTATTTGACTAGCCTTTTAAAATGGTTGGCTATTTTCAGTGATAATATTCCATTTAAGTGGAAAAATCTGTGTCCCTTTGGGGTAAAATTTCAGTTCTTACTCAATTGATTGGCATTGGTTCAGACGAATTTTTGTAGGATTTGATACCTTTTCTTTAAAACTTTTTCTTGTCTTTAGGTTTGAGACAACATGAATTTTGTAATATGTCAGAGTGTCAAATTAACTCTGGACCATACCTTCTCAAAGTTGAAACAGTGGGTGGTAGAAACATATTTCATCACTGAAATCCATCTGTCTTTTCTAGGAAGCTATGTTTATTGTAACAGAAAGGCAAATTTTAAGTATAAATTAGGAAACTTGGAGGACTTTTAGTATTCAGTCTGAATACTAAGTAAATATTAAGTCTGTCATTTGACTGTGATTGTACTATAATTAGAAAACCTTTTAAATGAATACTTAGAAATCTATTATGTCAAGAAACCTATGAAAGACAAAAATTATCATTCTCCAGAGAAACTAGATTTAAGTAGAGCTTTGCTGTTTTGTTTTTTACTTTGTTTTGGTTTTTAAACTGAAAATAGGGTGAGTTAGTATTTTCCTTCCAGTACCTCAGTCATCTGGCAGTAAGACTTGTCGTTAAAGACAGTCAGTGACAGTTTCAGGCCTGACACAGGCTGTAGGAAAACCTCTTATCTGGAATATTCAGAGAATGGAGATGTTCTGCTTAGCTAAAATTTTTGCCGCGGGGTGTGAGAACCAGCTCCCACTGGTATGCAGAGTGATTATTAAATTTTCAGGGTTTTTGTGAGCTGGTTGTAAAAAGAGCTATTATTAAGAAATTATATATATGGAAATATATTTAACAAATAACTTAGACTAAAAACATCAATAAATACTCAAAACTCATTACTTCTCATAATTTTGTCTCTGCTCTTGAGGCTACTTACATGTAACTCTTTTATCTGTATGTGCTACTTACGGTGTTTGTGTTCCCATCTCCACATTCCGGGAGGTCACCCTGCTCGCCTGATATTGGCCAGGAGGAAAGTATTTCCATCATACGAATTGATAAACAGGTCAGGCCTTTTTTTCTCCCAGAGAGCTGGTTATTAAGCATTTATCAGCATATTACTGTGTTTAGGCTAAATGAACTATCAGTTGAGACGGCTCTCTACTTCAGCCTTGGATAAACACCTTTCTAAAACGCATCGGGGCAGTTTTCTACCTTAAATGTATCGAGCACGCTGAGGATTACTGTTCCAACCTGTCCCACGTATCTTTGATACCTAAGACTTCTTTAATGCTCAGAATAATCATCTTACACATGAGCAAGTTCACTTCTGCCGACACGTAAAAAGAAGTCTATTATTTCCAGGTCCATTTTATTTAAAATATCAAGTTGTAAATTGTTTGTATAAACTTGTCATATTGTGTGTCATTGCAGGAGCCACCGGTGACATGCCGACTTACCAGATCCGAGCTCCTACTACCGCTTTGCCCCAGGGAGCGGTGATGGCTGCCTCGCCAGGAAGTCTGCACAGCCCCCAGCAACTGGCAGAAGAAGCGACCCGCAAACGAGAGCTGCGGCTAATGAAAAACAGGTAGGATGTTTCCCTGGGAATCAGGCACCACTCACTGGACACGTAATTTATCGCTGTGGGGCTTTTAAAGAAATTGCTTCTCCCAAACCATTTCTCCCAGGTTAAGTGTTATGTGGCATTTTGGGGTTTGTGCTCAGCATGTGATGGTAATTAGATTGTCTTCTCATCAGAGTGCCTAACAGTGAAACCGTGGTATGTCCTTACCGTGTCATAAGGGTAACGTTGGAAACACACGTTAATGTTTTTAATTGTGATGGAAGTACTTTATTACAAATAAAGATTTCTTTTTTTTATTTGCTATTTACTTTGTGAAGTAGGTGATAAGTATAATTTTTTGGTTTCTTTATGAGCAAAATAAATGTGTGAGTTAAGAATTTCTAAGCCTTTTGGGGAGCACCCGGCTGCTTTAGTCAGTGGAGCCTGTGACTCTTGATCTTGGGGTTATGATTTCAAGCATCATGTTGGGAGTAGAGTTTACTCAGGAAAAATGAACAAAAAAATGTTTTCTAAGCTTTTTATATGTCGTTTCCTTTCATCTAGTTTGTAACTTTGTCTGTTATACTGAAATACACACTAATTCTGATAAATTTTAGTCAAGCGCAAATATAGAGCCACAAAATGAAATAAAATTACTCCTAGCCCCCCATCATTTAGAGATGCCTACTAATATTTTAATATATGTATTTTCAGTTTATGCTCTCTCCTTTTCTCACTTATTCTTGCTTGCACCATGTCTCTGTATTTTTATTTTGTAAACACGAGTATGTCATGAAAATGCTATTTTCCAAAATTCTTTCATCTGACTTGTGTTATATTTCTTGGTAAAGTTTTTGTGATAGAAAATGGTACAAATTAATCTGATTTTCAAAATGACCAGAATAATCTTAAGAGTTCTCTAGTTGTCTTGTCACCTTATTCCTAATAATGACCTCATTGTAAGAACACAAAACATTTCAGAAGAGATCGTGTGCTCACCTATGACCAGGACCACCTGGTGACAGCTTGTTTACGAGGCTTTAGCAAGCCAGTTAATCTAGAAATTGTGGCCTCCGAGCCGCTATGACTCAGAAATAATGCTACTTCCTAACTCTCCTTGGTAACTGAATGTGAATCACTAACAGCTATGTTCAGTTTACTAACAGCCCTTAAAATGTCACATTTTGATATAGTATAGAGCTCCTTAAGGTGGCTGCAGTTCCCAAGCACATTAGTTATCACATACCACTAGGTGGAGTTTTGTACAGATGGCCAGAAATAGGATCATGAAGATATGCACATCGTTACCAGTGCTGTTCCAGATGAACTAAGTCATGTTGGATTCTTACTCTCCGTTGTCAGTGTTTTGCTCAGAAACCCTGAAGGGGCTGAGTGGATGGGACTCACATAGTATCACACATAGTGTTTTATGAATGTCTTGCTACCAAAGATCTCTAACTCAGATGTGATGGAGGAATATGGACATTACAAAACTGTACTTTGAGAGGTCTCAGGAACCACGAAAATGACTGCTTCTGTGGGCACAGCGTGTACTTTGTGAAATTCAGTAAGAAATACAAAGTGTGATCATAATGCAGACTGTAAAACTGTTCATTGGTGTCTTCTTTTCCTAAAGAAAATAAAAAGACCTAGAAAGTAGCATTTTTCTTTCCCTTTTGTCATTATTCTCTACCTTTATTTTTAGATTAAAAATAGAACTATCAAAATGAAATAGATGAACTATTAGGCAGGGGGTTCCTATAAATGTGCCCCATAAGTACCTACACATGCATAAGAAAATTTCCCTGGTGAGAAAAATCATGAAATTTTAGGTTTTAATGGGGCGCCTGGGTGGCTCAGCCGGTTAAGCCTCCAACTTCGGCTCAGGTCACATCTCACGTTCGTGGGTTCGAGCCCCGCGTCAGGCTCTGTGCTGACAGCTAGCTCAGAGCCTGGAGCCTGCTTCCGGTTCTGTGTCTCCTTCTCTCTCTGCCCCTCCCCCTCTCCATGCTCTGTCTCTCTCTGTATCAAAGATAAAACATTAAAAAAAACTTAAAAAAAAGAAATTTTAGGCTTAAAAAAAAATAATCGGCAAATAGTACTATTGGGTAGTATTTGTGTTTGGGCTGTGAGTGACCAAGGGAAATGGAGCCCTCACCTTGTCAGTGTTATTTTGATCTTCTGTGGCTGGTCCAGAGGTATGTACGGCCGGAACAAAGGCTGACAGTGACATCAAGGGTCCAGGCCTCTCTGCCCTGCTGTCATCTTCAGCACTGACATTTGTTCTTATGATCACAACATGGCTGACAGACATCTAGGCATTTTGTCAGGTGGGAAAAAGGGAAAAGGGCTAGAGCCAAAACCTGGGGTTGGCTGAGTCTTCGGAAAACCTCTGGAAGACCCTCCCAGCATCTTTCTTTTTTTTTTTTTTAATGTTATTTCTTTTTGAGAGAGAGAGAGAGAGACAGAGACAGAGCATGAGTGGGGAAGGGACAGAGAGAGAGGGAGACAGAATCTGAGGACGGCTCCAGGCTCTGAGCTGTCAGCACAGAGCCCAACGCGGGGCTCAAATGCACGAACAGCGAGATGACCTGAGCCAAAGTTGGACACTTGACTGACTGAACCCCCGAGGCTCACTGCCACCACCCCCTCCCCCCAGCATCTTTTGCCCACATTTCCTTAGTTAGAAATAGCTAATAGAATCCTTAGCTCCGAGGAATTCTGAGAAGGGTCTATTGTAACTTTCCAGATCTCAATTTCAGAGCAATATAAGGGAAAAAGCAGATGATAGATGGCTAAATAGGTTGCTCCCTTGGGCAAGTACCATAGGTAGGTTTTAAGTGCTTTATTTCTACTGTTTCTTTAACTCTCACATAAATTTTACATGAGAAAGGGTGTGGTCATGATCCTTTCTTTACAGATGAGGAACTCAGGTTCAGAGAGGTAAGGTAGGAAGTTGTAGCAGCCCGCGCGGGACAGAACCTGGCTGTGTGACCAGGCGGTCTTTCTTCCAGACCCCCCCCCCCTGCCATGCTACAGGCGAGCCGCCTCAGAAAGATCTCAGAGTGAGCTTCAGATTTAACTTCATGGAAAGTACGTAGGTTTTACTTATTAACCTGAAAGACCTCTGATACATTTCCCTTTTATTCTTTGGCTGGCGTTTATGATAGATATGATGGATATTTCTCCCAGTCCAGCAACAGTTTATATTTCTTTACAGCCTTGTCATCATTTCCTCTTTGCTATGTATTTCCTCTTCATGCTGAGGATATATCCAAACAAGTGCAAGGCCTGAAAACCAAGCTATTAATAGAAAAAACAGGTGTTTTCCACAGCTGGGAAATACTTAGGAATGTACCATCTACTGGCGTGATCATTTAAAGTTTTGTGTTGGAACATTTGCCCTAGTAACATGTTGCTGCACCATGAGATATGAATTATGATATTTATGACAAATGGTACACTTTCGTAAAGAAAATGAAAAAAAAATCTCACAATACTGCTATTAGGTATTTAAAATTTCATTTAATGGTAACTTGTTTTGTAAAATGACTATTCTCCTTCCAAATCTAGAACTTAATATAATGATTCAATCATGAAAACCTTGGTGTTAATGAATGTATTTTAGTTCCTTCGTAGAAAAGTTGAATTATGTTCTCAAACTGGCAAATTTATGAGTGTGCTCGGATTTATTCTCAATTTTCCCTGATGCATCATTTATGTTAAATTAGTCTGTATTCATCAGATTCTGCTCACTTTTTACATTTACTTTTTTGTTAACTAGTTCAGAAGTCTGATGCTTTGTGAGTTCACAGAGTGAGAGCATTGTTCTTGGCTAGGAAGCAGGAGTTGATCTTTTCCTGCAGTGCACTGGGATTTCAACGTCTTCTTTCTGCTGATACTCGGTCCCGCAGAGAAAACAGAGATAAGAAGTTGTTAGTTGTTAGTGAGAGTTCAGCATCCTATAAACCCAGCAGAATTGACCCAATCTGTGTCCTCATCGCTCCTGGTTCAGCATTGCAGCACTGCAAGTCGGCATTATAGTAACTGGTGTTCAGCCATCCAACACAGCTTTTGTTAATATATGTGTGTGATCTGTTTCAGTGTAGGCTTTTCCGATACAAAGTGCACCCCAAATGTAGATATTTTCAGTTGACTACTCCAAAATAACAGTTATCAGAGGGTGCAATCTTCAGAGGAGTTAAATGATGTGGTGGCCACCCACTCCCACCCTGTAAATCAGGAGAAAGAGAAAAATGTTGGCTATATTTATTCTTTTTGGTGGGGATAAACATGAAAATGACTAGCTCATCTGTTTATTTGTGTTTGTTGCTTTGGCTGGTATGTTCTGTCCTTTGGGTATGCGTATAGCGCTTCAACAATCAGTATGTTGGGTAGTAAATGCACTTGATTAGAAAACAGTCTGGAAATACACTTGGGTGAAGTGGTAGCTTCCTTTCCAAAATTTTAATTGTGGTGCTCTCACTTTGTGGGTTTAAATGATCTGAATTAGTGAATGTTCTATTATTTACCCTCCCTTCTTCCCTTCCTTAATTTTCATAAGCAGAGTCCATTTCATTTTGGTTCATGAAAATGTACGTGATTTGCCTCCTGTTGTCTTTATCCAGGGTGTTTTCCAGACGATGAACCGCTTCTTGGAGTCGTGGTTGAGCTTATTTGTTTTACTGAGATTTAGTCTTAAAGAAACAAAATCTCCAACATTGACATTTCACGTTTCTGAGGATTAATTTTTTTCAGTATTTTTGATCAAATAAAGTTAATTCATTGTGATGGAATATGTGGCTTTTGGTGAACAAAAATAATGAAGAGACTTGAAAGGATCTGTAAATGTTTTTGTAGAAATTCCACTCCGGCATGTGGTCCTATTGTTTTAGGTTACTGAAAACCATTCTGGTCACTGTGATCATGGAATGTGTGCCCTAAGAAAACACCAGGTACAACAAATGATGGGCAAATTGTGCTCTCAAGTCGGTCCTGTTGTTTTAAAGTAATCTTACAAAAATGCACGCGTTTGGTTACATTTTGTTATGTGGCTTTGTACAAACCTTACCTAGGGTTGATTGGCTGTTGAGTTTGGGGGGGCAGAAGTTCATTCGAGCCGTTCTGGAGTGTGCTGGGAAGTTGTTCCTGTAGTCATTTGCCTTGTGTTGGTTCCAGGGAAGCTGCCCGGGAGTGTCGCAGGAAGAAGAAAGAATATGTCAAATGTCTTGAAAATCGTGTGGCTGTGCTTGAAAACCAAAACAAGACTCTCATTGAGGAACTCAAGGCCCTCAAAGATCTTTATTGCCATAAAGCCGAGTAACTGTCTTTGACTTGGACCTTGTTTACTATAAATGCTAATCAAGGCAGGGGATGCAGCAATTCTACTAATTGCCATGTGGACTTGTGGAAGGGACACTTGTGACCCTTAAGAATCCAGTGTGGCTTAGTGTTTGACATTGAATTGGGAACGGTGTTCCAAGATTTGGAATGCAGCCATGATCACATTTACCACGCTTACTTCAGTCTGCTTGTCAATAGCATGCAAAAAAGTGTTTTGTTTGCCCTTTCGCTTCTACTTTTTTTCAGGGAAGCTGCTAAAGAATGTCGTCGTCGGAAGAAAGAATATGTAAAATGTCTGGAGAGTCGCGTCGCAGTGCTGGAGGTTCAGAACAAGAAGCTCATAGAGGAACTTGAAACGTTGAAAGACATTTGCTCTCCCAAAACAGATTAGTAGAAATATTTAACTATGAACTGATTACAACATGTACAGTTGCTTTTGAAGGCAATACAATATATAGCCGGCAAGAATTATGGCTTTTTTCCTTTGTATCATTCATCATATTCTCTAACCTCTGACATTCCTAAAATGCCTCACTGTACGTAGTTAACTATTAGCTGTAACTTCAATTTTTTAAAAGCGACAAGCTATAAAAAATGTACATTACAAATTCTTAAAATGCAATATTTGTAAGACTTGTTCCAATGCCACATATTTGCAGTTCCTAACCTCTGTGTCATGAATAGTGTCCTATGCAATAAAACTTTTTTGCAGGTCTTTGAAAATCAGTGCAGGAGAGGATGATCAAGACAATGCATCCAGCAGTACAGTAAGAGCAAACTACAAAAAAAAAAAAAATACCTCAGGAAAGAATTGAAAGAAAGAATTGAAAGAATCTAATGATATGCCTATATGAAAATAATAGCCTATAAATGAATTTCTGGCATTTGCAGATTTTTATATTTGTTGCTTTGTAAAGAAAATATTGTATTGCTGTCCTTGAATGCCATAGTTGAAGAGAGTTTTTAATAGAACCATGTTGGTTACACTTTGTAGTGTTTGGTGCTCATTTATCTGAACATTTACTACAGTTTTTACTCTATTGTGTAATATAAAAGATCTTGCAGAAGTTCTTAGTGTCGGTTTGAAATGATTGAGCCTAATGAAAGGTATGACAAGTTTTTAATATCTGGAATGCGTTAAAAGTTAACGTTAAACTTGTATCCGCGTACCTTCAAGTGTATGGGAGCCAGATTCTACAGTGGGTCATGCTCTTTGCAGATGCCCTTTGCGCCATCCCGTCAGTGGAATGGCCCCAGAGCTGCTAACCAGAAGAGGGGCTGCTAAAGACTCAGGCTTTGCGCTGGAGTAGGCCTCTCTGCAGATGGTCTGGAAGCCTATTGTTGGCCCCCAGTTGTGAGTTTGAGCTAACAGCTGTAGGAGTTTTAAAGTAAAAACAAAAACAACCTAAGATTCCCTTTCAAAACAGCTTGAAGTCTGCACCAGATCAAAGATTTTTTTGTCAGCACATTCAGATGAAGTTCATTACCAGTGTTATTACTGGTATTTACATTTCGTTCTGTTTTTATAATAAAAAACCTTCAAGGTATAAGCCCAAAGCCCTACTTGTAAGATGCTGTGTCATCTCTCATTCACTTCTGAGACATTTGTTGAATGCCTGCTATGTGCTAGACTCTCATAACTTATGTCCTCTCCTAACTTCTGATTTGTTCAGGATGCCCCTCAAGCCCTCCTTTCAATAGTGGAACCTGGTCAGTGTGTCAGGGAGGTACAGAAACAGGTGGTCATTTGTATCATGTCTAACTGCTATTTTCCCAGCCTCCACCTGCCCTAATTCTTTCCCTTATCTGTAACTCCCAGACGGTAGGACACGCCATTTGGGGCTTACTTTAGAAAGACTTGCCTTTATCTACCTTTAGAGTCTGAGCTCCGTATCTCTTTTATCTCAATTTTTGTCTTTTCTTCTACAGAGAAGTAAGATGAGGAAAGAGGACAAGGAAGAAAAGAGGAAAGGAAAATACCAAGTTTCAGGCAAAGGAAAATGGGGCTTTATATTCAGTCAGCTGCTAGAAATCAAGTGTGTGCTCAGCGTGGAGCACAGTGAGAGGGAGACACAAAGATCAGCAGATAAGATGTAAAAAAGTTAGCAGTGAATGCCATATGTTAGAATTAGAGACAGATGTAGGCAAAGATTAAATAAGGAACTATCTGGGGAGGAGGCAGACTTTGAACTGGGCCTGGAAGTACGCGGCAGTGCGGAGAGGAGGGTCTTCGGACAGGGCACACAGCGCATGCGCATACTCCAAGGAGCCTCGCACAACAGTTTAGTTTCTAAGAGGGGGAGCCTGTGCGTGCGTTCCTGTGTGTTCTCTGTTCTGTTACATAGCTGATGTTACAGCAGAGGAAGGAGATTGCATCTGATTACTTAGGGCCACGAAAACCAAATGTCTCCCCTCTCCCAAGTGGTTTAAACAAGGAGATCTTCCCTCACAAAACAAGAAGTCCAGAGGTAGGAAATCCCATGCTTGCTTAATTCAGTGATGTGCAATGGCCTCGCCATCAGATCCTTGCTCCGTGTTTTGGCTGGTTTCCCCAATCATGATATTGCTGCTAGAGTTGCAGGCGCCCCATTCTTCTGTCCTGTTTTAAGAGCAAGGAAGATTCCCTCTGAGTCTCACCAGCTAGATTTTCAGCAGAACCTCCCTCTGGAACCTGTCGCTGGCAAGGAGAGTGGAAGTAAAAGCTCTGGATTCCTAGTGAAGATTCTACCCCGGGGGCTGAGAGGATGGATTTCAGGCTTCTGCGAAGCATGTGGCCCTCCGTGTTGGATCGTGTTGGATCGCACTGGGGCTCTGGGAGAACGGTGTGTGGGCCGCTGGCAGCCTGTGCCTTAAGGAGGATACACGAGCGTTATCAACTGGCCCGGAAGACAAGCGGAGGTTGTTACGATGGGACGTGAGCCAGGCTCTCAGAGGCTTTCATTCTCACTCCTCCAGCTTGTCCCTGAAACAAAAACTTGTGCTACTAAAAACAGCGCGGTTTGATAGCTCTCCGATTAGGCCCTCGACGGATACTGACTACGACCTCTCGCTAAACAGTGAGCAGTGCACCGGAAGCTGCATGGACATTGCATACCTTGTAGAACAGTGTTGTGTAGAATTCACAACTGTCGCTGCGTTTGTGTGTGTGTGTGTGTGTGTGTGTCTCTCTCTCTCTCTTTTTTTTTTTTCTATAATTTTCAGAGTCTGGACTTGTGCATGTAGAAACTACCGATCGTGAATCATGGGATTACACCACCACCTAAGATTTAACTAGGTAGTTCACGATGTTAAATCATTTGAAGTGGGAAAATAAAGGAAATGAACTTCTGCCGTGTATTTAAATGTGTTTGAGCGCTAGGCTTGCCTGAGGCGGGGCGTTTTGTGTCAGCAACCACACTTGTAGGTTTTCTTCACTACATTCTTCTTAATGCCCTGTAGTCTGTTTCCTAAGTGCTGAAAGTACACTTAAAAAAAAAAATGGCTTGTGAAACCAACACAGTTTTTCTAATCTGGAACCAAAAAGAATGAAGCTATTTGGACCCGTGTGAGGTAAGCAGAGCTGCAGCCAGCCAGCCAGCCGCGCTGTGCCGGGTTTCTTCTGTTTTATTGTCTGTGCCAAGGTTTTCAGGAACTTAAATGTGGCCCATCTTTTCTAAGGTAATCCCAAAGACACAGGCCTGATTCTGAGCTACCTGAGCATGGTATATTTCAATATCCTATATAAATCCATTTTATGGTAGCTACATTTCATATTTATGCATTTTAGAATTCCAAATGTATTTTAGTGCAAAGCGTTTTTAACACGTTTGTACTTTAGAGATCCATTTTGCCATGGGGTACTGTGTGATAGCTTATAATGAGATTTAAGATATTTATTTTCAGGGCCATCTTCTTTACACACTCACACTTCATTCCGTCAGGGATGGAAAATGGTGAGTAAAAGGAGAAAGCTAACCTTGTTCTCACTGTTACGCTAGATTGTACTTGCTCAAATAAAATGCAGCCCCTGTAATTCCCAAGCCAGTCTTAATTCTCAAGAGGATGCTGAGTTGTTTTTTCAGATTTCTTTATCAGAAAAATAATAATAAAATATTTGGGAAAACAGCATCGAAAAGCTGAGCCAGCATGGGTTATTTGGAGTACACACACACACACACACACACACACTCACACTTCATTCACTCTCTGTTCTTTCTTTTAATTCACGTCTTTGCCTTCCCTGGGCAATAGAACTGGACATAAAACCCTGCTCTAAATCTACAGTAGGTATTCCTTTGATTCCTCTGTGCAGAACCCAGTCAAAACCTGAAATAATTCTGAACCAGAAAGGTTTTTCCTCCTCTTTGTCCCCCCTCCCATGGTGTCGCCCCTCCCCTTCCAGTCGTGGGGGAGCGGGGCAGGGTAGCCACCATGGGCACTCAGATGCTCTGAAGGACATGTGAGGCTGGACTTTGAGCCCCCCTACTCTGAGAGGAAGGCATACACTCTTTTAAGTCACAGATTGACTTTTTACTTTTCAGAAATTAGCATGTTAAAAAACATTTTTTTAATATAGGTTGTGCATATTTGAGGTTCAAAATTCAAGAGCTACAAAAGCATGTGATGAAATGTCAGTCTCCTGTCCCTGATTTGAAGCCACTTCCTGGGAGGGCAACCACTATTACCAGTTTCTTTTTTGTGGCAGAGATACCTTTAATTCACTGATCATGCCACTTGCTTCCTTAAAGTACTATCCCATCAGCAGAGCTGTGTAATCTGGAGTTTCTGGAAAGAGAACATGTTCATTCATTCTTTCAAGTCAGCAAGTGAAGTTGCATTGGTAAGAGTCAGTCGGAAGGATAGTGGACCAGGGGCTGTGGCAGCCATGTCACTTCATGGACTTTCATCATTCATGTGCTGAGTTCTATGGAAGCTATAACCATGCAGCTGTCATCAGAAATAGTTGCTCCATTTACAGAGTGCTTACTGTGTGCCAGGCACCAAACAATGTGCCATATAGGGCTTATCACATTTAATTCTCATAACCCAACAAGTGTTGGTGCTTTTATTGTCATCCCCAGCTGATAGGTGAAGAAACAGGCTTGAAGACAAGGTCAAGTAACTTGCCCAAGGTCCCATAGCTGTCAGAGCTCAGGACTAAGAGCAGAACCCGGCAAGGGGAGGGTTGCCTGGGTGGTTAGTCGGTTGAGTGTCAGACTTCAGCTCAGGTCATGATCTCACAGTTTGTGGGTTTGAGCCCCTAGAGCCTGCCTTGGATTCTGTGTCTCCCTCTGCTCGCTGCCCCTCCCCCGCCCATGCTCTGTCTGTCTCTCAAAAATAAACATACACGGGGCGCCTGGGTGACTCAGTCGGTTGAGCATCCAGCTTCAGCTCAGGTCATAATCTCATGATTCGAGGGTTCAAGCCCCGCGTCAGGCTCTGTGCTGACAGCTAGCTCAGAGCCTGGAGCCTATCTTCAGATTCTGTGTGTCTCTCTCTCTCTGACCCTCCCCTGCTCACAGTGTCTCTCTCTCTCTCTCAAAAATAAATAAAAAATTAAAAAAATTAACATACATTTAAAAAATGTAAAGTTCTTACCTTTTCAAATGGGCTTTTTAGGTAAAGGATAACATGGCCATACTCATATGTTTATTCTCTCTGGCATTCCACATATATATATCTAGAATTTTGATTCCGTAGTTCTGAGTATTTCTATTTTTACCCAGTTGCACTCCTGTTTCTGAAGCACGTTAATGTTGGAGAGCACGGTCTGGGGTCAGGCCTCACCCAGTTTTCCTCTAAGTCATGGATGGTTGTGCCCATCCATTATTTACTGAGCATACAAGACTGTTCAGTGTCATAGCCACAGCCCAACATGTTGTATGTGCCATTTCTGTAATTTCCTATTCTCTCTTCAACACCCTTAGTCTATGAAGACTTCAAGACTGATGGGTAAACAAGTGATTTTAAAATGAATCATTTTGCAGCAAAATTATTGATTTTGTTCGAATTGCTTATAATTACTTCAGGTGGTTGGAACATAACGGAAAATGAAGCCAATGTTAAAGAGTCTTGCCCCCCATACTACCTGTGGGTGTCACCCATTTGTGGCCACGGATGGCATTTTAATTCTTAACCTGTTATCAGACTGCGGGGCTCCAAAGGATTGGAGGGGCATGATCATATCACTAGATGTTACAATACTGGGAAAATACGTCTTTCATATTTTCATTCACTGTGGGAGAATAGTGATATTTTCAAGCTTAAAAATGTGTATCTTGTTGCTTAGTAGATATCAACATCAGCATTTGTTTTGTTATCAAAAAAATGTGTTTGGAGAGTAAGGCACTGATGATATTTGGCAATTGCTTAGAGGTTAGATTAGTGGCTGATGCTACACCTTTGAACAATTTAAATTCAGGGACTTTTGATGTGATACAAGAAATTATGAATAGTAGCAGAATGTTAGTAAGTCCAAATTTTAAGACATTAATCCATTTCTTTTTTAAAATTTTTTTTAATGTTTTTATTTATTTTTAATACAGAGACAGACAGAGCATGAGAGGGGGAGGGGCAGGAGAGAAGGAGACACAGAACTGGAAGCAGGCTCCAGGCTCTGAGCTAGCTGTCAGCACAGAGCCCGATGCGGGGCTCGAACCCACGAACGTGAGATCTGACCTGAGCCGAAGTCGGAGGCTTAACCGACTGAGCCACCCAGGCGCCCGACATTAATCCATTTCAATACACATTTAAAAAAAAATAAATACACAAAGATTTATTTTCACATACAAAAATGTTTAAAAATACGCAGGCATGCATGCTACTTCGGTCAGGCAGAATTCTTACTCTCCTTTTCCTCACTTCGTAGTGTTAAAATAAAAACACATTTGATGCCACTAAGATTGCAGCTTTTAGACAATGTAAAAAAATTACTTTTGCAGGCATAGTATAGGTGTGTATCATTCGCATGGTTTTATTTATCCTTTTATGGAGATGTCTGAATTGACACTCCCCAGCTGGATTTTGTTGGGAGTTTAGGCCCTGAAGGGTGGAGCCCGAATCTCTCTTATCAAGGGTACATAACATGCCTGGCCCATTAATCTTTCTAGTCAAGAGACATGACTTACGTCATTAAATGCCTGGTTGCTCTTGCTCCAGAAATACTTAGAGGACCGTGCGGTTTGGGGGAGGGGAGAGGAAGCTGGCAGACCAGTGCTCAGTAACCGGAGCTCCCCACGTAATGGTAGAGAGGGGAAAAGCCGGGGTGGATGGCAGAACAGCGAGGGGCCCCTCCATGGCTGGTGTAGACTTCATCCATGAAAGCACATTCGGGTTCCACGTGTAAGCATTTTCACCCCAACTAATCACCCGACCACTTCTTGCAGAGCTTTCAGCGCGCCAAGCGTCATTGTCTCATGACTGACTACAGTTCTCGAATCAGACAGTGGTTATCTGTTTTTTTCAAATCCATCCTGGAGAAAAAGAACTACAAAAACAACAGAAAAATCCCCAGTGTTACAGATCATATAAAATGCAGAATGAATAATGGGTGTATGTGGTTTTTTCAATGTTTATGTTTGAGAGGGAGCGGGAGAGCCTGAGCAGGAGCGGGGCGGAGACACTACTCTCTGAAGCAGGCTTCAGGCTCTGAGTTGGCAGCACCGATCCTGGTGTGGAGCTCAAACCCACAAACTGTGAGATCAGACCTGAGCCGAAGTCCTGTACCCAACGGACTAGGCCACCCAGGCGGCCCTGGATGTGTATGTTAATCGGGGGCCTATGGCTGAGAGCCCACAAGACCTGATTCTAGTCCTAACGGTTCCATTAACTACCTTTGTCACTTTGGGCAGATCACTTAACCTGTCACTTAGCCTCTGTCTTCTCTACTTTGACCTTAACATTTGGTGATAGTCTGTGAAGGAAACAGTTGACTCTCAAATTTCTGAGAAAAATTAATACAAGTATCATTTTATCAGATCCAATTTTTTCTTTCCCTTGAGCAGTTTCTGGATTACTGGGACTCAAATCATTAATCCAAGAAATTGTCATTCATGTTAGATTGAAACTGACCTCAAGATGAAGGCAGGGCGTCTATTTTGATTTGGGAAAACTAGGTTAAGGTTTTGACACGTAAAACTTTTTTTGGACAAACCTTCTTTCCCTTGTAAATATGCTCAAAATGTGACTGAGAGAAAAATGTCCAGCTCACAAAGTTTCCTCTACTCTTAATCCACAACAGGGCTGCGCTGAGCAAAAAGAAGTCTCACCCCAGAAATAGTTGTGGTTTTCAATGTGTATTAAGTTTACCTTCCTATAATCCAACGTATTTTATGTTTTCAAAAGATCTAAAGAGGTAGCAAGAGAGACTAGACTCCTTTTAAAAGATTTTTTCATACTACCTAGTTACTTGAAAAGTTCACTGGTTAATGTTTGTCTAACTTAAAGGGAAGTAGATCAACATTTTAAAAATTGTCCTTTAAAATGTACAATTTTTGGGGTGCCTGGGTGGCTCAGTCGGTTAAGCCTCCAACTTCGGCCCAGGTCAGATCTCATGTTCGTGGGTTCGAGCCCCATGTCGGGCTCTGTGCTGACAGCTAGCTCAGAGCCTGGAGCCTGCTTCCAGTTCTGTGTCTCCTTCTCTCTCTGCCCCTCCCCCTCTCATGCTCTGTCTCTCTCTGTATTAAAAATAAATAAAACATTAAAAAAATTTTTTTAATGTACAATTTTTTAAAATGTAAGATAAACTAGTCATAAAAATAAAAGTTTGTATGTTTACTACAATGTATAAGTAGTCCAATATTAGTTTTAAATTATTTTAATATTTTCAGTAAGAATTAATAGCTTATTCAAAACTATTGGGGCTTGAAGTTAGTTTTATTTATTGTCTATACCATGGATAAGATGATTTGATAGCTTCAATCACTGTAGATCTGTATAAGACAATATTTGAAAATGTTTCCTGAGGCACCTGGGTAGCTCAGTTGGTCAAGCGTCTGACTTTGGCTCTGATCATAATTTTTAGTTCTTGAGTTTAAGCCCTGTGTCAGGCTGTGTGCTGACAGCTCAGAGCCGAGAACCTGCTTCGGATTCTGTGTCTTCCTCTCTCTCTCTGCCCCTTCCTTGCTTGCTCGCTCTCTCTATCTCTGTGATAAAATAAATAAGCATTAAAAATTTTTTAAGAAAATGTTTCCTTATTTATGGCGTCTAACCCTTTGATAACGTCAAGCACCTGACAGCCAGAACAAAGGCATTTCTGAAGTGAAAGACAGCTACATCTAGCAGTTGCTGGTTTCTTGGAAAATTAGGTGTATGGAAAAATCCTTCGTGGCTGACGTTGCTGACATTCTGTGATCATAAGAAGCATTGCAACTAATTTGTTGTGTGTAACTTTCTTGAGGTATAATTTACATGCCATAAAACTCACCTGATTTAAGTATACAATTCAATGATTTTGACCAAATTTGCTAAACTGTGCAATCATTGGGAGGTATGGGAGAGGGAAAAGTGGGTGATGGGCATTTGAGGAGGGCACTTGTTGGGATGAGCACTGTGTGTTGTATGGAAACCAATTTTACAATAAATTATATTTTTAAAAAAGACGCAAAATAGAAAAAATTGTGCATTCATCACCGTGGTCCAGATTTGGAACACTTTCACACTCCAATAAGATTGTTTCACACTCAAGATTGTTTCACACCCCAATAAGAGTGTTTCACACTCCAATAGTCAACTAATTTGTTTTTATTTTGTTTGCTGTGATACCAAAATGGTTAAGTAGGTTTTGTAATTTGAAGTGCCTGGAAATTTCAAAATAACTGGAAAAGAATTCTATTCCTGAAGTTTTTGTTTTTTGTATTTCTATAGATAGCATCTAGGCTTTGTGAGCCACACTTAGGGAAAAAAATCAGAATTATTACATCTTTGGTTGAGCACATTTCACAATCAGGTGAAGACTATACTCAGAAATTAAAAGATCCATTGTTATTAAGCCTATTAAGGGATCAAACATGCATTTAAAAAATGTTATGATTTTGCCGATGTCATATTTGCCACTCAAGGATTTGTTTATAATTGAAGGCTGATCTAAATCAAAGGACCTTACACTCTGTACTCTGTTGGGGATCGGAGGCGGAAAACACTGCATCTGTTTTTGCAAAGCTTATTTGTCACATCTGTGGATCTGGTCCTGAGAGGCTTGGTCTCTGTCAATAGACCATTAAACTAAAAATCCCTCAACAACCTTTGCTTCCTCACCCCTCACCCCTCAATGGACTCTGAAATACCTCAACACATTGTAAGGTTAAAAAAGGGGAGAAGAAATGGAATAGATATTGGGACTTAAGGCAAAACTTTCACTCCTGAAATTATATATATTTTATGGAGGTGTTTCATACCCTATTTGACTAATTGTGAATCCTGGCACTTAATTCTTATTTTTGATGATGATACTTTAGAATAACAGGAAAGAATATAACACAGTATATGGCGGTGTTGGGTTTCATGATGAAGTCTGGAATTGGTGATTGTACACATCAAGCTCTTCATCCTATTCTGTACGTTCCATTCTCCGCTAGAAATTCTGTGTGCCTTAATAGTAGGAATACCATGGAAATCTGAGACTGAGAACTGGCGCTGACTCCTCGTACCTAGAGAGGCACTTACGTTATTTATGCCTCGCTGTAGCAGTCTAAGAAGAAACCCTCAAATTCATCTGACAGGGCAGTAACTGAGACACACCGTGCATTCACCAACCAAGACACCGTGTGTCTTTGGGCTTTGTGTCTTATCGGCGGATACAAGGAGAATCACCATGTACAGTTACAACACTGACAGGGCATTGTGGGAGCTTCAAGACATATCTATAGGCGGCCCGATTACTATCTGTGGATAGTTTACGTGCTTCTCATGTCCTGAAAAGGGTGTAGAATGGGCAGCATAGGTCTTTATGCACATGGAAAGCCCTCTAGGTCACCAGGATGGTTCCCATCCATTTCCATTTGCTCTGCCCTGGACTCCACAAGGAAAACACGTGTGTGTGTGTGTGTGTGTGTGTGTGTGTGTGTGTGTAACTCTATGGTAGTATACATGTATACATTCAGGGCATGAACATCCATGCAGCATGAACAGTTGCAGAAATGCAGCTGAGGTCTTACATTTTGGAGTTCTTCCTGGTATTCTCTGCCAGTGGGTATAGCTGGAAAGAAACCACTCTAGAATGTAGTCAGAAGTTCCTTATCATGGTGGCTGTCAAACCAACCTGCCTTGGTGCCAGAGATTGGGAAAGAATTACAGACCAATTTAGGCTTTTAATATGGAAGCCAAATCCTGAATAAACTATTTGCATATAGTTTAACAGTACTTTCAAAGAATAATATAGACCAGCTAAGTGGAGTTCATCTCAGGAATGCAAAAATGATTCAACATTAAGAAATCTATGAATATAATTAACATATTTATTAAAAGGAAAAATATCTCTATGGATGCCAAAAATTTTTACAACTTTCAGCACCCATTTCTGATTTTAAAAATCTATAGTAGACAGGTTTGTATGATTTTAAGCATATGCATGTCAAAGCACCAGTTAACATATTTGATGCTGAGGACAACCAATCAATAAAGGAAAACAAACAAGAGATGAAACTGAGCGCTCACTCTGATTCTTCCCTTGACCCCTCTTCTCCCTCATAAAATGTTATTTTCCTTTTGTCTTCTATGTTCCCCAATCCCCATATATTGCTGGAATCACAACTGGTTGATTTCCACCGCGTTGCTGGCTTCTCTAGCCAAGAGCAAGAAGATGGTAAGTGGAAAGCAGCGTCTTCTGTTCTTGAGGAAAACTTAGTCCTGGGCTCCTATGTATCTTTTTGACTTGCCGCTTTTTTGTTGGGAATATTAAGGTGATTTTTATGGTATTTTCCCTCCACTCACCTACCTTTTATACTGCTCCTGGGGGTGGAAACTGGGATGAATTAGAAGCATCTAGAACCCTGCTCAGTCAAGAAGACAGTGGGAATCTGCTATATTGCTCTCTTGTTGATGAGTTTTAAAGATTATGGTATAAGTGTGACAACTCCTACATACACACCTTTTTTATTGCTACTGCATCATTTTGCTTTTAACCCCCCGCCCATTTTTGTGATCATTAATTGGGGAGAGAGATTCTCTTTTCTGAACTCTCTCCATTTTACACCCTAGGTCTAGAATAGACACATAATTTAAAAAGAGAAATTGGCAACTTTCATGGGAGAGTGAAGGATCTGTGGCAACCATGTTTGGATTAAGACACTATTCTATTTTATCTATAAAATGGGAACCCTGGAGCCTGCACTATCAGGTTGGCTATGATCCTGGCTATCAGCAAGTGGAGAAACCCATCTGAGGTGAGAAGATGCCAGAAACCAAGCATGTTACTAGGGAATGTAGGCCAGGAACTAGACAGGAGCTTTTTTTTTCTTTTCCTTTGTCCATCTTTGGAACTTGCCACAAAATGTTACAGCAATAGGAGCCTCAGAAGCAGAGAAGCAAAAGAGACTTAAGACACAATTTATGGAGTCACACCTTCAGTGGTGGACTGGGTGGATTTAGTGCTGTCAACCCGTGGGCTCCTGTGGCAGGATGCCTGGAAACATTCGAGGGAGACTCGGCAGCGAAGTGTGTTGTCAGGAATCATATGTCAGATTTCTAAACACACACTGACAGAAGGAGAAAAGACCTCTGCATATGTGCTAAACCAGAAAGGCTTGTGCCACAAGCACAGGGCAGATGTGGGGCTACTGTAAGCAGTCTGTGAAATCGGGCTGTGTTGGAGCAAGTTATCAGGAAAGCAGAGCATTACTGAGGAAACAGAGGCCCTGATTCTAGGTGGTAAGGAAGCTAAGTTCAAAAGGAGGAGAGGGAAGAAACCACATTGAGAGCCTTCTGGGACCAATAGAGTGGTCAGATGTGGGCAGTGGAGTGGAAGCAGGCATAACCCAGGATGCTGAATTCTTTACCACAACGTTCTTGGGGGTGAGGGGGCAAGGATAGGCATGTCTCACTGCTGAGCAGAAGTGTCCTTGGAGCAAGCCCAAGGCCATGATCAAGACTATGCCCTACTTTCTCTCCAGTGGGAGGCCTTACGTCATGGTTAGTGTTATGATAACCAGCAGGCATTGGGAGGGCACAGATGTTGCCCACCATGGTAACGACTTCATGGCTTTGGGGGATTCATTGAGTTTGAAATGGGTATCGTTGCACTGGCTGCAAAGAGGATGTAATTTTTTTTAAGTTTATTTACTTAGAAAAAGAGCATCAGCAAGGAAGGGACAGACGGAAAGAGAGGGGAATCTCAAGCAGGCTCTGCACCATCAGCATGAAGCCTGTGTGGGGCTCGATCCCCTGAATTGTAGGATCTTGACCTGAGCTGAAATCAAGAGTAGGATGCTTACCAACTGAGCCACTCAGGTGCTGGAGGATGGGGTTTTTATAGGATACTATTCTTGTGGTAAAATCCCTACTTTAGTCATGCAAATGTCGAGGAGGGCAAAGGTAGCTGTGCCAAAAAAGACCTCTCTGGCATCCTGGTCCTCTCTCTCCTTCTCTCTCTTTACCCTTCTCTCTTGTAAAAGCAAAAACTAGCTAAAGAGTGTGGATCAAATAGTGATGTTTGCACCTGGCAGAGTGCTGGGAATGGACCATCACCCTCCACCACTGAGAATAAATTTCTGTTGTTTTCGGCCACCCAGTTTGTGGTAATTTATTCCAGCAGCCAGAGGAAACTCCTACAGACTCCTACTCAGTCCTACAAGAGGAAGTGTTCTTAACTATGGAGCCTCAGCCCGGGGCCTAATGAATACAAAACTCTAGGGACACTGTGGATTAAAAATTTTTATTTTTTATTTTGAGAGAAAGCGAAAGAGAGAGAGAGTGAGTGTGAGGAAGGGAGGTGCAGAGAGACAGGGAGAGATTCTTCAACAGGCTCCATGCTGTCAGCCCAGAGCCTGACATGGGGCTCAATCCGATGAACCATGAGATCATGACCTGAGCCAAAATCAAGAGTCCGAAGATTAGGGGCACCTGGATGGCTTGGTCCGTTAAGCATCCAACTTCGGCTCAGGTCATGATCTCACGGTTCACAGGTTCAAGCCCCACGTCAGGCTCAGGCTCTGTGCTGACAGCTTGGAGCCTGGAGCCTGCTTCAGATTCTGTGTCTCACTCTCTCTCTGCCCCTCCCCTACTCATGCTCTGTCTCTGTCTCTCAAAAAAATGAATAAATGATAAAAAAAATTTTAATTAAAAAAAAAAGAGTCTGAAGCTTAACAGACTGAGCCACACGGGTGCCCCAAAACTTCACTTTCAAAAGCTCTCCTGGGCTCAATGTCGAGCCTACTTTGGATTCTCTCTCTCCCTCTCTCTGCCCTTCCCTTGCCCAGGCTCACTCTCTCAAAATAAATAAGCTTTTAAAAAAATAAAATAAAATAAATTAAAACCCTCCAGATAATTCTGACACCCAGCTTGGGGTGAGAACTGCATCTGTAGAGGCTCTTCTCTTCCTCACCTACCATGACCAGAGTTTCAGGCCTCAGGGGATGTGTTTGGGGGAATAGATTTATTATTAACCAGGAACACAGTCCCTTTGTGAAGCAGAGAACATAATTTCAAGGTAACTGTAGGGGAACAAATTATTTTTCTTATACTCTCCTAGGTTCTCTGGCTGGAGCCCTATAAACTGGGCTGATATAAGACAAATCAATAAGGGAAAAGCAAGCAAAAGTTCATTAGCATGTGTACTACCCTTATACCTAGAGAACTCAGAGATGAGTAACTCAAAGTGGTGGTTAGAACTTGGGCTTATGTGGCATCTCAGCAAGGGAACACTAATGTGTTACAGAAACAATGAAACAAAGGAAAAGAATCTTGAGTCTCTGGCAAGCCAAACTGTGGGAAGGCACATTATTACAAACTAATGGTAAATAAAACTAGTTAGTAAATGTTATGTAAATTCCTCTGGTGCTGTCTCCAGGTCGCTTAAGGTCTAAAGTAGTCTCTAGTGATTAATTTTGGTCCTTATTATTAGGGAGAGGAAGAGAACACCTGTGTAAATGTATGTCTTGATTTTAGGCAAATGGAGAGGGCAGAGATCTTTTCTTGTATCTGCTTCTTCTCAGTTGCCCTCAGCTCAAAATAATCCTTATGCAGAAGTGGCATATTTGGGGGTGCATGTTCTGACACCTTACAATATCTAATACCTTAATCATTTTCCATAATCCAGTATGATTCATCCATTTCTTTTAAAAGTTAGGAACAAACAGTAAAAATAATTAAAAATTTAAAAATAATTAAAAATTTGACAATTTCAAATTCACCTTTTGTCTCAGATGCTATGAATTTTGTTTTGGGCTTAAGATTTAATTTATTTGGGGCGACCTGGGTGACTCAGTTGATTAAGCATCCTACTTTGGCTTAGGTCATGATCTCTGGTTCATGAGTTCTAGCTTCACATCCATCTCTGTGCTGACAGCTCAGAGCCTGGAGTCAGCTTCATATTCTGTATCTCTATCTCTCTCTCTGCCCCTCCCTACTCTCTCGCTCTCTCTCAAAAATAAATAAATATTTTTTAAAAGATTTAATCTATATTTAGAAGAAAAAAGATGTCACTGCTTGAAAGGAAAAGTTATAACATGTCAATGAGTATTAGAAAAAAAACCCCAAAATCCCAAGCAGATGTCTCCATTTTCCCTTCACACACTGCCGCTGGTGCAGCACAGGTGAGAACACTTAGTGAGGAACCACCAGGATTTCAATAACTATCACAGTATTTGTCCCTCCACAAGGGATGAGCACTGATGTAATTCCAAAGAAAAATCCAAGTATATGTTCCTGATGAATTGTCACCAAAGGTAAGTGGATTTCTTTCTGTAGTTATTGTGCCTAGATTTTGCCCAACTAGGAGGAAAATGATTAATGAACTATCTGATTCATGAACATTTTCATTAAAATAATCACTAGTTTTATCCCAATGCATAAATACAATGTAATGTTACCAATTTACTTTTTAAAAGAGCTCCTGAAGACTATAAGCCAATTATTTTAGTAAAAGTCCTATATTGCCCCATGGAAAGATGAAACATTGGACTTGATTAATCACAACATCTGTTGTGTGAATTAATCTACCATAAAAAGTTGATGGGAATGTCCTTCAAGCGGGACACCCCTTGAAGGTGAGAAATGATGAGTAACTTGATTTACAAAAGCAAGCAGTGGGCAGGATTTGACCTACAGGCTCACTTCACCAATCCCTACTCTAGAGCTAAGAATGGTGTTTACATTTTTAAATGGGAAAATTCAAAGGAATAATAAATCAAAAAATATAAAAATTATTTGAAATTCAAGTTTCAGTGCCCATAAACAAAGTTTATTGCAGCTTGGCCATCCGTGCCTGTTTATTGGTGTGTTATCCGCGGTACCTTTGCCCTACAATAGCACTGAGTGGTCGTGACAGAGACTGCATGGCCTGCAAACCTTGGAACATCTACTGTCTTGTTCGGGCCGACCATGTTTTGGCCGAATCAAAATCTCAGCTCCCTACTTGGTAGTAGCGTCACCTTAGACTCGAAGCCTGAATTCCTTACCTGCAGAAATGCTAGGGTCCAAATGGAACCCAGCAAACAGAAATAGTTCCTACATTCACTGAATCCTGATTCAGTGAGAGGTAAAGATTTCCTGGGGACTTGTGCATAGATCAGTACTTACTGAATCATTTTCCTTCATCATGTTAAAGTAAAGATATCTCAGGATCCCTGGAACTTAAAATCAAATATCCTTTGATCAGACCACTGACCTGATTTCTTTTGGGAACTTACAGGGAAACTAAGAATGAAAAAGCAAGAATAAGCAATGGGAAGATGAGAAAAATAGAGTTTGGAGTTGAAAATTTTGATCCTCAGAATCCTCATTTGTTTAATGAGATGTAAAACACTATGTAAATATATACTGTTGCCCGATTAATGCATTTGGAGCATACTTATACTAAAAAAATACTTTTTAAAATCTAAAACCTAAATTTTATTGGGTACACTGTATTTTTATTTGCTACATCTGTCAACCATATATATAAACCTTAGTAATTTTTCATAAAAAGGCTAGGCATGATCTTTGATAAAAAATATATTCTATCAGGGTACCTGGGTGGTTCAGTTGGTTGGGGCACCCGACTTCAGCTCAGATCATGATCTCATAGTTCGTGAGTTCAAGCCCCGCTTTGGGCCCTGTTCCGACAGTTCAGAGCCTGGACTCTGTTTCAGATTCTCTGTTCCAGATTCTCTGTTCCTTCTCTGCCCCTTCCCCACTCACACTCTGTCTCTCTCTGTCTCAAAAATAAATAAACATTAAAAATAAAAAAAATATATATTTTATCAGTTAATAATTTCCTCCCAAACTTTCCTATGAAAAAATTGTGCTATAAAAGTGGGCCTAGAATGTGTAATTTTAGAACCTACTAAAGTTTGCAAACTGACGCTAGAGGGAGCCAAACTGATAAAGAAACAGAAATGACACTCCACATCCTGGGCTGATTAGTCTTCCTGCACAGATTCAAAACAAGCTCTATGTGTAAACTAATCACTCTTCTAAAAGGTATATATTTTTTACTTTCTTGAAATAACGTAATTAACACACTCACTGTCTAAAAAAGGCAACAAACAGTAAATGGATTTCAACAAAAAGATCCCTTGTGCACCTTTTTCGCCTGCGGGTGGCGCTGGGGGAATAGAGCACAGACTCGCGTGAACTACCCGAATACCGAATTCTAAGACTCATTACACAATGCATTTAACTTAACATTATAAATAAGAATCTAATCTGAGGAATGATTTAGTGAGCCTGAAAAAGCGCAAGAAATCTCCAAAATCTCTCCTCTCAGCCCAGGAAATGTCATCCTCCCCAGTAATTCTCTCATTGGAAGGGAAATCTTAGATTTTGTCCTGCTGTTGCTCCCCAGACCTGAAAGAGAAGGGATTTTTCTATTTTCCTTTTCCTTTTCAAAGGATTCCCTTACACTCTGGTTTAAAGGCAAATTGTTGGAGGGCTTGGGTGGCTCACTCTTGATGATAGCTCAGTTCATGATCTCACAGACTTCTCTCTTTCTCCCTCTCTCTCTGCCCCTACTCCATTCATGTTCTCTCTCAAAAATAAATAAATATTCTTAAAAAAGCAAAGCAAAATTGTTCCACTTTAAAATTTTTCAAATGACATCCATTGATAAGAATGACAGTGCTCGTAATAATCGATGAGCCAGCCAGATTTGCCTCTTGGAACATAAAGAGAGAGTATTTGGAATTTAGGGAGTCTTTTCTCTTTGAAAACCTGTTTTGCAAGCCTGTGATCTTCAAAACTCTCAGAAGCAAAAACTAGACTGCACAAAATGTGTCATATTTTCTCTTTGCCAACCGGCCATAAGAATGATAATTCTTCCTGAGGCAAATGGATGCTGCCAAGAGAAAAGGGGGAGGTCATATGCTGGAGGCCAGGGAGAAAAGGACGTCAGGTATTTTAAAGATAATACCCATTACAATGAGTATTCGGCGCCAAAGTCAACCCAGCTTTATCTAGTATTTTCTTACACCTGATGTTTACCAGTAGTGATTTAGGTATAAGCAAATGGAAATAGTTCCTAAGTTCTTGCACATATATCCTCAAGTAAGA
>NC_043709.1:111895561-111979447 GCF_006229205.1 Suricata suricatta
TCTCACTAGAATTCTTTTCATCTTGCAAAACTGAAACTCTGACCCATTAAGCAACTCCCTGTTTTCCCTTCTCCCCAGCCCCCCAACCCATCTCTATGAATTTGACCACTCTAGGTACCTCATGTAAGTGGAGTCACACAGCGTTGTCTTTCTGTGTCTAGTTTATTTCACTTAGTATAATGTCTTCAAAGTTCATCCATGCTGTATCATGTGACAGAATTTCCATCCTTTATTTTTTAAACTTCTTTCTCTTCCCCCACCCCAAAGTAGGAATGATATAATCTGAAAATAATAAACTTACAACAGCGTACTTGTTTCTCTTATTTCACTCACTTTGAGCATTTGGTAAGGGGCACTCACCCTAAGCCTCATTTTTCTCATCTGTAAAATGGAGTAATAACATACACACATACACGCGCACACTGACCTAGCCCTTGTGCCTGATGCAAAGCAGGAGCTGAGGAGCTACGAGTCCTCTCCCTGGTCCTCCTCTTGAGCTGGTTTTGTCCTCACTCCAGCTGCCCCTACTCAATTCTTTTCTCTCCTTTTTTTGACTCTCCTGGGACCTAAGAAAGGAAGGGAACAGAAAAAGCCACTACATGGGATTTCAAAGGACTTTACTGGGGGCAGAGTGGAGGGGTGAGGGTTGGGTCTTGACATGCACAGCTCAAGGCCAAGGTGGAAGTGGTCACTCTGCCCAGGACAGTGTAGGACTCTGGGGGAAAGCGTTTGTTTTTTAAGGCTTAATAATGTTCCATCATATGGATATACCACATTTTGTTTATCCATTCATTTGTCAATGGATCCTTAGGTTGCTTCCACCCTTTGGCTATCCTGAATAGTTCCGCTATAAATGTGGGTGTATGAATATCTCTTGGAGAGACTACTTTCAATTCTTTTGAGTATATATTGAGAAGTGGAATTGCTGAATTATCTGGGAATTCTATTTCTACCTAAGGGGGAACCACAATACTATTTTCTATTGCAACTGCACTACCTTACATTCTTACCAATGGTGCGTGAGCAAGTTTGGTTACCTGGTTTGGTGGTCCAGAGTAGATTAGAAGTGGTGCATTAGAAGGGTCAACAAATAAAATGATAGCGTGAAGTATCATTTGGCAATCTACTACTGAGTGACAAGAATTCTAAGAAACAAAATTAGTACTGGATTATTACAATATTCAATAACGGATGCTCTTAATAATGATCTGGAGATGAAATGAAAAAGCCAAATTATATTTGATTTTCATTATATAAGGAGGCTGGCATCTATATATATTTTACAAATATACCCATTGATAATCTAATTATGTAGATATTGAAGTTTTTTTTTTTAAGTAAGATTCACTCTTAGCACAGAGCCCACCTTGGGGCTTGAACTAAAACCCCTCAGATCAAGAGTCAGATGTTTAACTGACTGAGCCACTCAGGTGCCCTTGAAGTGTTTAATTTTATTATTATTTCAAAAACCATAAAAATGGTGAAATTTTTCAAAAGATTGGTCTTTAAGGAGGCAATTTTCTTTATTCACAAATTTAACTTGCATGGAATGGAAGCCTTCTTTGTAATGCCACATTAGTGACATGTTACTATTTCCTATATAATAATCATACAGATGCCTTTTCAAATATAAACTATGATATAATAAGTACACACACTACACTAAAACACTATTTTCAGTTAATGGGGTCTATGTGATTACAGAATGTTTATTGATTAAAGAACGAGGGAATCCATTTAGTTGGGAATAATCTTGGGGAGTTGAATATTAAGATCTAGGATACTTGAGGGTGGATATCAGAGTTTTCAGGTCATCATAGGATTCCTGGAGTTGTGTCCTTTTTCCTCTCCTCTTTCTCTAAGTAAAATTTACAAACCAAATCATTGAAGAATGACAAGTCTAATAATTAATTACCATTTGGTGGGCATATTGAACAACCTCATGTACAGAATGCCAGGAATCTGAAGGAAGTTAGGAGGTGACAGATGCCCTGAGGAGGGGGGGTCATGACATAGTTAATGACACATAAGGGGCATTATTACAGGGGGCGGGGGGCTGCCTGTGGGAGGACTAGGTAAGAGCCAAGGAGGGAAGTGTGCTCCATCCCATGCAAGAGCCACGGTCGCCACTGGTAGCTGGCCGGCTGACTAGTGTCCAGAGGCAGCAGGCAGAGGCATGGCGGTAAGCGCTTTGCGTGTGAAGCACCAGAGGACCCAGGCCAGGGGTCGCTAGGAAGGATAGATGATCTGGGAGTCGAGAGTAATGTTTGTCAGGAAGGCCGGTGAGCGGCTCACCGACAGAGACTAAAGCCAGGGAGGTACGCAAGGTTAAGGAACGAAAAGGGATCTGAATACAAAATATTGAAACTGAGAATAAACAAGCAATTAATAGTTAAAATGTCAGGGAGCTGTTGAAGTATGTGTGAAGAATGTCACAATGAGCCTGTAATTTCATCTCTTGAACTGGGGAAAATGCCATTGTCACTTTTTTGCTACACAACATGGTTCCTTTGTAAAGGAAGGCGCGTTGCTGTTCCAGGTTCACGGGTGAGGAGCCTGGGCGGTGAACCCAAGCCCCTGTAGCCATATCAACACCGGAAGCTGAGTTAGGACTGGAATTCACCGCCCTGCAGCTTCCTGCTAACAGGTGAGCCTTGATCCATAATTTCCCAGTGCTAAAAATCTCTTCTTTCCTAGAAAAAGCCTTTGTTTCTAATAAATGCATCCTGTTTTAATGGGCAATGGGTTATGGGGACAAGCGAACTGGCATAAACGTGTTCAGTAAAAGTCCACAGCAATGTTAGCTTAGGAAGTGGCCCGAATTTAGGGATTTTGCTTGTTTAAAGACACTAGGTTTTTGATGCCTTTACACTGAGACTTCAATTCAGTGGTACTGACTCTATACTAACCATTAAGTATGTGCTGGACTCATGGTTTTTATCTAATAATTTTCTTCTAAATGATTATCTATTTGTCTGGTTTTTTAGGCAATGAAGCAGGGGCTTTTTCATGCATGTTTGAACCTTTAGTGCAAATTGCAGAAAATCACTAAAATGTAAGATTATTGAGATTGTTGTTTGAGGCTTTTTGAAAAAATAACTAGATTGATAGAAAATTTGTCCCTGTCACATATTATTTTTTACTTCAGAGTTTCTTTATTTGGTAGTTGAATTTTAAAACTCTAGTTACTTCTAGTTAGTTACAAACAAAATAGTTCAAGGCACTTGCTGTATTCTAGAATGTTCTGCAAACAAGTATAGTTTAGGATTTGTAATAACAAGATACCAAGGTGGAATGGGCTACTCCCTTCTGCCTATCTCACCTTTTACGGTAAGGAGTTCTTGTAGAAAAAAATCACCTGGATGCTGCATGAAGGATCCTATTGGTTCTCAGGTAAAGGCAGAATGAAGCCATGAAAATCAGGAATCTGAAAGCATGTTTCTCAAAATATGGTTGTCCAGGTCATCAATCGTGGTGTTCTGAGATGTGTGACTGAAGTGAATACTCCTGGGCCTTGGGAGAAAAGTTTGGGACAGTGCACGTTTTTAAACAAGCTCATCAGGTGATTCTGTGCATGTTAGGTTTCAGAATCACTGCATTTGAAGAGGAAAGACCTGACTTTTGTTAAAGTCAATTCTGCCAGACACAGTCTCTTCTAGACGCTCTATGATGTATGCAATCTCTCTCTTTTTAAATTTCTTTTTAATGTTTATTCATTTTGAGAGACACAGTGTGAGCAGGGGAGGGGCAGAGACAGAGGGAGACACAGAATCAGAAGCAGGCTCCAGGCTCTGAACTGTCAGCACAGAGCTAGAAAACGGGTTCAAACTTGTGAATTGCTAGATCATGACTTGAGCTGAAGTCAGATACTCAATCGACTGAGCCACCCAGGTGCCCTGTATCCGCAATCTCTGGATGCAAAATGGTTCACTTAATTTTTTTAACACTTGAAGAAACAAATTCATGTGCATTCATAGAGTTCCTTTTCAAGAAATGAAAATACATCTGGGAGAATTAGGGGGTTCTCACCTATGTTCACATAGAGGATAAATCTTACCGATGTCTGAAGCCAAAGCAAGTTGTACAAATACAATACAAACAAAACTATAAAACTAACAAAAATTCAAATTGGCAACGTTGATGAGAGACAGCTGGTGTTGTTTGCTGAAACTAAATCTTACATGTTAGGTTTATAGCAGAAAGATATAGCTTTGGATCAGCTCTATTTTTGATTAAAGTAATATGACTGCTGACAAGGCTTTGTTTGCTAAGTCAGAATAATTAGGCTTCATACTTAGCCAAACTTTTTAGCAAGCAGTCCTTCAATGAGCTCTCCCTGCTTCTTCAAGACACCCACGGTTCTCTAGGTCAGAGGCTTTTCTTTTTTCTGTGAAAGGCCAGAGAGTAAATCCTATAGGTTTAATAAGGCTAAGAGACAAAATTGAAATACACACTTATATAGTAAGAAAGTGTCTTGTCACACAAATAGGCACAGCTGAATAGTGATACTAATCACAAGCATGTGATTTTAATAGAAAACATTAATTACGTGAGTCATTTATAAAATTCTATTATATTCTTTCCTTGATAAGTGCCTTTTAGCATGTTACTGTAGATCAATCAGTTCAAATGAAAGTTAAGTGGAAGCTAGATGGATTTTGCACAATTAGATGGATTTTGAAATATGAGACTCTTCTTTTGCATATGAAGTGAGGTCCAAAAAATACTTTTGGTACTGTCGTTGAGCTTAGAAAATATATTCTCTGCAAATTCGTGTGGGATGGAGGTTTAACTTCTTGGTTTAATTTTTGACAACATAGGAAGTAAAAACAGCAGCTTGATATTACTTATGATTCAAACATTAGTTGTCATCAAAATGACTTTGCTGCAGTGTAAATTTTGCATATAAGCTCAGCTTTGCCCTATAGTTTTAGGTTCAATTCATTAAGGAACATAAGTCAGCAGCAAAAGCTAATTTCCAAAATCACTCACTGTTAAGTAACAGTAATTGAAGAAAGTCCTCATTCAGAGAAATTTCAATCTTGATCCTGGGTTGAATATAATATTAATATAATTTAATCAGTGCTAAAATGTCACACTGCTGTGTGGTAGGGCAATTAAGGATTTGCTTCTATCTATGTCAAAATTTTGGGTACTCAAGATACTAAGTCCATGAGAGTAGAAGTTTACTATTGACAATACCAATTCAGTAACACACAATATCAAATATGTTTCTCAGAAGTACCTGCTTATAAGGGTGCCTGGGTGACTCAGTCAGCTAAGTGACTGAATCTTGATTTGGGGTCAGGTCATGATCTCATAGTTCGTGAGACTGATCCCCATATCAAGCTCTGCACAGAGACTGCTTGGGATTCTCTCTCTTCCTCTCCCTGCTCCTCCCCTACTTGTACATGTACTCTCTCTCAAAATAAGTAAACATTAAAAAAGAAGTACCTGCTGATAAATAATACAATGAATATAATGAAGTCTTTAAACACCTTAAATTTTCAAAATCTGTAAATTCATCCAACTAAGCACTTTTCTTCTCCACATACATTTTGTCACATGGCACATAGCACATCATCATAGCACATCTTAGCAGATTCCACTTCAGGTTGTACTAAATTAGTGTTTTCTAAAATATTCTCAATTGTTTCATACAGACCATTCATAGAGGTGAAGCTCAGTGACTTTAGATCTGGCATTGATTCCTTGAATAAACAACTGAACAGTATGTTGATTTACCAAAAGCCAAGGAAACCCCCTGAAATCACTTGGCTTCTTTTTAAATGGACTATTGATATTGCTTCCAATGTCTAAACTCTTTGAGTCCTTTTCCCCCAAAAGTTAATAGTCTTAAACCAGTTTATTTTCTCTGGACACATTTCTCTGGCTTGGAATCAAATATGACAACACCACTTGTCAAGGACTCATTTTATCTAAAAATGAACTATTTAGAAACTTACTTTGGTTGCAGCTTCATTTCAAAAAATTTTGTAAAAAAATTATACCTTAATGAAGTAGTCCTTCTACTTTCCACTGAAAAGTGACAAATGTTTTCCTATAAGTTGGGAATATTGTTATGATTGCTTAGTTATAAGTCATACTGACAGATACTACAGTTTTAGCACAGCAATAACATTACTTCATAATAAAAAACACAGTTCTTTGTCATCCAGTTGATGACAGAATAATCCATGCTCCATTATGTTTTACAAGTATAATATTTGAAGTTTACTTTTCTACCATTTTTGTCTCCCATTTATGTACTGGTCATAAAAATTTATAGGTCTCTCTCCCCTGGTGCTCCAACCTGACTTCCCTCCTGGACCCAACCCACAGAAAGGCTGCCCAGAGAAGGCAGGGAGGGATGGGTACGCAGGTCTGTGTGGCGCCAATGAGAACTTCCATGCTGCCCCCAGCTGCACGAGAAAGCTGGACCGGGCCTTCTCCAGGTTCCCAAGGGGTCCTGCCAGATGCCAAAAGTGAGTGGAGAATTGTAGGAGAACAGACTTTGAAGGTAAAACACCTGACCAACTACATAAACATTATCGATTATGTGCCAAACACTTTGAGACCTCTGTAATCTGTAGAATTAGTCCTTATGGGACAGTTCTTGGAGATAATGTAATACCAACAATATCTGTTTGATCTTACCAGTCATTTGAGCAATCCACATATTAGACACAAAAAACTAATAAAAGAAATGAGTGAAGATTAAATCAGGAAACTGAAACAGAAAAAAATGATGAAAATTCTGAAAAGAAACAAAAATAAATAAATGACAGCAGTGTTCAGAATCCTAGTGCAGAAGAAGGAGGTGAAGACCAGGATGAAGATATTTTTCATTCAACCCTTGAAAAGAAAGAAAACAAAGGATACTTAAAATCTTTATTTGAAATGTTGATTCTTCAAAAAAATTTTTTCGTTTATTTTGAGAAAGAGAGAGAACAAGCAGGGGAGGGGCAGAGACGGAGAGAGGGAGAGAGATAATCTTAAGCAGGCTCTGCACTCAAACTCAAACTGATATGGAGGGTCATGAACTGTGAGATCATGACCTGAGCTGAAAGCAAGACTCAGATGCTTGACCTACTGGACCACCCCGGTGTCCCTGAAATTTTGATTCTTATAAGAAAATAAGGCATGGACACGAAAATAAGGTGGACACGAAACTGATGAATTCCCAGAGAATCTCTTTGTTCAAGCACTGCTGGAGTGCGGGATAAATTCTGATGAAGAAATTGAGAAAGCACTTTGAGACAACAGCAGTTAACACATTGTTCTGCTCAAGAAAACAGCAGAGGCAGATGCTGTAGAGATCTGTGAGAACTGCATTCCGGAGAGAACCCTCAGGGCAGTAAGAGGCCCCCACTTCTTCTTTTCCATCATCACTGATGCCATAATGGCCATAGCAGGGGAAGAATATTTGCCTGTGTTGGTGAGGTGTGTTGATGAATCTCATAACCTGAGAGAGGAATTTGTAGGCTTCTTGCCTTATGAAATTGATGCAGAAATTTTGAAATTTCACACTGAGATAACGGAGAAGTGGGGATTAAACTGGAGTATTTTCATGGCCAGGCTTACATTGTGTATAGTGGATTTGCTTCCAAAATGAAAGCTGTTCCTTGTAGACTTTTAGAGAAATATCTCCAAGCTGTCTAAACACTTTGCTCTTCCCGTGCCTTAAATATGTGGTTGGCAAAATCAGTGTCTGTCTGTGTTCCTAATGTGCTGCATTAGGAACAATAGAAGAAGCTTGTTCTTTCTTCCATTGATCTCCACAACTGCTTTTAGAGCTTGAACTGAAGGACATCTGTCATTCCCAGTGGACAGGCAGGCATGATGCTTGTGAAATTTTAGTGGACCTCCTAAACAGTTGTTTTATGTTTAGACGGTGACACAAACATTAGATGGAATCAGTATACAGCTGGTAACAGTTTTTGATTTCCTCATTGCCACTGTTGTTCCTAAAGATCTTTTACACGAGCCTTTGGATAGAGGATGTATCAGGCATTAAACTGATAAGAACAGATACTACACTTGATCTTAGCCAAAAGGCCAAGAAGTGATACAAGAGCCTTTGGGAAATATCTCCAGGGACAAACCTCCAATGTCTTCTTGGCAGTCAGTAGTTTGACTGCAGTGCTGTATTCATGGAATGAAATGATGGAAAAATATTGAAGTTTGTCATGAATTTCGGCTCGAAAAATCCAAGCTTGATATTCAGCTGAAACTCGCTGGAGAATTCCACACAGCCCAGCGAGGAAACCTGGAATCTCAGCTAACCTCTGAGAGTCACTATAAAGAAACTGCAATGTTCCAACAGTGGAACACATTATTTAGGAACTGAAAGACATTCTCAGAACAGCACCTCAGAGCTCTTAAATGCTTATCCCTGGTACCCTCTGTCATGGGACAGCTCAAATTTAATACACTGGAGGGGCACCAAGCTGACATGTTCAGAAGTGACTTGCCTAATTATGACACCCTCTCACCTGAGTTGCATTGTAGGAGAATCAAGTGGAAACAAAGAGTGAAAGACATAGAGCTTCCATTCACCATTTATGAAACACTGTACCTGGCAAAACATCAAGTTTTTCCTAATATTTATGCATTGCTGAAAATCCTGTGTATTCTTCCCGTGATGAAGGCTGAGAATGAGTGCTATGAACACGGGTGAAAGTGTCTCAAAGCATACCTGAGGAACACTTTGACAGAAGACCAAAGGTCAAGTAATTTGGCTTTACGCAACATAAATTTTGATATAAAACACGATCTGGATGTAATGGTGGACACATATATCAAACTCTATTACTAAGAGCTTCCTACAAATAACTCAGAAGCCATTGAAAATACCTAAGAGGCCTTTAAAGTAAGCTTTCTCTGGGGCACCTGCGTGGCTTAGTCAGTTAAGCGTCTGACTTCAGCTCAGGACATGATCCCACAGTTTGTGGGTTCGAGCCTTACGTCAGGCTTTGTGCTGACATCTCAGAGCCTGGATCTTGCTTTGGATTCTGTGTTTCCTTCTCTCTCTGCCCTTCCCCCATTTGTGCTCACATCTCTCTGTCTCAAAAATGAATAAACATTTAAAAAAGTTAAAAAAATAAAGTTAAGTTTTGTCTTATGTTTGTTATTTGGAAAAATCTGTGAGAAATGTGAGAACATCTTACAGAAAAGCTATAAGTATGTAGGCTACTTAATCACTGAATATATTTTTAAAAAATAGTTTTTAATGTTTATTTTCAGAGAGAGAGAGAATGTGAACAGGAGAGGGGCAGAGAGAGGGAGAGAGTGAAAACCTCAAGCAGAGTCTACACTGTCAGTGGGCTTGAACCCACAAACCATGTGAGATCATGACCTGAGTCAAAATCAAGACACCACACTTAATCGACTGAGCCACTCAGACCCAGGTGCCCCAATCACTGAATATCTTGACCTATCGACTTCTCATTGAGTACATCAGCCATTGATAATCTGCCTATTTAAATGGCCATTGATTGAACTCTTGTGCTTTGGAGACATAACTGTTATTCCAAAAGATAGCACTGAAAGTGCCACAGAACACTTCTATGGGATCTCTGTTAATGGCACTTTGGAATTGTTTTAGTTAAGTCATTTTAGACATAACATTTATTATCACTGGATCCAACTGTCGGATATTGAGTTATCACTTCTTAGAAGAAATAGATTTTGAAGAGGTATGGGAAGAAGGAATACATTTTATAAAATATTATAATGAAGTTCATGAGTGACCTTTGAATAGTAGGGATGTTAAGTATGTTAAAGATCTGTGGTACACCCATGTGGCTCAGTTGGTTGGGTGGATGTCCTGACTCTTGATTTCAAGTCAGGTCATGATCTCATAGTTCACGGGATCAAATCCTGAGTCAGGCTCTGTGCTGACAGTGCAGAGCCTGCTTGGGATTCTCTCTCCCTCTCTCTGCCCGCCCCCCCCCCCAGGCATATTCTTTCTCTCTCTCAAAATAAATAGACATTACCAAAAAAATCTGTAAGGGGCAGTTAAGGTAGTCACCAGTGAGAGAGAAACATGTGTTTGCCAAGAAAGGATTTGAGTATAGGTTTTGTCGTTATCATGAACCTGGGAACAAGTGACAGTTGTAACGGTGAGCCTGCCATTGTTGTTCCACATCGGTTTGTTGCTGTTTACATTCTTTGTTGAGCCTCAGTCTTCATAAGCTTATTAACAGGTGTATGTCCAACACCTCTGTTTCATGGTCAAGACAGGATCCAAGCCCGTGGACACCAACAACTGATTTGTTTGTTTTCCTCTGTCTTTTTCCATGGCTGTATGGACTGCCTCATCTCAACTTCTAAACAAAACCCGAAAACTTACAAAACTAAGTGCTTTGTGGTTTGTCTAGGAATAATGCAGAAAATATTGCTGTTCTTTTTGGTGAAGAAAATCGATTTTGTATAGTTTATTTTAACCTAAATAAAATGTGAACTGTTTTTAAAAACTTATAAAATGTCATGCTATGCCAATATGTACAACCCTCAAAGTGCTGTTGGATTAAAGATTGTTCCTATGACTTGATGTAGGCAGTTCTGCACAGGGATAGAGGACTTCATACAGTCCCTGTCATAACTACTCAACTGTCACTGAAGTACACAATGTGTAAACGGATGAGTTTATTTACTGAACACTGAGAAGAATTTCATAATGTTCACATGAGAAGATACTATTCTTTTGATTTCTTTTACAATCATTTAAAAATCTAAAAACCACTCAAAAGCTGGACCACACAAAAACTGGCAACAGGTAGGCTTTGGACCACAGACTGGTTTGCCCACCACTGCCCTAGATTTAAACTCAGGCCTTTTTAAAAATTATGACTTTAACTCTGTTACCCCTCCCAGGATGGGATTGTATTTTCAGCCTAATTCCTCAAAGTAGAAAAAAAAAAATGGTCTCCTAGACATTTCAGACATAACCCACCAGCAGTTTGGAAAGGGTCCTGAGGTAGCCCCTCACTATGGAAATTCACTCTCTCTTCTCACCTCCAGGATGGTCTTCTACTAATGTCTCAGAAAGAAAACAAAAGCAGTAGGGTCAGAGAAAGCGCAGTCTCCCTGTCAGACTGAGAATTTGATCCAGTTTGTCCTTTGTCTATTTCCACATCTGTTTTGTTGTTCTTTTCTCGGACCTCTGGCTCCCAAAGCTCTCCTTATCCAGTAGTGGTGTCTCGCAGTTTGTGAGTTTCAACCCCACATGGCACTCCACACAGACAGTAAAGAACCTACTTGAGAGTCTCTCTCTCTCCCCCTCTCCCACTTGCACACTTACTCTCTCTCTCTCTCTCAAAATAAAGATATAAAACTAAAAAAAATTGTTTTTAATCTTGAGGATTCCTGAAAGATTTGATGTGTTAAATAATGAATAGCATGAGCAGCACACCTAAATCTTCAAGAAAGTCAAGGTGAATCCATTACAAGCTGAGAATTTCACTGATTAATATTGGGAGCAAGAACTTTGAAAGTTTGGATTGACTTTTAGTCAATTCTAGTATTGATATCCCTTTAGATTCTCTACAATGCATATTGAAGAAACACTCTACTGACATTGGCCTTCTCTGAACCAGTCTTTTCTGGGAAGAGTTCTCAAGTTCCTTAACCCAAACATGACTTGAGAAAATACGTAGAAATAGATCATAAGAAGGTATTGCTACCATTTTAAAGGGTTAGAACAGTGTGAAGAGGGAAGAAGGAAAAGAGAAGAGAGGGGAGGGGGGAAGGAGCAGAGCAGAGTGGGACAGAATAAAAGAGGCAAGATGCATCATTTAAAAAGCATTTTAGGGGTACCTGGGTGATTCCATCAGTTAAGCAGCTGACTCTTGATATCAGCTCAGGTCTTGAGCTCATGGTTGTGAGTTCAAGTCCCACATTGGACTTCACATCCAGCATGGGTCCTACTTAAACAAAACAAAACAAAAACAAAAAAATAACATTTCTTACTTTCTTAAAGTGGATGTTGAGAGAAGAGTGTCTCTACTTTTAAGAATGCTGATGACATGCTTGGGAATGGTCCACAAAAAAAGTCTTAACAATTGAAGGACTAGATATATATTGAGAATATTAGTAGACTGGAGATATATGATAATGAAGATAATATGTGAAGAGATCATTTGGGGCACATTATGTACTAACCTATTTGTTTTCTTGACAAAGGAGGAAACGTTAGATAAATGGAGAAGAGAGTTGGAGAGTAAGGTTTCTACAATACTTTTGGTTGTGGATCTTTGGGTTATTTCTATTGTCACTTTATTGAACTTAGGTCTGCAGTTTTTGCACTTAAATAATTTATTTTCTCGGAGGCATTTTGCCGGTAGTGACTCCCATTGTACTGGATCTTCACCTTGTACAGCCAGAGTTGAGAACCATTGGAATAGAGTATTGAAAGGACAGTGCCAAAGCATTCAAGGTATTCCTCCCAAACTTGGCTTTAAATGATGATTTCAGGATGTACAAAGGCATCATGTCACTAGAGTGGGGCCTATGGTTACCTCGAGTTAGCTAATTTTCCTTAGTGGTTAAGGAGAAATGGGGCCTTTCAGGGTATGGTGCTCTAAAGCATACAGCTTATAAGAATCAGGAACACAGAATAAGTCTTGGTGGGTTGGTCAAGGCAAAGGTAGATATGCAGCCACAGTAGCATGTCATCCCTTCACTGTGAGGGACACACCTGCAAGTCACCTGCAGGAAAGGCTACAAGTCACAATGCAGAAGGCAGCCCTATTCTTTATGTTCTACAAGTGTAATTATTTTTTATAATCTAAATGTCATAAGCCATCCTTGGGTAGGTTATGGAGAAAAAAAAGATGACGAAAGAGGCTTTACATTACCTTTAGATAATTTATTAAGTGAGAAATTTAGCATGCTTCTCTTGATTACCTGTTGGAGGACTCTATGTATTAAGTTGATTTAAAACTCTCTCATGGGGCACCTCGGTGGCTCAGTCGGTTAAGCGGCTGGCTTTGGCTCCAGTCATGATTTCACGGTTCATGGGTTCAAGCCCTGCATCAGGCTCTGTGCTGACAGCTCAGAGCTGGAGCCTGCTTCAGATTCTCTGTCTCCCTCTCTCTCTGACTCTCTCCTGCTTGTGCTGTCTCTCTTTGTCTCTCAAAAATAAATAAGAAACAGAAAAAAAATTTAAACTGTCTCATGGGGGCACTTGGGTGGCTCAGTTGGTTAAGTGTCCAACTTTGGCTCAGGTCATGATCTCACAGTTTGTGAGTTCGATCCCTGCATCAGGCTCTGTGCTGATATCTCAGAGCCTGGAGCTTCCTTCATATTCTGTGTCTCCCCCTCTCTTTGCCCCTCCCATGCTCATGCTTCTGTCTCTCAGTAATAAATAAAACATGTTTAAAAAATAAAAAACATAAACATTCTGTCCTTAAGAACAAAAGAAGTCTGTCTTACTTTTACCTGTGCAGGCATTCTTGAGGATTTAAAAACAAACAAACAACTCTCTCATGCATGGACACAAGCACATATATTTCTTGTTCTACTTTTAAGCCATATAGAGAGGACCCTCCTGTGTAGAACTAACAATATTTCTCAGTGACAGTGAATGAATAGAACAGAATAGAATAAGAGCCCAAATGGAGACGCAGTCACAGAAATCCTCCCTCCAGCAGATGGTGGGTGGGAAGTCCCCAGCGGCATGATAGGTCTTAGTCAGAATTCTTGTTTCCTACTTGTCGTTTAGCAAGTATTTATTGATTTGATTTGAATGGAATTTATTTACTTTCTAAGGTTTACCTTGAAGGACAACACACTGTGAGTAACAATAGCATATAGAACAGCCCTTTCCAGAAGAGGGTTAGTTCAGCCTCACCCCAGGACTTTTGGAAAGTGATGATTCCCTGTGTGAGTTCTGCTTACATATTCAAAATCTCCTGCTTTGGATAGTTCTACAACTGCCAAATGAGAAATGGACCAAACAGCCAGTTGTGGGAGGCAGCTCATAGCCGCCCATAGCAGAGAGCACTCTTATCTGTTAGGATAAACAGCCTGTGTCCAGTGTTTCCAGGCAGTGGAAGAGAGGACTGGACTTGGCCTGAATTCAGTGGGAAGCCCAGGAAGAGGCTCCCCTGAAGATGCAGGAGTGGAAGGAAGATTCTGGGGCTCCAGCTCTTATTTGTGATAGAAGAAGATGCCAAATATTGATTCCTAGAATTAAGACCAATGCAACTAAAAAAAAAGAAAAAATTCAGGCATGACTGTGGCCTTTTGTCTGTTTTGTAAATTCCTGATTGTGTTAAGCAATGTCAGGTAAATAGCTGGGAGGCAGAAAAAAGTAATTGGTTTACAAAGTTGAGAAGGTAATAGGTTAACACCTAGCAGAAAAAGTGGGAGAACCCGAGATCCTCATTGAATCACAACACATGCCATGCTTACATGAGTTCAGGCCAATGGTCCTTAGCAGGTAACTCATTACATTTGGTTCAGTCAAGTCTGGAAGGATGTGAGGTGGAGCTGAACCCTCTATTTGACATCCAGAAGGGAATACTAAAGACAAAAACACAGTTTGAAGACATTGAACAAGCATCAGAACCAGGATCAGATATGGCAGAAAGGTTGGAAGTATCAGACCAAGAATTCTTTTAAACTTTAATATGTTATGGTCCTAAATAGGAAAGGTAGACAACCTGCAAGAACAGATAGATAATGTAAGCAAAGTAATGGAAATTATTTTTTTGAGAATTTATTTTTAAGTAATCTTTACACCCAACATGGGGCTTGAGCTCAGAACCTCAAGATGAAGAGTTGCATGCTCCATCCACTAAGCCAGCCAGGAATCCTGAGAGATGAGAATTCCAAGAAAAGATAAAAGAATGCGACACATGAAAAATACAGTAACAGAAAGGAAAAAATGCCTTTGATGGCTTATTAGTAGACTGGACATGGCTAAGGAAAGAATTTCTGAAGAAATGACAATAGAAACTTCCAAAACTGAAAATTAAAGATAAAAAAAGACTGGGGAAAAAATACCCCAGAGCAGAATATCCAAGAACTGTGGGGCAATTACAAAAGGTCTAACATACTTGTAACAGGAACACCAGAAGGAAGAGAGTTAAAAAAATAGCAGCAATATCTGATGCAATACTGACTGGAAATTTCCCCCAAATTAATGTCAGACACCACACCACAAATCCACAAGCTCAAGGAACCAAGAAAATAATGATCAAAACAAAACAAAACAAAACAAAGATACACATGCATATCATATACAAAGTATAGAAAAAATAAACAATCTTGAAAAAAGTCACAAGAAAAATACACCTTACTTACTTAAAAAGGAGCCTGGGTGGCTCAGTGAATTAAGTGTTCGCCTTTGGCTCAGGTCATGATCTTGTGGTTGATGAGTGTGAGCCCCGTGTGGGGCTCTGTGCTGACAGCTCAGAGCCTGGAGCCTGCTTCAGATTCTGAGTCTCCTTCTCTCTCTGCCATTCCTCTGCTTGTACTCTGTCTCTCTCTCTCTCTCTCTCTCTCAAAAATAAATACAAGCATTTTTTTAAAACAAATTTTAAAAGGAGCAAAGATGATGGGACACCTGGGTGGCTCAGTTGGTTAAGCATCCAACTCAGTGCTGACAGATGAGACCCTGGAGCCTACTTCGGATTCTGTGTCTCCTTCTCTCTCTTTGCCCCTCCTCCTTGCTCTCTCTCTCTCTCTCAAAAATAAAAGAAGCATTTAAAAAAGGGAAAAAAAGGAACAAAGATGAGTATTAGTTCTGACTTCTTCTCAGAAACCATGCAAACAAGAAGAGAGTGGAGTGAGATATTTATACTGTAGAGAGGAAAAAAAATCACCAACCAAGAATTATATACCCTGTGGAAATATCCCTTAAAAGTGAAAGAGAAATAATAACTTTCTCAGATGAACAAAAATTGAATATATTTTTTGCTGATAGATGTTAATTTCTAGAAATGTTAAAAGAAGTTTTTCAGAGAGAGGATATAATATAGGCCAGAATCTTAGATCTGCATAAAGGAGCACTGGGAAAAGACTGAGTGAAAGTAAAATAAAAATAATAAGAGTAACAGTGTAGTGTGTGTGTGTGTGTGTGTGTGTGTGTGTGTGTGTACACACTTAGGTATGCTCATGGATAAGTAGAATGAATGACAGCATTAATGTGAGCAATGAGAGGGAAGAATTAGGATATTTTTTTGTTATTAGGTACTTATTCTACCTGTGAGTTGACATAATGTTATTTGAAAGTAAATCTGGATTAGTTGCAAATGTATATTGCAAAGCCTTTGGCAGTCACTTTAAAAAGTTTAAAAAGTATAACTGACTACACCAAAATAAAAAACTTTTGCACAGCAAAGGAAACCATCAACAAAATTAAAAGGCAACCTACTGAATGGGAGAAGATAATTGCAAATGGTATATCTAATGACAGGTTAGTATTCAAAATATGTAAAGAATTTATATAACTCAACACACACAATCCAATTAAAAAATGGACAGAGCACCCAAAGAGACATTTTTCCAAAGAAGACATACAGATAGCCCACAGCCATATGAAAAGATATCCAACATTACTAATCATCAGGGAAATGCAAATCAAAACTACAGTGATGTCTCACCTCACACTAGCCAGTATGGCTAGCATCAAAAAATAAATAAATAAATAAATAAATAAATAAATAAATAAAATAACAAGTGTTGATGAGGATGTGGAGTAAAGGAGACCCACCTGCTGTGTTAATGGTAATGTAAATTGGTGCAAACACTGTGAAGACAGTATGAAGATTCCTCAAGAAAATTAAAAAGAGAAATACCTTTTTAGTATCTAGTAATTTCACTACTATCTAGTAATCTAGTAATTCCACTACTGGGTAGTTACCCAAAGAAAATGAAAACACTAATTTGAAAAGATATGTGCATCTTTATGTTCACTGCAGCATTATTTACAATAGCCAAAATATGGAAGCAACCTAAGTGTCCATCAATAGATGAATAAAGAAGATGTGGTGTACATATGCAATGGAATATTACTCATTGATGAAAAAAGATATCTTGCCATATCTAGAGGGTATTAGGCTAAATGAAGTAAGTTGAAAAAAGAATATCATATATACATATATATAAATATCATATATACATATATATAAATATCATATGATTTTACTTACATGTGGTATCCAAAAGCACAAAAGAAATAAACATACAGAGCAGAACAGACTCATAAATATAGAGAACAAACTGGTGTTTTTTAGAGGGAAGGGGAGTTGAGAGATGGGCAAAATGGGTGAAGGGGAGTGAGAGTTACAGGCTTCCAGTTATGGAATGAAAAAGTCATGGGGATAAAAGCTACAGCATAGGGAATATAGTCAATGGTATTTTAATAGTGTTGCATTGTGGCAGATGGTAGCTATATTTATGGTGAGCATAGCATAAGGTATAGAGTTGTGGAATCACTATGTTGTATACCCGAAACTAATGTAACATTGTGTGTCAATGAAACTTCAATTTAAAAAAAATAAGTATAAAAAATTAGATAAAAACAGAGAGTGAGGCAAACCATAAGAAACTGAGGGTTGATGGGGGTGGGGAAATGGGCGATGGCCATTAAGGAGGGCATTTATTGGTATGAGCACTTGGTGTTGTATGTAAGTGATGAGTCACTGGAATTTACTCCTGAAGCCAAGACTATACTGTATGTTATCTAACATGAGAATAATAAGAAAATAAAGTAAAAATTAAAAAAGAAGTATAATTGATATGCTAAGAAGAGAAAATGAAATCATAAAGTGTTTAGTTAAGACCATAAAAGGCATAAAAAGTGTGGAAAACAGAAATAAGGAAAGAACAAGAGCAACAAATAAAAAACAGTAACAAATATGGTAGATATTAACATAAATATATTAGGAGTCACTTTAAACATCAATGATTTAAATAGACCAATTAAAACCAGATTATCAGAATGGATCAAAAGCCAGAAATGAGAAGTAGACATATCCAGCAGGCAGAAAATCAATAAGGAAATAGTTGAACTCAATAGATCACTTAACTGGATATACTTGACATCTATAGACTCCTTCATTCAACAACAGCAGATTACACGTTCTTCTCAAGCGCACATGGAACATTGATCAATATAGACCACATTCTGGGCTATAAGTGATACCTTAACAGGTTTAAGAGAATAGAAATCATACAATGTCTGCTCTCAGACCACAATTCATAAACCAAAAATCCATAAAAGAAAGAGGGCTGAAAATCCCAAATTGCTTGGTGATTAAACAACACATTTCTAAGCAAAGAAGAAATCTCAAGAAAAATTACAAAATAATTTGACCTAATAAAAATGAATATACATATTACTAAAATGTGCCATGCAGCAAAAGCAGTTCTGAGGGAAATTTATAGCATTGGAGGCATATATTAGAAGAGAAGAAAGATCTAAAATTAATACTCTAAGCTTCCATCTTAAGAAGCTAGAAAAAGAAGAATTAAATCCAAAGTATGAATAAGAAATAACGAGAATTATTTAAAAAGGAAAGAACTAAAATTAGAGCAGAAATCAATGAAATTAAAAATAGGATATTAATAGAAAAAAACCCAACAAATCAAAAAAACTGGTTCTTTCAAAAGACTGATAAAAATAGTAAGCTTCTAGCCAGGGTAATTAAGAAAAAGAGAGGGACACCTGGTGACTCAGTTGGTTGTGTCTGACTATTGATTTTGGCTCAGATCATGATCTCACAGTTTGTAAGATTGACCCCTTGTCAGGCTCTGTGCTAACAGCATGGAATGTGGTTGGGATTCTCTCTCCCTCTCTCTCTCTCTGCCCCTCCCTTGCTCATGCTTTCTCTCTTTCTCAAAATAAATAAAATAAACTTTAAAAAGAGAAAAAATATAGCACAAATTACTAGTATCAGAAACAAAATAAGGACATCACTGCAGATTCCAGGGACATTAAAGGATAGTAGAAGAATACTATGAGCAACTATATGACCACAAACTTGATAGCCTAGATAAAATGGACCAATGCTTTTTTTTAATTTGTTAAGTTTATTTATTTATTTTGAGAGAGAGACAAAGAGAGCAAGCAGTTTAGGGACAGAGAGAGACAGGGAGAGTGAGAATCCCAAGCAGGCTCCACACTGTCAGCATAGAGCTCAATGTGGGGCTTGAACTCACAAATGACAAGTTTATGACCTGAGCCAAAACCAAAAGTCAGACAGTTACCTGACTGAGCCACCCAGGTACCTTTGGACCAATTCTTTAAAAGACACAAGCTGCCAAAACTCAAGAAATAGACAATTGAATAGGCCTGTATCAAATAAATCTAATTAATAATTAATAATCTTCTAAAACAGAAAGCACTAGGCTCAGATGGGTTCACACGTGGATTCTACAAAATATTTAAGGAAGAAATCATACAATTCTCTACAATCTCTTTCAGAGGATAGAAGCAAGAGGAATACTTTCTTTTTTTTAATGTTTTTTAAATTATTATTATTTATTTATTTATTAAATTCTTTTTTTTAATGTTTTATTTATTTTTGATACAGAGAGAGACAGAGACGAGAGGGGGAGGGGCAGAGAGAGAAGGAGACACAGAACTGGAAGCAGGCTCCAGGCTCCAAGCTAGCTGTCAGCACAGAGCCCCATGCGGGGCTCGAACCCACGAACATGAGATCTGACCTGAGCCGCAGTCGGAGGCTTAACCGACAGAGCCACCCAGGCGCCCCAAGAGGAATACTTTCTAACTCATTGTTTGAGCCTAGGATTGTCCTAATACCAAAACTGGACAAAGACATTGCAATAAAAAGAAAAGTATGTTGTGAACATAGATGCAAAATCTTCAACAAAACAGTAGCAAATAGACTCCAACAATGATTAATAAGAATTATACACCATGACCAAGTGGGATTTGTCCCAGGTGTGCAAGTCCAATTCAATATTTGAAAATCATTAAGTAATCCACTACATTAACAGGCTGCAGAAGAAAAACCATGATTGCATCAAGAGAGATGCCAAAATACATTTGACAAAATCCAATCCCTATTTATGATAAAAATTCTCACCAAAGTAGGAATTAGAGGAACTTCCTCAACTTGATATGGAACACCTATAAAAAAAAACCCCACAACTAACATTATACTTAATGGTGAGACATTTGAAACTTTCTCACTAAGATCAGGAACCAGACAAGGATGTCTTCTCTCACGACTGCCTTTCAGCATCATACTTGAAGTCCTAAGCTAATGCAATAAAACAAGAAAAGGAAATAAATGGTTTACAGATTGAGAAGGAAGAAATAACAATCATAGAAGACATGATCACTGGGGTCCTGGGTGGCTCAGTCAGTTAAGCGGCTGACTTCACAGGTCATGATCTCACAGTTCACTAGTGCAAGCCCCACATCAGGCTCTGTGTTGACAGCCAATTATATTAGTACCCCACGTCAGTGAAATACTCAGGTATAAATCTAACAAAGTACGTACAAGATTTATCTGAGGAAAACTGCAAAACTCTGATGAAAGACATCAAAGAACTAAATAAATGTAGAGATATTCCATATTCATGGATACAAAGACTTAAGATGTCAGTTCTTCTCAACTTGATCTATAGATTCAACACAATTCTAATAAAACTCCCAGCAAATTATTTGTGGATATCAACAAACTGATTCTAAACTGTGGATGGAGAGGCAAAACAACAAGAATAGCCACCCCAACATTGAAGGAAAAAAACAAAATTGGAGGATTGACACTACTCTACTTCAAGAATTACTATACTACAATCAAGACAGTGTGGCATTGATGAAAGAATAAGAAGAGAATAGAAAGCCCAGAAACAGACCCATATAAATATAATCAACTGATCTTTGACAAAGCAGCAAAAACAAGAGAACAAAGAGGAGATAGTCTTTTCAACAAATGGTACTGTAAAACTGAACATCTACATACCAAAAAAAAAAAAAAAAGAATATAGACACAGTCCTTACACTTTTCACAAACATGCCAAATGGACCTAAATATAGACCTAAACTTAAAACACAAAACTATAAAAGTATTAGAAGACGACATAGATACTAAACCCAAATATTGGTGATGGCAATAACATAAAAATTTTTTTTTAAATATTTTATTTATTTGTGAGAGAGAGAGAGACAGATCGAGAGAGAGTGAGAGAGAATGGGAGAATGCAAATACAGGAGGAGACACAGAATCCAAAGCAGGCTCCAGGCTCTGAACTGTCAGCAGAGAGCCCAACATGGGGCTCGAACTCACAGACCACGAGATCATGACCTGAACTGAAGTCAGAAGCTTAAATGAATGAGCCACCCAGGAGCCCAGGCAATGGCTTTTTGGATACAACACCAAAGTCACAATCTATGAAGTAAATAATTGATAAGATATATTTCATTAAAATTAAAAACTTCTATTCTGCAAAACCCAATGTCCAGAGAATAGAAATTAAGACACAGACTGGGAGAAAATATTTGCAAAAGACACATCTGATAAAGGACTGTTAAACATGCTAATCGAAAAATGAGCCAAAGACCTGAACAGAAACCTTACTAAAGAAGATATACCAATGAGAAGTAAGCATGTGGAAAGATATTGGACATCATATATCATTAGGGAATTGCAAATTGAAACAACAATTAGATATCACTATAACACTTATTAGAATGGCCAAAATCCAAAACACTCATAACACCAAATACTGCTGAGGATATGGGGCACCAGTTGCAGGCACCTTGGAAGACAGTTTGCTAAAACTAATCACACTCTTACCGTATGATCCAGCAATTATGCTCTTTGGCATTTACCTAAAGGAGTTGAAAACTTGGTCACACAAAAAGCTGCATGCAGATATTTATAGCACCTTTATTTATAACTGCCAAAATTTGGAAGCCACCAAGATGTCCTTCCATAGGTAAACTAATAAAAAAACAAAAGTGTGGTACATCCAGATCATAGAGTATTAATTATTTAGTGCTAAAAAAAAAGAAATGAGCTATCAAACTATGAAAGACATGGAGGAAAGATAAGTGCATATTACTTGCTCAGTGAAAGAAGACAATTTCAAAAGTACACATACCATACTCAAGACATTCTGGAAAAGGCAAAACTGTGGAGGAAATAAACACATCAGTAGGTGCCAGAGGATGGGTGGGAGGAAGGAAGATAGCACAGGGATTTTTAGGGTGGTGAAAACCATTCTGTATGATACATGAGTGGATTCATGTAATTATATCTTTTTTAAAAATTAGTTTCAGGAGTAGAATTTAGTCACTCATCACTTACATATTACACTCAGTGCTCATCACAAATGCCCCTCTTAATGCCCATCACCCGATTAGCCAATCCCTCTACCCACTTCCTCTCCAGCAACCCTGTTTGTTCTCTATAGTTAAGAGCCTCTTATAGTTTGCCTCCCTCTCTGTTTTTATCTTATTTTATTTTTCCTTCCCTTCCCCTATGTTCATCTGTTTTGTTTCTTAAATTCCACATATGAGTGAAATCATATGGTATTTGCCTTTCTCTGACTAATTTATTTCATTTCACTTAGCATAATACACTCGAGTTCCATTTACATCATTGTAAATGGCAAGATTTTATATATACGTGTGTGTACATATTCTTTATCCATTCATCAGTCAATGGACATTTGGGCTCTTTCCATAATTTGGCTATTGTTGATAGTGCTGCTATAAACATTGGGGTACATGTGCCCCTTTGAGTCAGTATTTTTCTATTCTTTGGATAAATACCTAGTAGTACAATTGCTGGACATAAGGTACTTCTATTTTTAACTTTTTGAAGAAAATCCATACTGTTTTCCAGAGTGGCTGGACCAGTTTGCGTTCCCACCTACAGTGTAAGAGGGTTTTCCTTTCTCCACATCCTTGCCAACATCTTTTGCTTCCTGAGTTAATTGTAGCCATTTTGACAGGTGTGAGGTGGTATCTCACTGTGGTTTTGATTCATATTTCCCTGATAATGAGGGATGTTTAGCATTTTTCATGTGTCTGTGAGCCATTTGTATGTTGTCTCTGGAGAAATGTCTGTTCATTTCTTCTGCAGATTTCTTAACCAGATTATTTATGTTGGGGGTGTTGAGATTGATCAATTCTTTATAGATTTTGGCTACTAGCTCTTTATCATCCTATATGTCATCTGCACATATCTTTTCCCGTTCTGTAGTTTACCTTTTAGTTTTGTTGATTGTTCCCTTCAGTGTGCAGAAGCTTTTTATATTGATGAAGTCCCAATAATTAATTTTTGCTTTTGTTTTTTTTGCCTCAGGAGATGTGTCTAGTAAGAAGTTGCTACAGCCGAGATCAAAAAGGTGCCACATGTGTTCTCCTCTGGGATTTTGATGGTTTCCTGTCTCATATTTAGGTCTTTCATACATTTTGAATTTACTTTTGTGTATGTGTAAGGAAGTGGTCCAGTTTCATTCTTTTGCGTGCCACTGTCCAGTTATCCCAACACCATTTGTTGAAGACATTGTCTTTTTTTCCATTGGATATTCTTTTTTCCTTTGTTGGAGATTAGTTGACAATATAGTTGTGGGTCCATTTCTCGGTTCTCTGTTCTGTTCCATTGATTTATGTGTCTGTTTTTGTGCCAGTACCACACTGTCTTGATTACTACAACCTTGTAATATAGCTTGAAGACCAGAACTGCTTCGCTTTTTCAACATACTTTGGCTATTCAGGGTCTTTTCTGTTTCCACACAAATTTTAGAATTTTTTTTCTAGCTCTGTGAAGAGTGCTGGTGGCTGGAGTGTTGATAGGGATTGCACTGGATGTGTAAATTGCTTTGGGTAACATAGACATTTTAACAATATTCATTCTTTCAATCCATGAGCATGGAATATTTTCCCATTTCATTGTCTTCTTTTTTTCCTTCATAAGTGTTCTATAGTTTTCAGAGTACAGATCTTTTACTTACTTGGTTCAATTTATTCGTAGATATTCTGTAGCTTTTGGTGCAATTGTAAGTGGAGTCTATTCCTTGATTTCTTTTTTTTTTTTTTGCTCCTTCATTTTTGGTGTGTATAAACACAACATATTTTATAACCTGCAACTTTGCTGAACTCATATATCAGTTCTAGCAATAGTTTGATGGAGTCTTTTGGGTTTTCTACATAGAGTATCATGTCATCTGCAAATAGTGAAAGTTTGACTTCTGATTTGGATGTCTTTTATTTCTTTTTGTTGTCTAATTACTGAGGCTAAGACTCAGTACTATTTTGAACAACAGTGGTGAGAGTGGACATCCCTTTCATGTTCCTGACCTTAGGAAAAAAGCTCTTCCACTGAGGATGATATTAGCTGTGGGTCTTTTATATATTCATGTATGTCCCTTATGATGTTAAGGTATATTCCATCTATCCCTGCTTTGTTGAGGGTTTTTAAAATCAAGAATGGATATTATATTTTGTCAAATGTTTTTTCTGCATCTATTGACAGGATCATATGGATCTTATTCTTTTTTTTTTATTAATGTGGGATATCACATTGATTGACTTATAAATATTGAACCACCCCTGCAGCCCAGGAATAAATCCAACTTGATCATGGTCAATACTTCTTTTAATGTTGGATTTTACTTGTTACTACCCTGATGAGAATTTTTGCATCATGTTCACCAGGGATATTGTTCTGTAATTCTCCTCTTCAGTGGATTTTTTTTTTCTGGTTTTAGAATAAAGGTAACACTGGCCCCATAGGATGAGTTTGGAAGTTTTCCTTTCATTTCTATTTTTTTGGAACAGTTTCAGAAGAATAGGTATTAACTCTTCTTTAAATGTTTTTGGTAGAATTCCCTTGGGAAGCCATCTGGCTCTGGACTCTTGTTTATTTGGAGATTTTTGATTACTGATTCAATTTCGTTGCTGGTTATGGATTTGTTCAAATTTTCTATTTCTTCCTGTTTCAGTTTTGGTAGTCTAGAAATTTATCCAATTCTTCCAGATTCCCCAATTTGTTGGTTCATAATAGTCTCTTATAATTGTTTATATTCCTGTGGTGTTGGTTGTGATTTCTCCTCTTTCATTTGTATTATTTTATTTGGGTCTTTCTCTTTTCTTTTTGATAAGTCTGGATAGGGGTTTATCAATTTTGTTAACTCAAAGTACTAGCTCCTAGTTTTGTTGATCTTTTCTATAATTTTAAAAATTTCTATATTATTTACTTATGCTTTAATCTTTATTATTTCCCATCTTCTGTTAGTTTTAGGCTTTATTTGTTCTTCTTTTTCCAGCTTCTTTAGGTGTAAGGTTAGGTTGTGTATTTGAGACTTTTCTTGCTTCTTTATTTATATATACTTTCCTCTTATGACACCTTTGCTTCATACCAAAGGTTTTGGACTGTCATGTTTTCATTTTCATTTGTTTGCATGTATTTTTAAAATTTCTTTTATATTCTGGTTAATTAATTCATTCTTTAGTAGGGTGTTCTTTAACTCCCATGTATACATGGTCTTCCCAATTTTTTTTCTTGGTGTGGACTTCAAGTATCAGAGGGTTGTGGTCTGAAAATATGCATGGTGTGATCTCTATCTCTTTGTACATGTTGAGGGCTGATTTGTGACCCAGTATATGATATATTCTGGAGAATGTTCCATGTGCACTTGAAAAGAATGTGTATTCTTCTACTTAAAATGAAATATTCTGAATACATGTATTAAGTCCATCTGGCCAGTGTGCCATTCAAAGCCGTCATCTCCTTGTTGAACTTCTGCTTAGATGGTCTGTCCATTGCTGTAAGTAGGGTATTAAAGTCCCCTACTATTATTATCTTATTATCAATGAAATTCTTTAAGTGTGTTATTAATTGATTTATATTTGACTGCTCTCAAGTTGGAAGCATAAATATTTATAATTGTTGGATCTTTTTGTTAGATAGACACCTTTATTATGATATAGTGCCCTTCTTCATCTCTAATTACAGTCTTTGGTTTTAAAACCTAATTTTCTGATATAAGTATGGCTACTCCAGCTTTTCATGTCCATTAGCATGATAAATGGTTCTCCATCCTGTCACTTTCAGTCTGGAGGTGTTTTTGAATCTAAAATGAATCTCTTATAAGCAGCATATTGATGTGTCTTGTTTTTTTTTTTTAATCCATTCTACCCTATGTCTTTTAATTGAGGCATTTAGTCCATTTGCATTCAGAGTGATTATTGATAGATATGAATTTAGTGCCATTATATTACCTGTGAAGTTGCTATTCCTGTAGATTGGCTCTGTTCCTTTCTAGTTTTTGTCTCTCTTTCTCACTCAAAGTGTCCTTTTTAATATTTCTTGCAGAGCTGGTTTAGTGTCATAAATACCTTTAGTTTTTGCTTGTTTTGGAAACTCTTTATCTCTCCTTCTATTCTGAATAACAGCCTGCCTGGATAAAGTATTCTTGGCTGCATATTTTTCCCATGTTGAATATATCACGACACTCCCTTCTGCCCTGCAAAGTTCCTGTGGACAGGTCTGCTGCTAACCTTATGTGTCTTCCCTTGTAGGTTTGTCCCTAGCTGCTTTCATAATTCTATATCTTTGTATTTTTTATATTTCACTCTGTTGACCTGTTTTTGTTGATTTTGAGGAGAATTCTCTGAGCCTCTTGACCTTGAATGCCTGTTTCCTTCCCCAGATTAGGGAAGTTCTAATCTATAATTTGTTCAAATAAAACTTCTGCCCCTCTTTCCCATTCTTCGCCTGAGACTACTATAATCTGAATATTATTGCACTTTGTGGAATTGCTGAGTTCCCTAAGTCTATAATTGTGATTTAATAGTTTTCTAATAGTTTTCTTTCCCTCTTCCTTTGAGCCTCATTATTTTCCACAATTCTATCTTCTATCTGCTTCTTCCGTCCTCACTATGATTATACCAGTTGCTTTTGCATCTCAGTTATATAGCATTGTGTATTTCAACCTGACTAGTTGTTAGATCTTTTATCTCTGCATTAAGGGTTTCTCTGGAGTTTTCTATGATTCTTACAAGTCCAACTAGTATTCTTATGACTGTTGTTTTAAATTCTTGTTCAGATATATTGCTCATATCTGTTTTGAGTAAATAGCTGGCTGTGATTTCTTCTTGATCTTTCTTTTGGGGAGAATTCTTCCATCTTTTCATTTTGCCTTGGTTTCTGTTTTTTGCAGCTTGTTAGGTTTCCTGCTCCTGAGAGTAAAAAAGGGATCATACACTGTCCAGGACCTGGTGCTTCAGGGAGTGCTTCTGGTGTATGCTGTGTGCACTTCGATGTTGTTGTTGTTGTTGTTGTTGTTGTTGTTTTGGCTGCTCCTTCCTCCAGGTCAGTCAGAGTTTCCCCTTGCTTACAGTGGGGAGTTGGACATTTAACTAGGTATTCTTTGATTTGTATGTTAAAATAAGCCTAATTAAAAAAAATTAAAAATCCTAATCCAAATAAATAAATAAATAAATAAGGAAAAGGAACAAACCGACAGACAGATGGACAAATAAAAAACTATAAGCCTGGGGTGCTTGGGCGGTTCAGTTGGTTAAGCAATTGACTCTTGGTTTCGTTTCAGGTCACGATCTCATAGGTTTGTGGGTTCAAGCCCCACGCTGGGCTCTGTGCTAAAAGTGCAGGGCCTGCTTAGGATTCCTTCTCTCCCTCTCTCTCTGCCCCCTCCCCTGCCTGCATACTTTCTCTCTCAAAATAAAATAAACTTTAAAAAAACATTATGCTGATCCCAAAGAAAAAGGACAAAAATAAGCCTGATCTCAAAAAAAAAAAAAAGAGAAAAAGCAAACAAACAAAAATTATAAGCCTGATTTCAAGGGAAATAAATAAATAAATAAAAGCCTGGTCCTATTTTCATCAGAACTGAAGCTGATGCTTTGGAGCACTCTATGACTAGTAGACTTGGTGAATGTGGGGGGCCTGCGGTGGTCTGTTGGGGCTGAGGCCCACTGCCCTGGTGCACAGGCAGACCTGCCCTCATAAGGATACACTCGAGAGTTGGGGAGAGAGAGGGATGCAGAACTTGAGAGACTATTGAATGCTGAGAATGAACTGAGGATTGGGGGGGGGGGGAAGACAGGTGGTGGTGATGGTGGAGGGCACTTGAGGGGAAGAGCACTGGGTGTTGTATGGAAAACAATTTGACAATAAAATATTATGAAAAAAATAAATAAAGGATACACTCGCAGGGTGCAGGGAGGCGGGGCTTGGTGTCAGCAGCTCCAGGCGTCACCGGGGGTGCTGTGATCTGTTCACTGAACTCCCACCATACCGGTTGGCAAGGGGAAGATGATGTGACACTGCTCTCTAGTCCCTAGAGAGGGGAGTTGGCGCCTGCCACTATTGAGGAAGCCCTCACAGACAAGCGAACAACCTCCGCTCTGTGTCCCAGCTTCCGTCAGATCCCTGCTCTTACCCTGTCTATGCCCAAGCTGTCAACACCGCCAGTGTCACAGTTCTCCTTTGTTTAACCTCTGGCACGCAGCCCAGATTCAAAACTCCAAACCTTAAAGGACCTGGCGTGGTGCAGACTTGCTCCTGTCCTCCAGAGGAGAGCCTCACTGTGCTGTGTCTGGTGCCATTTTGTCCCAGAAAAGCAGCTGCCTGGGTGCACAGGTGCATGAAGTTTATGGTGAAGCACAGTAAAAAGCAGAGATGCCTTCTGCCTGCACTTCTGTCCTTTGCTGATGAATGGCCACTCAATGGTGTCTGCCAGGTCTTTTGTCCTTCAATATACCCTCTTCCAAAAGTCCAATAGGAAGGGCAACATTCTCTACCAGTGAGACCCAGAAGATCTTTATGCCGTGCTGTCCACTTCCAGGATTCTGCCTTCCTCCCCAGGAGCACTGCTGCCCAGGGGCTTGACTGGGAAAACCTCAAAATGTGAGCTCCCTGCTTGGGGGGCATGTTCTTCCTGGGCAAACCCAATGTGCAGCTCTCTATCCCCTTCTCTCTTCTCTCTCCACCAAAGGGCTCCCTCTGTGGCACTGTAGCTTTTCTCTCCCCCAATTCACATAACTGCATCTCATACCAGCCATATTTTCTCCTTCTAATTGTGCAAATTTTTCTCTTAATCCTCAGATTGATTTCCTAGGTGTTCAGAATGATCTGACATTAAGCTAGCTGGGTTCAAGGACAAGGCAAGCCCAGGATTCCCCTACTACTCCACTAACTTAATTCTCTCTCACTCATGTAATTATATCTTTGTCAAAACCCATAGAATGCAGAACACTAAGAATGAACCCAAATATAATCTATGGATGGGGTAATGATGTGTTAATGTGCGTTCACTGATTTTAACAAATGTACCACTGTGTTGCAGGATGTTGATGTGAGGGAGACTGGGTGTTTATGGGGAGAGAAAACATCTGGGAACTCTCTACATGACACTCAATTTTGCTGTGAAACAAAAGTTTCTCTAAAAATAAAGTTTATTAATTAAAAATTTTTATATACTGTCAAATGCATACATCTTAATTACATAATTAAATCTGTTTTGATTAATTTATATACCCATGTAATCACTATACTAAATCACAATTCAGAACATTTCCATCACCCCAGAAAGATTTCCTGTACCTTTGTTCTGATTTCTATCATCACATATTAATTTACTTCAGTCTTGAAGTTCATTTGAAAGGAATCATACAGTACGGACTTTTATGTCTGCTTTCTTTCACTTAACATATATTTTTGAGATTCATCCATAGTTTTGGAAATATCAGAGTTCATTTTTTTATTGTTGAGTAGTATTGCATTAAATAAAAATATCACAGTCTACTCAAACTTCTTTTGTTATTTTATCTTATCTTATCTTATCTTATTATTTTATTTTGTTTATTTTATTTGAGAGAGAACATGAGTTGGGGAGAGGGGCAGAGGGAGAGAAAGAGAGAATCCTGAGAAAGATCCATGCCCAGCATGAAGCCCAATGCAGGGCTCAATCTCACAACACTGGTATCATGACCTAAGCTGAAACCAAGAGCTGGACACTCAACCAAGTGAGTCACCCAAGTGCTCCAATTCATTCATATTTCTTTTGATGGAAATTTGGGTTGCGTCAAGTTTCTGCTTTATATGTGATGCAATTTTAACATTTTTTAAAGATTTTTTTTAAAGTTTATTTATTTTGAGATAGAGCATGATGAAGGAGAAGCAGAGAGAGAGAGAGAGAGAGAGAGAGAGAGAGGGAGAGAGAGAGGGAGAGAGAGAGAGAGAGAGAGAGGATCCCAAGCAGGTTCTGCACTGTCAGTGCACAGCTTAACTTGGGGCTCAATCTCATGAACCATGAAATCATGAGCCACCCAGGTGCTCCAACAATTATGACATTTCACCCTTGACTGTGTACACAATTTCACTTCCCTTGGGTCATGGGGTAGTTCCATAAAGACTGCCCCTTGCTTTTCCATAGAAATTCTAGCATAAAATTTCAATTACTACAGTGGTACCTGGGTGGCTCAGTTGGTTAAGTGTCTGACTTCAACTCAGGTTATGATCTCACAGTTTGTGAGTTTGAGCTCCATGTTGGGCTCTGTGCTGACAGCTCAGAGCCTGGAGCCTGCTTCAGATTCTCTCTCTGCCCCTCGCCTGCTCACACTCTGTCTCTCTCTCTCTCAAAAATAAACATTAAAAAAATTTCAATTACTACAAAAAGTCTACTGTGATTTTGATTTGCATTGGTTGAGTCTATTGAGACAGTCATAGTTTTTCTCCTTTATTCTGTTAATATGGAGAATTACAGTGCTTTTCAAATATTAAGCCAATCTTGCATTCCTGGCATAAACCCTACTTAGTCATGATGTGTTTAAGGATTATTGCCTCTGTCTGTGTACAGTCTGTAATTTTCTTTCCTTGTCTTATAAGTTTTTCTGGCCTCATCTCTATTCTGACAGAATTTGTGTACAATGACATTATTTTTTCCTTAACTATTTAATAGAATTCACCAAGATCATTGGCCTAGAGTTTTCCTTGTGGGAAGATTACTGATTACCAAATTCAATTTACTTAGTAGATATATAGTTGTTTGGGTTATCTTCTTTTTGTTAAATTGGGTTTTTCAAATAATTTGCCTGCTTCATCTAAATTGTTGAATTTCTATTTTTCTATATTTTTCATGATCCAGCTTAGTAAAAGTTTGTCAACTTGTTTGACTTTGTCAGGGAATCAACTTTTGGATTTGTTAATTTTCCCTATTTGTTTGCTTTCCATTTTATTGATTTCTGAGTATTATTTCCTTCCTTCTATTTACCTTGGATTTAATTTGTTCTTCTTTACCTAAGTAGCCTCTATGTTGCAATCTTAGATCACTAATACTTAAACACTTTTTTTCTTTTCTTATTGCACTAAATGCTATGCATTTTAAAGTATTGATTTCCCTCTAAGGAAGTACTGTTTTGGGTGCCTACCATAAAATTTAATTTGTTGTATTTTCATTATCATTGAATTAGAAATATTTTCTAAATTCCTTGTGATGTATTCTTTTACTCATAAGTAATTTAAAGTGTATTGTTTTGGGGCACCTTGGTGGCTCAGTCGGTTAAGCGTCCGGCTTCGGCTCAGGTCATGATCTCACGGTTCATGGGTTCGGGTCCTGCGTCAGGCTCTGTGCTGGTGGCTAGCTCAGAGCCTGGAGCCTGTTTCAGATTCTGTGTCTCCCTCTCTCTCTGACCCTTCCCTGCTCACACTGTCTCTCTGTCTCTCAAAAAAAAATAAATAAATAAAGTGTGTTGTTTCCTTCTCAAATACTTGGAACTTTTCTTCATATCTGAATTAAATGAATTCTAATTTAATTGGGTTGTTATAGAATATATGTTGTAATATTTCACTCTTTTGAAACAATAAGACAATCTATGACTCATTATGTGTCTACTTTCCTGAACGCTCCACTGTACTTAAAAAGAATATATATTTTTGTAGTTGTGGGGTATAGTGTTGTATATGTCTGTTTGGTCAAAGTAGTTGGCAGTATTGTTTAAGTTTTCTTTCACATTAATTTTTCCCTTCCTTTTAAAAAGTCTAATTTTGGGGAGCCTGGGTGGCTCAGCCAGTTAAGTGTCTGACTTTGGCTCAGGTCATGATCTCAAGGTTCATGGGTTCGAGCCCCGCGCCGGGCTCCGTACTGATGGCTCAGAGCCTGGAGCTTCGGATTCTGTGTCTCCCTCCCTCTCTGCCCTTGCCTCGCTCGTGCTTTGTCTCTCTCAGTCTCTCAGAAATAAAAAAAATGTTAAAAAAAAGTCAAATTTTAGATCTGTAGCTACAATGACTTATTAACTGTAGTCACACACACATAGAGACTTCACAGCTGCCTGCCTTGGGTGGGGGCACCCACCCAAGAATCATGCCCCTGTGAACATGAGGCAGCATGGACTGGTTTTGAAGATTGCTCCTCAGTCCCTAGTTCCTCTCAACTCCCACCAACCTACTTTCCATTACAGCACAGAACTTTTGCGTCTAAAATCCAGTCTCAGGGTACCTGGGTGGCTCATTCAGTTAAGCGGCCGACTTCAGGTCATGATCTTGCGGTTTTTGAGTTCAGGCCCTGCTCTCTGCTGTCAGCCCAGAGCTCACAAAGATCCTCTGTCCCTGTCTCTCTCTACCCTTCCCCTACTCATGCCTTCTCTCAAAAATAAATAAATATGAAAATAAAGTAAAATAAAATAAAATCCAGTCTCTACACATGGTGTAGAGCCTTATTGTTCCCAGTATTTGTCCTTCATTCTACCACATGGATTCTGGCTTAAGGTGCTCTTCTGGTTCCTAAGCGGGAGTCGTGCAACTTGTCAAAGACCACCTGCATGGGGTCAATGAAGAACTTTAAAGCATTGCTCAAATCGTCTCAGATTTCTGCTGTAAGACCTACCGATGAGCCCATTCCTAAAGCATCTTAGGAGGATTTATGTGCCAAGCATTTAAAAGATACTGCCTGATTCCCGTGCTGAGAACATGAGGTCAATAGATTTCTCCTGTTTTAATAATTCAATAAATTATTAATGAAGCTATGCCTTCTCTAACTGATAATAATAAACTATCAAAATGGAGTACCAGCATAGACATTACTGCTGAAGCTGTCAAGCACAGAACAATAGATTTGGCCTGAAGGAAGGCTGAGAAAATTCAAGCTGAATATCAAGAGGAAGCAGTTTTATAGCATAAGGTCACACATGAATGCCTTGGCAACAGCTAAGCATTCCTTTGATTCTTTTATTAGATTGGCTGGCTGTTCCCTACAAAAAGCAGGGCCTTGAATAAAAGGGACCCATAAGTTGGCTGTAATGAAAGGAGAAAAAAGGGAAATTGTCCGAATGAGGGGTTTGGCCCAAGGTAGGGAGCTTTTTTAGTAATAAGGTCCCATATATACCAAAAGGTAAGAAGGAAGCTGAAGAAAGACAGGTTGTCCTAAAGATGTCTCCTGTCTCATGGTGCTGGCTAGGGGAGTGTTTCTAAAAGCTGTGTCAACATCTCGTGGAAACTTGCTAGAAACGAACATTTTTAGGCCCCATTCCAGATTTCTTGAATCAAATTCTAGGGAAAAGACAAATCTGTATTTCACCAAGCCCTATAAGTGGTCCTCATGTACAGCGAGTTTGAGAAGCACCAGGAGAAGGCCAGTCCTGGGTGGGCTGCTGAGGGGGTCACTGCAAGAGTGAGTTTTATGACTGCCACCAACACCACCAAGCACCTGCACAACTCCCTTATGCTTCTTCTGGAATTACATTTAAATTTGCCCTCCTCTATTGCATATGTACACACTAGGAAGCATTGAAGTAAAGAAGCTATAAAAAGTTAAATTTATTTTTTTCATAAGATAATTCTCCACTCACATTAGGAAAGTATTGTTTCTCTTAAATAGAAGAAAATTCAATAAATAGTTGTTGAATGAATGAATGATGAGTTCCTGGAGGTACCTACAGTCAAGCATACTGAACCAGGCCAGAGGCATTAAACAAGCAGATACTTCGATGAAAATATCTTTTCTAAGAAAAGTATCGGTTTTTTTTCTGTATCAGTTTATCTTTTCCCCGGTATTGCCAAATGAAAAAAATTAGCATTATTTCTATGCCCTAGGAGTGCATGGTTTTCTTGCTTTTTGTGAGTAGATAACAGGCTAGTAAAAAAGCCAACACAGAATGAGACACCGAAGCAAATGCTCCCTCCAAGAAATGCAATTACACCAATTAAAATGCATTGAAATAAACACTTCCTAGCCACCTGGCACGTACTGCCATTTATACTGTGATTTCATATTTCTCAGGATTCTCATATGTGTGGTACTGTCATTGGCAGGGTAAAAATGATCCACAGGATATTACAAAGGCAATAAAGAATAATTCTCTTGGAGAGTAATGAAGATAAGCATCATTCCTAATAGCAACAATCTTAGGGCTTTATCTGGGATAACTTTCATTATTGCTGCCTTAAAGGAACAGTTTTTGAGATCTAATTCACATACCATAAAATTCATCCCTTTAAAGTGTAAAATTCTATGGGTTTTTTTTAAAGTAATTTGTGCCACCATCACCACAATTTAATTTTATGTAAATTTTTATACTCAACCATCCAACACACACAGTAATGTTGTACCAATTATCACTCAATCCTCATCGCTCTCTCCAATTCCCAACTGCTAATCTACTTTCTATCTCTATAGATTTGCTTATTTTCATTCTATGTCTGTCTCTGTCTCTCTCTCTGTGTATGTACTGTTGCTGTTTCATTTGTTTTCTAGGTAGTGATGGTTAATACCTACTGAGAGTTAGTTATATGCCAGTCATTGTTTTGAGCACTGTATACATATCAGCTCATTTAATTCTCAAACAAATCCTATAAGGTAGGTGCATGGTCTAGCAACTGTGGGTCTGTCATGCAGTAGAAACATGAAGACAAGTCACTCTTGCTCCAAGTCCCCAAATCGGTGTCGAGGAAATCCAGAGGCAGTGTTCCAGGGCTGGGTTAAAAGTTTAATGCCACAAGGCTTCCTAGACCCTGTGGTGACTGCAGGTTAGTGTCAGAACTCTTGTGTCCCTTGAAAAAGTGAGATTCCTATCAGTTGACCTGCTGGGTGCTTTTCTGTCCATGCAACCTGTCCTTAGAGCCTCTTCTAGCCAGACCCCTGTCCTCTGACAGGCTCAGGCATTTGAACTTCCCTCTCACTCACCTCTACCTCTCTGTCCAGCTCATTCTTTTAGCCTTACACCAGGGGCCATCCAACCCCAGGTGGACTTATAATCTACTTACGTCATTGCCTGCATGTTGTCTCCCTCTGTACCTGCTGGGTTCCCCAGTCCATCCTTATAATTACACCCTCACCTCACATGCCCCTCTCTCCTTCTGTTGTATTTATAGAAGCAACAATCCCTATCCTGTAATAATAATAATAATAAATACCCAACTTGCATCCAGGCAACTGAATGTGGAGAAAAATGCAAACCCATGCTGACCTAAAACTATATCAATGACTAAAACTGTGTCGCCTGGAAGCCCATGTTTCCCAACCCACTATGTCCAGCACTCCCCTAAATGTGCATCTTGCCTTCGTTCTCTGTCCTCAAGTCTCCAAAGCTGCTGCCTCCTCATTTTCGCCAGCCCAGGCAGCTTGCGGGCGAGTACTCTCTGGCCTGGCCTGGGTCTAGTCCCCTATGGCTGTGCCTGTGCCCTCTTTTGAAGGCCTGGTGTTGACCTCCCTTGCCCCAACCATATGACCCAGTGCATTTGACAGACACCTGTTACAATGAGCAGCTCTGGCTCAGGGTTACCTGATGTTGTTAGATATATCAACTCTCGCAGGACCAATTGCCTGACAGGAGTTTCCTTATCTGAAGTGGTAACCAGCCTTTTTTAGAACCTGAGGGGGGTTGGGTCTACATTGTGATTCCCCTACCAGTCTTGCTGCAAATTCACACAGCATGGTGTCCCAGCACAGATACTTCTAGAATATACTGTCTGCTGGGTCAGAGGACCCAGCAACATGGCTGCTCACACCAAGGCTGCTCTCGCTGCAGGACCCTTTTTTGCTCTGGGCCCCATCTGGCAGCCTTCCATGTCATCTGCCAAATGGGACAGAGCAGTATTCTTCAAGTGTGGAATATGCCACTCCAGACCTTGAGAGGCTGACCACACACCGTCCTTTTCTTAGTGATGGGATATCAGCGTGCCCCAGGCCACTGGAGCTCTGAGCACCTCACTGCGATGTAGCAGGCTCCCAAACCTTGACAGGCTTACCTCCCATCCTCTAGACTGGTGGTGTCATCACTTATTCCCCTGGTCTGATTAGCACCATGCTATCAACATAGTAGACCAATGTCTTACTCTGTGGAATGTCCAAGTCCCTTTTAGCTACAATGTAACAGAAGACAGGGGAGCTAACACAGTACTGGGGAAAGAGTGAAATGTGTATGTATTCCTGTCTATGTGAATGTTCATTGCTTGCAATCCTTCTTTCTGATAGGGATGGAAAAGAAATCATTTGCCAGATCAGCGGTCATATTTGTGTGTACCAAAGGTTGACTTAATGTGCTGTAGCAAAGATGCCATATCCAGCACAGCAACCACCACTGGGGCTACTACTTGGTTACAGCTGCCACAGTTCCTTGTTACCTCCCAGACCTCTTGTCCGAGGCAGGAAGGACTTGCAGAAGTTTCCACGTGGCCTTCCCCTTGCAAAGGCTCTTAACTTACATGGCTGAGGATTCTGCCAACTAAAAGGAATGCCCACTTTTATTGTTAATTTGGGGCTGCAGAAGGGACCAATGTGTACGTCTGTGGACTGAGTCAACTCACTGTATGCTGGACCTGGACCAAGATCCCACTGACTTTTTGGTCCCACCCACTTCCAGTGTAGCAGGGGAGGTTTGGCAGTATTTTGGATCCCAAGGTAACAATGTTAATTCAGACTGTCCAATAATCCTCAAAAAGTCCAAGAATTCCCCTTTCTCCAATTCAAGGTTACCTGTGTAAGCAGCCATAGCTCTTCATGGAAGTACTGAGGAATCACTATTGAATACACCTGTCATGCTTTTGCAGACATTGGTTTCTCCTTCAGTCAGTAAGATCTGGATCCATGAAGAGGCTCAGGCCCAGAAAGTGGGCAAAGGATCAATGACTTTGATTTTTCAAAAATGTGTTCTATTAGTCCTCTTCCTGGTTCTCTGGATGGGGACTCCCCTAGCTGCTACTCCAACTTGTCTTCACTTACCTTGATTTTAATGGTTAAGTGCTGTCACCTGTATTTATCCTTTTAGACAGTTGCAATCTTTGTCCCTATGTCAAGGAGCCCAGGTGTGAAGGGCATCTCGGTTCACCAGTGCCAGCTTACAGAGGACAGTCACCACTGAGCTCCTCACAACTCTGACCTCCCACCAGCAGTCTGCTAAATAGTGTCTTCTGGGCCCTCACTTAGGGCATGGCTTTGTGAAATGTGCCTTCCTTTTGGGTGGCCCAGCACTTTTTTCAAGGTTCCAATAGCTATCTTCACAGTCTCAACACCTGCCAGTATGTTAAATCCTGCATCACCAGAGTGGATAACTCTTACTTACCCAACCTCATGGTTAGTTGCTCTGTATCCTGCACCCTGAGGATTCCATTCCATGTATATTTCCCCAGCTCCTGCAGGCACATGCTAGTTGGATTCTGCAGCTCCTCTGGTGTATAGTCCTTCTCCTCCCTTTGCAGGCCCAGGAAATTCTCAGATGGGCTATGCCGGGGCCTGACCCCTGTGATGGTCTGGCTGCCAGGAGAGGAGGAGGGGGTAATCCTTAGGGTTGATAGCATGGTGTTGCAAAACATTTGCCTCATTTGAGGCCTCCACAAGATCTTTAAGCAAAGAGAGGGTACTATTTTTTTAACAAGGAGAAATGGATCACTCCTGTAGGCCCAGTGGCTTCAAAGTTCTCAGCTGCATCTATACGGATAATCCCATCCTACGTTTTAGGGGTTCCACTCCGTTGCTATTAGACCCTGACCCTTACAGAGGCCTGGGGAGGGGCTGAGAATTCAACCTTCTCTAAGCTCTGCTACTGCTAAGATTAGGCCCTGAGTGCCATCCTCATTATCAGCATTCCAGGTACAGATTAGGATTTCCTCAAACATCGCTAAGAGACCCGCTAGCTCTCATGTTTTGTCCTGAATAGGTGAGGAGTCAATTTTCCTGAATACCTGTCATTTCTTCTCAGTGAATCTATATGCTTAGCAACAGCCACCCAATTCCATAGTCTTTATCATTTATCATTCCCCTTTTACCTCTTGAGGATCAGAGGTATTACATCAGCCAGTGTATCCCATTCCAGTCATATCCCAGCCCAGTTCACTGCGGGTGAAAGTTTTGGCCATTGAACTGCTACGGTATTCCATGACCTGTCCACACTGCACTCCTACTAGTGGTGGAGTCCTGGCTGCTAGCCTTCCAGCAAGGATCCAGCTCAAAAATCCTACTTCCTAGGAGCACACCAATCTTTAGATTATTTCCTGGAAGCAGAGAGATGGAGCATTGTAGGCTCAAGGTTTGTTGGGAAATGCTCTTGAGAGACTTGTGTAGGGAAGAGAAGTAGACACAACAGAGCAGAGAGATAAGCTGACCTATAATGCTGTTTCACCTAAGCCACTCTTACAGGGTGCCCTGGGATAAGGACATACCTCTGTGTCCCTGTGTAAGCTAGTCTTGGGAAGGGAAGTAGCCTTGAGCAAGGCAGTGCCCTGTGGCTCAGGGCATTTTCCAGTGAAGGACATGGCTCTAAGCCTAGGTCTTAGGCTGCCAGCAGTTGTGGGTGAGTATGTCTGCCCTAAAGAGAGAATCTAGGCAGACCTACTATGTCTGATCACTCCAGCAATCCTATCTCAAAACCCAACACCCATTTCCCCCACCACCATCTACCCCCAGTTCTCTATATTTAAGAGTCTTTTATGGCTTGCCTCCCTCTCTGTTTGTACTTATTTCTCCTGCCCTTCTCCTGTGGTCTTCTGTTAAGTTTCTCAAATTCCATATATGAGTGAAATCATATGGTATCTTTCTCTCACTGACTTATTTCACTTAGCATAATACCCTCCAGTTCTATCCACATTGTTGCAAATGGCAAGATTTCATTGCTTTTCATGGCTAAGTAGTATTCCAGTGTGTGTGTGTGTGTGTGTGTGTGTGTGTGTGTGTGTGTACCACATCTTATTTATCCATTCATCAGTTGATGGACATTTGGGCTCTTTCCATAATCTGGCTATTGTTGAAAGCACTGCTATAAACATTGGGGTACATGTGCCCCTTCAAAACAGCACTCCTGTATCCTCTGGATAAATTCTTACTAGTGCCATTGCTGGGTCATAGGGTAATTCTATTTTTAATTTTTTAAATATTTTTAAATATTTGTTTATTTTTGAGAGAAAGAATGCAAGCAGGGGAGGGGCAGAGAGAGAGAGAGAGAGAGAGAGAGAAACAGACTCCGAAGCAGGCTCCAGGTTCTGAACTGTCAGCACAGAGCCCAATGTGGGGCTCAAACTCACAAGCCATGAGATTCTGACCTGAACTGAAGTCAGACGCTTAACCAACTGAGCCAGCCAGGTGCCCCGATTTTCTGAGGAACCTCTATACTGTTTTCCAGAGTGGCCAGAGTGCACCTGTTTGCATTCCCAGCAGCAGTGCAAGGGTTCCCCAAAAAAGAGGCCTCTGTTGGCGGTGGCTGGATCAGACTGCCAATGTGTGTAAGAGCAAGGTTGGCCAGAGGAATCTGAGTCCTTAACTGCAACTCCCTTCAGAGGCTGCAGCACAGTGACTGTGCACCAAATCTGTGCACCTCACAGCTTTCCCCCATAAGGTCTGCCAGGGAAGGCCTTTGTAATTGTCTATGGTCAAGTTTGAAAGGTCACACTGTTAAAGAACAAAAATGCCACCAAGTAAAATTTAAAGACCTAATTGGCTTTCATAGTCAATTCATGAATTCAGCAGCATCCCATCTAGCAAGTAGAGAGAGGAGCTCTGTTGAGTTACAGGAAAGGCAAGGTTTTAAAAGCAAAGAGCGAATGGAAAAAAAATTATTAGCAAAGAATGCATTGTTTTAGGCAAGGCCACCCTCCTAAGGGGAACAGAAACCACAGTAAATTTTTTAGTGTTTACCAGGAAATTCCAGGTTGACTAGGGCAGAGGATAAAATATAGTTAGGTTAGGTTTTTACCTAAATCTTGATTTGCTGGCATGGGACCTTTTAACATAAGTGACTCCATTTGGGGCCTGTAGGTTTCTTTTTGACAACACATAGGTTTTTTAGGCTGGAGCCGGACTCCTCATCCTTTTCTTATGGCTCCATTTTCCTGCCCCTCTCACTAGCAAAAAAAAAAAAAAAAAAAAAGAAAAAACAAAACAAAAAAACAACACCTTGTTTCTATTCATTCTTTCCCATTTCTCTTCCCTCATTGTGTTATGAACTCATTCCCATTAGACTTTTGTCTCCATCATTTCATCAAAACTGCTTTTTGAAGATACCCAAATCTCAATGTTTTATTCATGTTTCCATGGGCAATTGATTTTCAACAGGTATACCAAGACCATTCAATGTGGGAAGAATAGTCTTTTCAATAAATGGTCCTGGGCCAAAGGAAAAGCCACTTGCAAAACAATGAAGCTGGAGCCTTATCTCACACCATTTATAAAATTAACTCAAAATGGAGCAACTAACTAAATGTAAGAGCCCAAACTTTAAAACTCTTCAAGGAAACATAAAAATCATGAACCTGGATTTGGGAATGGATCCTTAGATATAACACCAAAAGCACAAGCAACCAGAGAAGAAAAAAATTGGATAGCAACAAAATTAAAATATTTTGTGCTTCCAAGGGCACTATGAAATAGTGGAAAGACAACCCATGGAATGGGAGTATATTTCTACAAATCATATCTGATAAGGAACTTGTATCTGGAATACATAAATAACCCTTAAGACAACCCAATTTCAAAATGGGCGAGGATTTGGACAGATATTGCTCCAAAGACAATATACAAATGGCCAATAAGCACATGAGGAGATGCTAAACACCATTAGTTATTACAGAAATGCAAATCAAAACCACAATGAAATACCACTTTATACTTATAAGATGATTATAATAAAAACATCAGATAAGAAAGGGTAGTGAGGATATGGAGAAATTAGAACCCCTCATAAACTTCTGGTGGGTATGGCCTCTGTGGAAAGTATTCAGGTGGTTCCTCAAAAAGTTAACATCTGATCCAGAAATATATAGTCAAGAGAAATGGAAGCATATGTATAACAAATGAATTGTAAGCAAATGTTCATAGGAGCATATTATTATTACTTATAATAGCCAAATGGTTAAAACAACCCAAATGTCCATCAACTGATGAATGAATAAACAAAATTTGGTATATCCATGCAATGGAATAGTACTTAGTTATAAGAAGGAATGAAGTACTGATACATTCTACAAGTATGGATGAGCACAGGTAAGGTGGTGAAAATGTCCTAAAATTGATTATGATGATGGCAGCAGTATGCTTTAAATAAATTAAAATCCATTTAATTCAACACTGTAAAGGTGTGACTTGTATGGTATGTGAATTATATCTCAATAAAGCTGTTACAATAAAAGAGAGGTGAAAATTTCTAAATTTAATAGTTAATTTTAGTTCTCATCTTACTGGATCTCTCAACAGCAATTCAGAGTTCTTCCTCACTCATTAAAATACTATCTTTGCTTGGCTTCAGGGAAATCATTATTGCTTTATTTTATTGCCTGCTCCTTTTATTTCACTGGATCTTCTTCATTTTACCCTTTTAATAAAGGAGTGCCCCAGTACTCAGGCTTTAAACTTTTCTCACTACTTGCTGTCTAGGTTATTTTATCTTAATTTTTTAAATTAAAATATAGGGGTGCTTGGGTGGCTCAGTCGGTTAAGCATCCGGCTTCAGCTCAGGTCATGTTCTCATAGTTCATGGGTTCAAGCCCCACTTTGGGCTCAGTGCTGACAGTTAGTTCAGAGCCTGGAGCCTGCTTCAGATTCTGCGTCTCCCTCTCTCTCTGACCCTCCCCTGCTCATATTGTCTCTCTCTGTCTCTCAAAAATAAATTAAAAGACATAAAAAAATAAAAAAATTGAAATACAGTTGACATACATTAGTTTTAGGTGTACAACATAGTAATCTGACAACTGTACATGCCATGCTATGCTCACCACAAATGTAGGACCATCTGTCACCATACAAGGCTGTAATAACACCACTGACTATATTCCCTCTGTTGTACCTTTTATCCTCATGACTTACCCATCCTGTAACTGGAAGCCTGTATCTCCCACTGCTGTTACTCACTTTGTCCATCCACCACCTCCTTCCCCTCTGGCAACCATCAGTTCTCTAGATTTATGGATCTATTTATGGGGCATATGGTTTTAAATAAGATTTATATGCTAATAGTTCCTAGATTTATATTTCTAGCTCAGACCTCTCCTTTGAATTCCAGACTCTCATAATTAACCATTCTCAAATTAGCTGTGTACTAAGCAATTCAAACTTAGCATGTTTGTTTGTTTGTTTTTGAGAGAGAGAGAGAGAACCACATACGTGCAGGGGAGAGGCAGAGACAAAGAGAAAGAGAGAATCCCAAGTACACTCTCCACTGTCAGCTCAGAGCCTGATGTGGCTCAGTCCCTTGAACGGTGAGATTATGACTTAAGCCGAAATCAAGAGTTGACGCTCAACTGACTGAGCCATCCACGTACCTCAAAACTGAACTTTTGGTTTTCTACTTCCATCACCTGCCCAAATTGGACCCTCCCTATGACTTCCTTTCTTAGTAAATAGTAACTTCATTTTCCAGGTGTTTAGGGCAAGACTTTGAGCCATTCTTGACTTTCCTTTGTCTCTCACATCCCCTTTTAACAATTCTATCAACCTCATTTTCAAAAACAATGAGAATCAGAATCATTCTTACTAGTTACAATGCTACTCATCTGGTCCAAGACTCCATCATCCCTCACTTGGACTATTTTAATAATTGCTTTATTAGTCTCTGTTTTGAGCTTTGCCCCCTACACACTGCTTCTGTCTATTATAGCAACCACAGTGATCCTTTTAAAATATAATTAGATGCTGTCATATCTTTCTTTTTTCTTTTTCTTTTTCTTCTTTTTTTAAGTAGGTTTCATGCCCAGAGTGGAGCCCACTGCAGGGCCTGAACTCATGACCCTGAGATCAAGACTTGAGCTGAGATCAAGAGTTGTATGCTTAACTGACTGAGCCACCTGGGCACCCCTGACCCTGTCATATTTTTCTTTTCAAAATCTCCCAATAGCTTCTCATCTCACTCAAAAAAAATCCAAATTGTTATCATGGCTTACATGGTGCTCCATGATCTGGCTTTTGATTATCCTTCTTATTATATTTCATACTTCTTTCCATCCAATCACACTGGCTTCCCTGCACCCAGAAATGCCTAGCAGAGAGTAGAAGCACTTCAAATTTTTGTAGAATAAATGGTTAGATGATTTGGGCAGAAGCCAGGTTGCAGTAAAATGAGGAGTAAATGTGAGGTGAGAAGAACATTTTGTAGAGTTTGGCTGTGAAGAAGAAGCAAGAGACCAGACATTTGTAGGTAGAGTGGGAAGAAGCTAGAGATAGGAGTTCATTCTTTCTTCCTTTCCTTACTTCCTTTTCTTCCTTCCTTCCTTTCCTTCTTCCCTTCCTTCCTTCCTTCCTTCCTTTCTTTCTTTCTTTCTTTCTTTCTTTCTTTCTTTCTTTCTTTCTTTCTTTCTTTCTTTCTTTCTTTCTTTTCTTTCTTTCAGTAGAGGCTTAGTGTGTTTAAATAATGACAGATAGTAGCCAGAAAAAGGGTAGGCTAAATATCTAGAATATTCCAAATAAATGAGCAATTATTGAGTGTTGGTTTGAAGCAAAGAAGAATAGAAGTGTGTTAGTAGCTGGCCCCTGAGTAAGCCTCCTATCTGAGCCAGGTGAACTGACATGCTCAGGAGCTATCATTTTGAGCAAAACACATGTTCTAAGAAGAGAAAATTGGCATTTGGCATGATTTCTCTGCATTTCACCATTCTTGGTCCTGCACATTTTTTTTCTTTACTCTGGCTGCTGCTTCTTTGGTATTACAAAAAGGAGGTTGAAAGTAAAGTAAATTTGCATTGTTTTGAGGATTTATCATACAGGTCACTGTGCTAGTGTTTGCTCTGTGTGTGTTTGTGTTTCAAATCTGTACACTAGTCTTGCAAGGGAGGTGTTTATATCTTTGTTTTTAGAGGAACAAAGATATGGGAGACCATGCTGTAAACTACTCTGTGACAGATAGGAGAGACAGGAGAGAGGAAGGTAATGGAGGAAGCTAGGAGAGGGTAGGGCCGGAGGAGAAAGCTCCAGAGTAGGTTGCACCAGCACAGAAATGCAGGAATTAAAGCTCCCACCAAAGAGGAGGTTCAGTCTGTGCACACTTTTTGGCTTTTAGCCTCCTGAAATCAAGTGTTGGCTGTGCACTGAAAATTGGAATGTGGGAGTGTATGTTGTTGTGGATTCTCAATGAAGAAGAAGCTATTGCTGAGGTGTTACGATCCATAAACTGTACTTTGCTGCTTAACAAAAAATGAAAGCAAAGCGATCAGTCTTATGGTGCTCAAGCATTGTATGCTCGAGAGAGTTCTAGCTTGTAATCACACGCTATCATGTGTCCCAAGGTTGTACTTCTTTCAGTGTCAAGATGTGCTGCACACTGAGTGAACTTCACTTGGGTTTCACTGTCCCACTGGGATCGTTTAGGTAAAGTTCTGTAGTCTACAGCCTTACTGAAGTCAGTGGATTCTCCCTGGAGCCCAAACTGGGTTTTGATTCATGTTTTTTTAGGAACTCTGCTGGTGAACATACCGTAAATAATTACAGTCTACTATAATTGATGATACTAGATGACAGAGACTATTCTCTACCTAAGTGAATCAAGCCATGGTAGACACATCTTTCAGTTTTTTAACTGAACTCATGCCCCTTCCTCCTCCTCTCCTCTAATTTATGTTTATAGAGTTGTTCACAGTATTTCCTTATTACCTTTTTAATGTCTGTGGGATCTTTAATGATCTCCTCTTTCATTCCTGACATTAGTAATTGGTGTCTTGTCTCTTGCCAGTCTTTCTAGAGGTTTATCAGTCTCACTGATCTTTTCAGAGGACCAGCACTAATTTTCCCTATTTTTCTGTTTTCAATTTTGGTGATCTCTCCTTGAATCTTTGTTTCCTTCTTTCTACTGGTGGTAAGCTTATTTTGCTATTCTTTTTTCTAGTCTCTTGAGGTAGAAACTTAAACTATGGTTTGAGACCTTTTCTCTTTTCTAATATAAGCATTGAGTGCTATAAATTTCCTTCTAATCACTGCTTTAGGTGCATCCCACCCATTTTTTATAATCTATTTTCCATTTTAATATCCCTTGGGACTTCCACTCTGACTAACTTAGAAGTGTGTTAATTTCCAAGAATTTGAAGATTTTCATCTTTCTCTCACGGAGTTCTAGCTTAATTTCATTAAGTTTAGAGAACACGCCGTGTATGGTTTTAATTCTTTCAAATTTGTTAAAGTTTGTTTTATGGTTCAACTGCTCTATCTTGGTGGATATTGCAGATGTGCTGGAAAATAACGTATATTCTGCTGTTACTGCTGGAATGTCCTGTGAATATCAGATCCAGTTGGTTGATAGTGTTGTCAGTTATTCTAGATCCTTGTTAATGTCCCACGTGCTGGTTCCATATCACGAAGCGGAGTGTTGAACTGTGGATGTGTCTATGTCTCCCTTCAGTCCTGTCAACTCTTGCTCCATGTATACTGCAGTCCCATTGTCAGCGGCACACACATTTAGGCTGTTATGTCTGGTTGGTGAATTGAACATTTTATTATCATGCAATGTCCCTCTTTAGCCTGGTAATTTATTTTGTTGGAAAGTCTACTTTGATGTTAATATAACCACTCCATGTTTCCTTTGGTTAATGTTTGCGTGGTATCTTATTGAGTGGCATATATTTTTTTATTCTTTTACTTTTAATCTACCTGTATCATTATGTTTGACGTGAGTTTCTATTCAGCTCTAAAGGCTAATCTTAATATCATGTTCTGACTTTGTGATTCTAAATGAAGCTTTCTTGTTGATTGTTATTTAAAATTTTTATTTTTATTTTTAAAAAATATTTTATTTATTTTTGATACAGAGAGAGACAGAGCATGAGAGGGGGAGAGGGAGAGAGAGAAGGAGACACAGAACTGGAAGCAGGCTCCAGGCTCTGAGCTAGCTGTCAGCACAGTGCCTGACGCGGGGCTCGAACCCACGAACGTGAGATCTGACCTGAGCCGAAGTCGGAGGCTTAACCGACTGAGCCACCCAGGCGCCCCTATTTAAAAATTTTAAAAAACTGTTTATTTTTGAGAGATAGAGGCAGAGCGTAAATGGGGGGAAGGGCAGAGAGAGAGAGGGAGACACAGACCTGAAGCAGGCTCCAGCTCTGAGCTGTCAGCACACAGTCCGAATCGGGGCCCAAACCCATGAACGGCAAGATTATGACTAGAATGGAAGTTGGATGCTTAATCGACGCAGCCACCCAGACGCCCCTATCTTTTAGCTTTTTGATGAACTTTTGGTTTATTTCCAGGTGTTCACTATTGCTAATAAAATTGATATGAACATTTTTGTGAACGGCTTTGTGTGAATGTGTTTTACCCACTTCTCTTGGGTAAATGTCTACAGGTGGGATTGTTGGCTTGTATGGTAAACATGTTTAACTTTCTAAGAGAGTATGAAACTGTTTTCCAAAATGAATGTTTTACTTACATGCCACCAGCAACATATAAGGGTTGAACTTACTGCACGTAAGTTACTGATAGTACTGGCAGGCAGCCTTTTTAAATTTTAGCTGTTCTAGTAAGTGGGTAGCGAATTTTACGGTTCAGTTTCCATTTCACTGAGGACTGGACATTGAGCATCCTTTCATGTGCTCATGAGTGATTTCTGACTCTTCTACTGAGACATACTTCTTCAAATCTTTTGCCCATTTTTTAAATTTGGGTTGTCTTGAGTTATAGAGTTTCTCTATTCTATTTTCTCTTCTAGTAATAAATAAATCACCTCTTTATAAGACATTCTGCGTTGAGTTTTGTGTGTGGAGTGAGAAGAAGGTCAAGGGTTTTGTTTTGTCTTCATAAGGATAGCCAGTTACGTCAGCACCATTTGTTGGAAAGAGTATTCTTTTCGCGTTCAATCACTTTGCAAACTTTGGGGAAAATCAAGTGACCAAATCAAACATTCACCAATGCATAGATACATTTCTGGATTCTTCCTCACTTTCTTGATTATTATAGCTTTATAGTGAGTCTTAAAATCAGGCAGTGTAACACCTCCACTTTGTCCTTCTTCTAAGCTATTTTGACTATCTTAGGTCTTTTGGACTTAGAATCGGCTTTTCAATTTCAAAAATCTTTCTGGAACTGTGATAGAGATTGCATTGACTCTATAGATTGAGGTTCTATAGATATCTATAGATATCTCTTCACTACTTAGGTCTTTTAAATTTTCGTTCAGCAATGCTTGAGTTTTCTTTGTATAGATCTTGTACATACACTTAAATTTATCCCATTCATTCTGCATATTATGACAAATGACGTTAATATTCATTTTCTAATTATTTGTTGCTGATATATAAAAATAGAATAGGTTTTTGTACATTGACCTTGTAGCATATGACCTCATTTATATCACTTATTAGTCCTATGAGCCTTTTTGTACATGCCTTAGGATTTCCTTCATACACAAATATGTCCCTGTGAATGAAGACAGTTTTACTTCTTTCTTTTCAACTTTTGAGTCTTCTTTTTCTTACTTTATAGCACAAGATAGGCCCTCCAGAAAAGTGAAGTGGTGAAGGTAAATGTCGCACTTTATTACCAGTCTTAGCATGAAAGCATCTGGTAGCTTCACCATTAGGTAGCTTTTATTTTAGGCTTTTTTTTGTTACTTTAGTTGTTGGTTTAGGGTTTTGTTTTGTTTTGTTTTGGTAGATGCCTTTTATCAGGTCAAAAAAGTTCCTTTGAATTACTCCTTGATTTAGAAAGTGGCTTTGTTGGTTTTTTATACCTTAAAAGTGTGTTAAATTTTGCTCTGCTTTTCATGTATTGAGAAAATTTTATTTTCTCTTTTATTATGCTAATTTAGTAAATTTCACAGACTTTTTAAATAGATTTTTTCTTTAAAAAATTTTTTTAATGCTTGTTTATTTTTGAGACAGAGAGAGACAGAGTGCAAACAAGGGAGGAGCAGAGAGAGAGAGGGAACACAGGATCTGAAATAGGCTCCAGGCTCTGAGCTGTCAGCACAGAGGCCGACGCAGGGCTCAAACCTATGAACCGTGAGATCATGACCTGAGCCAAAGTTGGACATTTAACCAACTGAGCCACCCCGGTGCCCCTAAATAGATTTTTTCTTTTTTATAATGGCCTTATTGAGATATAATTCCTGCACCATGTAACTCATCCATTTTTTAAAGTACCCTCCAACGCAGGGCTTGAATCAAGACCTGAGATGAAGTCAGATGTTTCACCAACGGAACCACCTAGGCACCCCTAATTTGTCTGTTTAAGGTGAATGATTTCAATGATTTTTAGTATGTTCTCAGAGTTGTGCAATCATTACCATAGTTAATTTTAGACCATTACAATCAGTCACTTCACATTTACCTTTAACTCTTCCAGTCTTGGATACAGAATAATCTACTTTCTACCTGTATAGATTTGACAGTTCTGAACATTTCATATAGATGGAATCATGTCTGGCTTCTTTTACTCACACTAATTTTTTTCTTTTTTTTTTTAAGTTTATTTATTTTGAGAGAGAGAGAGAGAGAGAAAGTGCAAGTGGTGGTGGGGCAGAGAGGGAGGGAGGGGCAGAGAGGGAGGGAGAGAGGGAATCCCAAGCAAGCTCTGCACCAATGTGTCGCCTGAACCCATGAACTCTGAGATCATGACCTGAGATGAAGTCCAGCGCTTAATCGACGGAGCCACCCAGGCACTCAAGGCTAATATTTTTAATATTTATCCAAGGTGTAGCATGTATTAGTACTTCATTTCTGTGTATTGCCACGTAATATTCCATTATACAGCTAGACCACACTTTAATTACCCATTCATCAGTTGTTGCTGTTGTTGCCACTTTATTTTTTCTTTTATGAATAATGCTACTATAGCATTTGTGCACAACTTACACATGAACATAGGTCTTCATTTCTCTTAGGCATATATTAGGAGTAAAATTGCTGGGCCATGTGGTAGCTCTATGTTTGATCTTTGGAGGAACTACCAGACTGCTTCTCAAAGAGGCTGTACCATTTTACATTCCTACTGGTAGTATAAGGGGGGGGGGGCTCCAATTTCTCCACATTTTTATCATCTTTGTCATTATCTTTAGGGTTATAGCTATCCTACTGGGTGTGAGGTGGTATCCCATTGTGGTTTTGGTTTGCATTTCCCTAATAACTGGTGTACATTTGTACATCTTTAAGGAAATTCAATTTTTTTGCCCTTATATTACCTAGGTTGCCTTTTTATTACTGAGTTATAAGGGTTCTATATATACTTTAGGAATTTTCTACCATTTTGTGAATTGTCTTTTACTTTTCTTTTTTTCTTTTTCTTTCTTAATTTTTTTATGTTATTTATTTTTGAGAGAGAGAGAGATAAGTGTGAGCGGGGGAGGGGCAGAGAGAGAGGGAGACACAGAATGCAAAGCAGGCTCTAGACTCAGAGCTGGTAGCACAGAGCGCGACAGGGGGCTCGAACTCACAAACCGTGAGATCATGACCTGAAGTCGGACACTTCACCAAGTGAGCCACCCCGGCTTTTTATTTTCTTGATGGAATGTTTTGAAGGACAAGAGTTTTAATTTATTTTCTAATTTTTTCGAAGCACAAGTCTTTAATTTTTATAATGCTCAATTTATTTTTCTTTTGTTGTCTATGCTTTCAGGGTCATATCTAAGAAACCATTCCCTAATTCAAATTATAAAGACTCCTGTGTCTTTCTCTAAGAGTGTTATAATTATACCTATTACACTGATGTCTTTGATTAATTCGGGGCTAGTTTTTACACACGGTGTGAGGTAGGCGACCCAATGTATTATTTTGTGTGTGACTATTCCTTGTCCCAGCATGAGTTGCTTAAGAAGTCTACACTTTCCCTCACTGAATTGCTCCAGCACTGTGGTTAAAAATCAGTTCATTGTGAAGGTGAAGGCTTATTTATGGGGACTTTCAGTGTGAGTCATTCTGTCAAAACCACACAGTCTTGACTATGTAGCTTTCTAATAAGTTTTGAAATTGGGAAGTATGAGTTCTTCAAATTTGTTCTTGTTTTTCGAGATTGTTTTGGCTATTCTGGGTCCCTACAAAGAAATTCTTTCTGCAAAGAAATCAGCTGGAATTATGGTAAATACACTGCGTCTATAGACCGATTTGTGAATATTGCTACCTTAACCATATTGTCTTCCACTCCATGTATATAAGTTGTTTTTCTACTTATTTAAATCTAAATTTTTCAATGTTTTCAGTTAAAAAATTTTTTTAATGTTTATTTATTTCAAAGAGAGAGAGAGAGAAAGAGAGAGCATGTGAGTGGGGAGGGGCAGAGAGAGAGGGAGACACAGAATCCGAAGCAGGCTCCAGGCTCTGAGCTGTCAGCACAGAACCTGATGGGTGGCTCAAACTCACGAGCCAGGAAACCATGATCTGAGCTGAAATTGGTACTTAACCGACTGAGCCACCCAGGTGCTTCTCAATGTTTTATAGTTTTTAAAGTATAGTTTTAAAGCATAAGTTTTGCATTTCTTTTATTCAAATTTATTCCTTAGTATTTTATTTTTTTGGAATTGTTTTTTTAGTTTCGTTTTCAGATTGATCATTGGAAATGTATATACCTGCAGTTGATTTTTGTATATCAATCTTGTATCCTGCCATCTTGTTGAACTCATTTACTAGTTTTAATATTTTTTAGTAAGTTCTTTAGAATTTCTACATAAAAATCATTTCATCTGTTAACAGAAAGCATTTCCCTTCTTCCTTCTCAATCTGGATGCCTTTTATTTCTTTATCATGACTCATTGCCCTGGCTAGAATCTCCAGTACAATATTGAATAGAAGTGGTAAGAGGAGACATCTTTGTCTTATTCCTGATCTTAGGGTGAAAACATTTAGTCTTTTACCATTATGCTAGCTGTACATGCTAGCTGCTAGACATGTCATTCATCAGATTAAGGAAGTTCCCTTCTATTTCTTGTTTGTCTGTCGAGGGTTTTTTTTTTTTAATCATGAAAGGTTAAATTTTGTCTAATGCTTTTATTGCATCTATTGAGATGATTATGCAGGTTTTGTCCTTTATTTTGTTGATATGTATTACATTAATTGACTTTCAGATGTCAAACAAACTGCATTTCTGGGATAAATTCCACTTGATAATGGTGTATACTTCTTTTTATATGTTTCTGGTTTCAGTTTGCTAGTATTTTGCTGTAGAATTTTGAGTCTGTTTTCAGAGAAGATATTGGTCAATTTTCTTTTCTAGTGGTGTCTTCTTCTGGTTAGGTATCAGCATAATATTGGTATGATAGAATAATTTGGAAAGTGTTTCATCCTCTCTCATTTTTGGAAGAGTCTGTGAAGAGTTGGCATTAATTCTTATTTCAGTGTTTGGTAGCATTCACCAATGAAGATATTTTGTGCCTGAAAATTTTATTTTGTTAGTTTTCTAATTATACTTCAATCTCTTTACTTGTTATGGGTCTATTTGAGTTTTCTATTTCTTTTTGATTCAATTTCAGTAGTCAATTTCAGTATCACTTTTATGCATTTGTCTCTTCTATATTATTTAATTTGTTGCATACAGTTATTCATAGTATTCCTTATAATCTTTTTTAATAATTCATATACTACATGTTTATTCATACATTACAACTTTATTTTTGTGTGCACATTTGTTTAACCATCACTGAATTTCTAGGCCAGGTTCAGGTAACTGAAGAGTCTTTATAATTAGTTTATATTATCTAGATCCAAGGTATGCTACAAACACAGTTTAGAGCAAAATGGGAAGTAACATCTTTCTAAACATAGGCTTAGAAATTCTAGTCCAAGAGGAGGTGGTGATGGAGGAGGGCACTTGTGGGGAAGAGCACTGGGTGTTGTATGGAAACCAATTTGACAATAAGCTATTTTAAAAAATAATAAATTAAATAAATAAATAAGAAATTCTAGTCCAGTAAGATAAGATGTTTCCTTTCTCTGGTAGCAGGGCTGACTCATATCTGACTGCCTGACCACTATTCATGGGGATATCCAAGAAAACAGGGCACAGGGCCACTAAAAACAAGACCAACAGATCTACCCTGTGTTATGGTACAGATTTCACAAGTCAAATCACCTGTATTCAAAGGTAACCTTACAAAACCTTTGTAAGATGTGTATGCAGTAAAAAATGGGATCACTGCCATTGGTAAACCAGCACCTGGATGAGCCTAGGTCACATGTAAGATGTGTCAATAAAGACTATCTGCTCTTAGACCACAGAAAGCAGCATTAAGTCCAATATATGTTGATCCATCTTCAAATAGCTTCCTTTCTGCTTCTGGGAGTTGGTTAATTTTTCTGGGTTTGGAATTGAAAATGAAATTTTCCTTGACAATATCATCTGTTTCATGATTTTCCATCTTGAGCCTTATGCTCTCTGCACAGCAATTGATGTCTCCACCAGCCCCGAAAAGGGGCTGAGTGAGTGGGAGCGCACTCCAACCTTTGCTCAACTAGGCTGAGTACAGCCATCTTTGCCTGACAAGTGACTCTTTCTTATAATCTTATAAAGTTTCTATAAGTTAGTAGCATTGTTCCTCCCCCCCTTTAGTTTTGATTATATTAATCTGAGTCTTTTTTCTTTTTCTTTTTGTGTGGTCAGACTAGATAAATAAATATTTGTCAACTTCCTTTTCTTTTCAAAGAGCCAAATTGATCCTTTAAATTTTTGTGTTGTTTTTCAATTTTCCATTTTATTTATGTTCTAATTTCTGTTACTTCTTTCCTTTTGTTTGCTTTAAGTTCAGTTCCCTTTTTTCCTCTACTGTTTTTAGGTGGACGTTTAGGTTATCAATGTAAGATATTTCTTCTTCTTAAATTTAGTGTTTACACTTATAACTGTCCTTCTAAATACTGTTTTAGCTGCATTACATAATTTTTGGCAAATTGTAGCTTCATTTTGATTCCTCTCAAAGTATTTTCATATCTTGTGATTTCTACTATGATCCATTAGTTATTTAGGAATGTATTATTTAATTCCACATGTTTGTGAGTCCCCACACACTCTGTTTTTGATTTCTTTCTTTTATTGATTTCCCTCTTTCACTCCATTATGACTGTAGAACATACTTTATATAATTTTAATTTTTAAAAATTTACTGATACTTGTTTTATAGTCTAGCAATGATCTATCCTGGTGAATGTGCACTTGAGAAGACTATGTATTTTGCTGTTGTTTGGTGGTGGCCTATATGGTCTTTCAAATATAGTTGGTTTATAAATTTTGAAATCTTTATTTCTTTGTTTATCTTCTTTCTAGTTATTCTATTATTAAGGGTGGAGTATTGAAGCCTCTGACTATTACTGTTGAATTGTCTATTTCTCTCTTCAATTCTCAGTTTTTGCATTTTGGTGACTCTGTTGGTAGGTGTATATATGTTTATATAATTGTATTATAAAAATGATTTTTTAATTTATTTATTTAACTTAATTTATTGTCAAGTTAACTAACATATGATGAATACAGTGTGCTCTCGGTTTCAGGGATAGTTCCCATGATTCATTGCTTACATATAACACCCAGTGCTCATCCCAACAAGTGCCCTGAAGACATGATTTTTTTATAAACATATGTTTATAATTGTATTATGAACACATAGGTTTATAATTGCTTATATGGTTATATTATAACCATATATGTTTATATAATAATATTATAAAAGCCTGATTTTTAATAAACATGTTTATAATTATATTATAAAAACAATTTTATAAACTTATATAAATATAATACAATTATAAACATTTATGTTTATCTGTATTATAAGCATATGTTTATCTAATTATATAATAAACATATATATGCACCTACCAACAGAGCCACCAAAATGCAGAAACTGACAGAATATATATGTATATATACAATTTTTCTTTTAGTCTTTTTTTTTTAGCCTGACAGTCTTGACTATTTGATCAATTGATTAGTACACTCACATTTAATTTATTATGGATATAGTTGAACTTATATATGGTATTTTACATTTTATTTTCTATATGTCTCATTTTTTTTTGTTCCTTTATTCTTCCTTTACTACTTTATTTTCCATAAATATTTTCTATTGGAACTTTTCTATTGGAATCTTTTACTTCTTTGAGCAATAGGAGCCTTTTACTTCTTTTAGCAATATTTTTCACTGTGTTTTTTGTTATTTTCTTATTTACTTATTGGCTTCTCTGGGGTTTACCAAATACATGTTAACTCATTAGAACCTACTTTAGACTTACACCAACTTAATTCCAGTGAGATATAGATATAACTCCTATATATCATCTATCATGCTTTGAGTTCTTTGAATTTCTTAAGCATGTAGATTTTTAAAAATAAAATCTGGGATGTTTTCAAGTTATTATTTTGTCTAATTTTTTTCCTGCTCTTTTCCTCCCTCCTTCTGGTACTTCTGTTATATGTACGTTTGTGTACTTACTGGTATCTCACAAGAAAGGGAACTCTCTTATACTGTTAGTGGGAATGCAAACTGGTGCAGCCACTGGGGAAAACAGTGTAGAGGTTCTTCTGGAAAGGTTATCCAAGGAGCTCCAGGTACCTGTTCCCCAGTGAAACGACCATAACTGGTAAGTAGGAACTGTCCTGAGGGAATATATCAAATGAAGAAATACTTATTTTAAAAAGTTTATTAAATATCTATAAGAACAACCGGACTCTATGGTACTTGAATGATGGCCTTTTACCTCCCCAGACATTTTGTAGAACAACAGAACGATCAGCTAGCAATTACTGAAGCCTAATATTTATGTGTAATACCAGATGAAGCAGACAGCTTAACAAAGAAGCTATGATGACAATGTCATATCACATAGAGAATGTCTATAAAAGTTTAGAAATAATTTTTAAAACAAATGGATATTTTACAGTAAAAAAGTACAATAAGATGTTCTCTAAAGCACAACTTTAGCTAGCTGCATCCCATAAACTTTGTGAAAATATTTTCTCGCTTCTCATTTCTTTTGTGATTCATGGTTTAATGCTCTCATAGGTCTAGCAGGAGAACAGGAGAAACCTAATGGAGGACCAGGGCGAGGGGAAGAGGGAAAGAGAGTTGGGGAGAGAGAGGGACGCAAAACCTGAGAGACTACTGAATGCTGCCATGGCTGGGGGAAGTGTTCTATAAAAGTCAATTAGATTCAGTTATGTGACAGCATTATTCAAGTTTTCTATATTCTTACTTATTTTTCTGTCTCCTATTCCTATTAATTGTGGGGAGATGTGCTGAAATATCCAACTCTAATTGTGGATTTGTCTTTTTCTCCTTTCAATTTTGTCAGTTTTTGCTTCACGTATTTTGAAGCAATTGGGTGTATTTCCATTTAGGAATGTCATTTCTTCTTAGTAACTTGACATCTCATCATTACAAAACATCCTTCTTTATTTCTGGGAGTATTCCTTGTTCTAAAGTCTACTTTGTCTATTATGAAGATAGTCATTCCACTTTTCTTATGTTTCATGTTTATGTGGTATATTTTTCCATCCTTTTACTTCTACGCTTGTCTGTACATTCAAAGTGAATTTCTTGTGGACAGCATGTAGTTAGACTTTATCATCCAGTTGGACAATCTCTGACTTTTTATGTATTTATTTTAATGTTTGTTTATTTTTGAGAGAGACAGAGACAGAGTGAGCGCAGGAGGGACAAAGGCAGAGGGAGACACAGAATCCAAAGCAGGCTCCAGGCTCCGAGCTGTCAGCACAGAGCCCAATGCGGGGCTCAAACCCACAGGCTATGAGATCATGACCTGAGCTGAAGTTGGATGCTTAACTAACTGAGCCACTCAGGCGCCCCTCTGACTTTTAATGGGAATATTTAGTCCATCTTCATTAAATGTAATTATTTATACAGATTAACTCTACTATTTTGCTATTTGTTTTCTACTTGCTCCATATGTTTTCCTTTTTCTTTTTTTCCCATCTTTTGGATTAATTGAGTATTTTTTAGTACTCTATTTTATGTCCTGCATTAACTAATTTATTTTATTACTTCATTACTTTTTAATGGTTGATATAAGGTTTATGGTATGCATCTTCAATTATTAGTGTACCTTTAAATAGTGGTGTGCCACTTCTAAAATAATGTAAGAATTTTCATCAATATGTAGTTGACCCTTGAAGAACACTGGGGTAGGGGCACTAACCTGACCCCCCTCACAGTGCAGTCAAAAATCCACATAAAACTTCTGAGTCCCCAAACTTAACTACTAATAGTCTACTGTTGACAGGAAGATTGACTAACACATATTTTCCATGTTATAGTATTATATACTCTAATCACACAATAAGGTAAGCGAGACAAAAGAAAATGTTATTAAGAAAACCATAAGGAAAATATATTTACAGCACTTTATTGTGTTTATCAAAAATAAGTCCATGTGTGAGTGTACCTGTGTTGTTAAAGGATCAACTGTACTTCCAAGTTGCGTCTCACTGTCTGGTCAGAATTTGAACAACTTGCAGATCTCTGAGCTCTGGGGGTTGCTCCTCTTAGAGCTCCTTTACTAATGTTCTCTGCCTCACTTCATAGAGTCTTACTCTGTGCATTAACTAGAGACGCAAGGGAGATCCTCTTCAGATTTTTAACTCTTGCTTTGCCTAGCTTACTCATTTCTGGTAGTCCGCCCTGCAAATTCCAGCTGCCTCGGCCTGACTCTGATCTTTGTTTCCTCCACTCAACAAGGTTGCCGTGTTCTCCTGAATTACCCTTCCTTGCATCACAATCCGAAAGTAGCTCTGCAGAGAAAACTGGGACCGTCATAGGCCTCACTTTATTTGTATCACTTCTCTCAGTGGTTATAGTTCTGCTTCCTCTGTTATTCACTGTCTGAAAACAATTGTTTCATGTATCTTCTCTGGTGTTCTATTGTTTATTACGTAGAGCAAATCCAGTACCAGTTACTGCTTCAGGACGGAAGCATTTGTTTCCTCTTTGGTTATATTTGTATTTCTTATAACTTTATTTTTGCATTTGCCTATATGATCTATTCTTTATTTATCATTACCATATGGTTCTTTGATCCTTTCTACTACTTAGTGATTACTTTCTCAGTGGGTAAAATATGCTTGCAGATATATTGTTTGAAGAATTTTTAGGCTAAATAAGAGGTTTTCTCCGATAAGTGATACAAGGATATTATTTTGTCAAGCTGATATCCTAGTTTTCACCACATTTTTATTACTAATTAATATTTAGGGTATATAATTTCATTCATTGGCTCCTAAATAGAATAAAAGGTGACTTTAAAAAATAGAAAAATCACAATCTCAGAGTGACTTAGGTTCAGACAGGAGTTTTCCAGTCCTGCTTCTTGCTGGGTGAAAGAACTAGATTCATGCCACTTTTATGCAAGTAGTGAGCTGAGCCTTTCTTAAAATTTTACAATAAAAAAGATAACATAACTCAAGTAACTTCTCTTCATAACTGGAAAATTCCAACATGTACCTAGCCTAAATTTGTCTTATAATGGAAGTTTATCTTCTCTTTTCCTATCCTTACTGGAAACTAAGATTAGATTTAATTTGCCCAAGTTTCAAATTATTGATAAAACAAGGGTACTTTTTATCCAGCAGTGGGAAGCACCAAATATCTATTTGGGGACTTTATATTTTTAAAAAACATTTCTCAGTTACTGCTGGCAACAATGAGATCCTATTCTTATTGATAAGGTTCAGTTTATATAATTCTCTGAGTAGTTGACTCATAGTGACTCCTTATTTTTCTTACCTCAGTGAATTCCAATATCTGTGAAATTAAAAGTAACTGATTTTGCTAAGAAGAAGTAGAGATTACTATACAAATACCAAAATATATTATAAAATCAGTAAAATTAAAACAGCATGATATTGAGGCAGGAATGGATTGATAGATGAGTGGAAGAGAATAGAATCCAGAAATAGACTCTTAAATATATAAGAATTTAGTATATGTTAGAATTAGCATTTCAGATCAATGAGGGAAGGAAGGAGTTATTTAATAATTAGTGCTAAGATAATTCGATAACCCTGTGGGGGAAAATTGTATTCTTATTTCATAATACACACAAAAATAAAGTCCAAAAGGATTAGAGTTAAATATAAAAGTTACATCGTTGAGGAGGTGCTGAGGTAACTCAGTCGGTTAAATGAAAGTAATCACTAAGTAGTAGAAAGGATCAAAATGTGAAAATTTTGTTCATTTTGAGAGAGAGAAAGAGATAGTGTAAATGGGGTAGGGGCAGAGAGAGGGAGTGAGAGAACCCTGAGCAGGTTCCAAGCTGATAGCTTGGAGCCTGATGTGGGGCCAAACCCCACAAATCTTGAGGTCATGACCTGAGCCAAAGCCAATAGCCAGATGCTTAACTGGCTGAGCCACCCAGGTGCCCTGGAAATTTTTTCATTTTGAAGAACGAAGGCACAATGAATGGATATTGCCTTATGCACACATGATGAAATAAAAGCTACCATTTATTGAATGTCAATTACGTGCTAGCCCATTTTATGACTGACTTAGGGCCCAACACAACCCCATGAGGTAGGTTTGACTTTTAACCTCCTTTATAGGTATTGAAGCAGGAATAGATTGATAGATTGATATTAAGACAATTGGAGGAAAGATGGCTTTAGAGAGGTCACACAGCTCGTAAGGGGCAGGATCAGGATTCTAACTCAGTCTGGCCTTAGAGCTAAGATCTTGATTAGAACACTCTAGTTAGCAAAAACTAAAAAGAAAAGAAAAGAAATTAGTACACTCTATTAGCTTTCAGAACAACTGTTACCCAAACACAGGCATAATATTCCTTGTTTCAGATTTATGGTCACTATGCTTAGACATGAGGGAGGTCCAACTATGAATATGGATTGAAATGTGAATACGTTTTCATCAACACAAGAAAAAGATGTCTGAGAAGGGGCTAAAGACTTTCCTGGAAATATCTTGAGTGGAATCATTTATGTCCTACCCAGGAGAATGAAGGCAAAATGAAGTACGTTCTCTTCCATACAGTCTGTGGAGAATTGTAATCATCATTTTGCAGATAGTTCTTGACTGCACAGAGCTTTTATGCATTGAATGTCTCTTCTCATTTCTTCAACACCTGAGATACCTGAGCCTGACATATTAAGCCTTCTCTTCTTTTGTCCAGAAGCAAGTTTTCATTGCTATCTTTCTATCAAAACAGGTTAATATTTTGACTCTTAACATTTTGAACTCAAGAACAAAGGTGTCAGTCTGAGACAAGCAATTTGCGAGCACGCAAAGGCATCTCAGGAGGAACAATTTATGGCTAGATCATAGCCATTGACAACAATATTAATTCCTCAATTAGCAGTAAGAGTAGAGTGGCCATGCACACTAAAAGATAATCAAGACTGAGTAGAAAATGGCATTTTGAGAAGTCCAAATATAAATGCTTCTTATATAGGTACTATATTCTTAATCAGCATACAAAATAATTCATTAGGAATGAAAGAGACAAGGGAGGAAGAGAAAATGAAAATCATGAGTTTATATTCTATGACATTCCTCTCCCATACAACAAATGCATATTGGATTTACAAATATGTTGTTTTCTTTCTTCCTAGGGATTGTGATCAATGGGGGGTTAGTAATAAAGGTTTAAATATATTCGTCTCACTTCCCAAAGTGTTGTTGGTTTGCGCTGTTCTACAGCTGCAGTGCACACACCTTTAACCCTTGCTGGCAGCATACAAATCCTCACGTGGAACTAGGAAGGAGGGGAGAAAGCTTAGTGCACAGTCACCCCTCACTGAGAATGTTGTGCCCTGATCCTTGAGTATCTTATCTTTGTAAGAGAGGTGTATATGGGGAATAGTGGGAGGCAAGCTTCCATTGCTTTCTACAGGGCATTCATCACAGTCTGCCTGGGGTGAGAGTCAATGAGAAGCAGGAGAGAGACCATTCCTGTTACCTACCAGGTACTAGGCCTGTACTGGACATGCTGTCAATGATCTGTCATCAGAGGCTGGACTTCTAGAGGGCACCAATCTATCTGACTCTTCTGGTATCTTTGCAGCTCCTCACATGACAGATGTTCATCAGATATTTATTTAGTTATGGTTAAAAGTTGTATGTTAGAAGTTGAAAGTAAGGCTGAGGAGGTTGAAATCTATAATGTAATAAATTAAGGATCCATTGCAGATTCTTGAAAGGCTTTTTTTTTAATGTTTTGGTAAGGTTATTAGAGGGTTTCTCAACTTTGGTACTATGGACATTTGGGACCAGATTTTTTAAAAGTTTATTTATTTATTTTGAGACAGAGTGGGTGGGGGAGCAGAGAGAGAGAGTGAGAGAGAGAGAATCCCAAGCAGGCTCCATACTTGTCAGCACAGAGCCCGAGGCGGGGCTGGAACCCATGAACTGTGAGATCATGACCTGAGCAGAAACCAAGAGTCATAATCTTAACTGATTGAGCCACCCAGGTGCCCCAGAGCCAGATAACTTTTTTTTGTTGTTGGAAGTTTGTCCTGTGCATTGTGGGAGGTTTAGCAAAATCCCTGACTCCTCCCACCAGTAGCACTCCATAGGTGCAACAACTAAAAATATTTTTCAGACATTGTCAAATGTCTCCTGGGGAGCAAACTGCCCCAGTTGGAAATGACTAGGCTGAAAGGGGGATGGTGAGGTTAGAAGCTGGCAAGATCAGATGCTCAGGTCAGAGAAAGAGGAGCCCAAGAAAGGAGGTAGATGGAAGGTAATTAATTCAAATGTAATTTGATCTAAAGACAGTGACTCATTACTGGTATTATTACAGCTACATGTAGTGTTTTTGAGTCTAATATAGAAATGTTGTGTGGTGCTGACAAAAAAATCTAAGGAACAATTCATGAGACATTCCCTATGGTCTCTTCTGGAAAAATATGAAACCTTACATTGTTTGGAGAAAACCATAGCCAGAGTCGTCATGGAAAAGTTGCAGCCGATTGTCATTTTGCTTGAATAAATTTACGCTTTATATAACTGGAAATACCAACTTAAACATGCATCTTTTAGTGGAAATTGTTATTTCATATTTACAAAGCTTTCTGTTTATTGTGCATAAGAAAATGTTCCTGCAGCTTATGCTGTAATTCCCTCCTGCTAAGATGTAGATTATAAAAATCCATGCTGTTACCCTTTGCAGTGTGAAGCAAGACTCTTTAAAATGTAGTGGATGTGACCAAATTGGTTTCAGGAGAGGCCTGGCGGGGGGCGGAGAGTAGGAACATGAAATAGATACTAGATGCAAAACAATTTGGTTTTGAAGAAACTGCATATTTGTTGTTTATTCCAGTGACAGGAGGTAATAAATAGTGAGTTCATTGTAACCAACGAATGTTGCAGCATCTGGTATCATGTAGTTTTAACAGAGCTGCTGTTTACCTAGTAAAACAAGGCTGAGGTTAGGTGAGGTTTAGGCTGCCCATAGTTTGCTGTCATGCTTCATTTTCTCAGTCCTCCTTATTTTCTGCATCTGTAAGAACTGAAAAACAGCCATATGTCTTCCTGTATTTGAGTGTTGATAATTCAGATATGTGGATGCTTCTATATATATCTTGGAAAAGATATTTGCTTGGTGACCTTCACACTGATGACAGTGAAATTCTCTGATTGGAAGCTGGTTCTTGATACACAATCTTTAGAGGTTCTTGATACACGATATTTAGAAGTGACAACCTGTGGGATGATGGTGCCAGTCTGGCCCCTTTATAAAAGCCCACAGGTATGCTTGGGATCATTTACACTGTGTTTCATGTCTACCATGAAACTGGTTGATACAAGGTGCATGAAATCCACTCATATTTTTCAAAGTGAGTTTCTAGGGTTGGAAAACATCCTGTGTGAGTTTGCATATTAAATTATTTTATAGGGCACCTGGGTGGCTCTGTGAGCTAAGCGTCTAACTCTTGGTTTGGGCTCTGGTCATAATCTCACAACTGGTGAGTCTGAGCCTCACATGGGTCTCTACGCTGACAGTGGGGAGTCTGCTTGGAATTCTCTGTCCTCCTCTCCCTCTGCCCCTCCCCAACTCATGTTCTTTCTCTCCCCCCACCCCCAAAAATAAAAAAACATTAAAAGGATAAATTCTTGCTTTATATACCATCTTGAATTTGTCATTAAGCACAGTGTAAAAGTCAGCCCCAACCATTGTGCTTCCTTGTGCAATATTTCAATCTCACAGGACACTTGTGATGGAGGACAGGTCTCCCTGGTAGGGCATTAATGCCACCAGCCTCTGCTCTAGGTTTCCAGCAGCCTCTTCCTTAGCTTTCAGTCCATCCATTCCAGCATCTCAAGGGAGAACTCTTCCCCTCCTTGGGGGAACCAAGAAAGGGCAAGTGCAAAGCAACACATAAATGAAGGTTGTTGGTCATTCAGAATGAGACACCCATAGTGGTGGGGGCTATTTGGGAAGATCTGTCCTCTCTGGTGTTCCTTCTTTTCTGTTGGCTATTCCCCCTACTTCTCCCATATTCCCCTCTTCCCTTTCTCCCTTCTCTTTTCCTTTCTTCCTTCATTTCTTCATTTGTTCCAGGTGCTGTAACAAAATACTGTAGTCTGAGTCCTTTATAAAAACAGATATTTATTTCTCACAGTGCTGGAGGCTGGGAGTCCAAGATTAGAGAGAGAGCAGGGTGGGGTGAGAACCCTCTTGGGGTCACTTGTTGTGTCCTCACATGTTGGAAGGGGGTAGGGAGCTCTCTTGGGCCTGTTATAGGGGCACGAATGCCATTCATGAGGTCTGCATCTTCATAACCTAATCACCACCAGGCCCTGCTTCCTAATATCATCACTTTGGGCATTAGGATTTAACATATTAATTTGGAAGGGGACACAAACATTCATACTATAACAATTTCCTATATGATATAACAACCTTCAGGTTGCAAAGCATTCAACAGTAATCTTGGCTTTTGTATATAATTCTGATTTTTTTTAGGATGCTTCCTAAGGGAAAGTTTAGTCTTTGGGGGTGGGGGGACAGGAAGGTGGCAATAGCTCTATCTCAAATAGTTTTTTTTGGTTCTTTTCCTCTCAAACAGTTTTTATAAAAAAGTAATTTCTAAGTGGGGCTTGCCCTGAGAACCCTACGATCAGGGGTCACATGCATGCACTACCTACTGAGTCAGTCAGGCACCCCTCCTTTCAAATACTTTTAAAGCAATGTGTCTGGGAGTTCAACCAACTGCTATAAGGGAAGTATACCAAATACTGAGTACTCTCATCCCTACCCCAGTGGGTGGCATCTCATGCCCTGGGGAGCAGCAGACTGTAGCATACCCAGTCACTGGGCCAGACCACAGGGTTCTTGGCTCTACCGGTCACTAGCATCCTGGATTTCAGGTCTCTGTTCCCTGATTCCTAACACAGCAGTGACAACAGCAAGCTATCACTGGGTTGTTATGAGGGTTAAATGAGTTTATCAATGTAAAGTGCTAGCCCGTAGTTCACACTCAATACATGTCAGGTTTCATAATATCACCATCCTTGTCCTCAAGGAACTTGCAAACTAGGGAGGATGGGACAACAGACATGAAAGAATTACAAAAGAAGGTCTGACATAAAATTTTACGTGTTAGGGGTTAAGTGTCAGAGGAGTTTAAAGAAGAATGAAATGTTTCAAGGTCTGTGGTTAGGTAATGTGAATAGAGGCTAAAGGTTGTTGAGCCAACACACACTAAGCATTTACTACTTCTATTACTCAGTCACCCAACTAAGCATTTATCCCATGACATTCACTTTGCTAATTATGCTTTGCTACTCTGAAGAAGAGGCCCAGTTATGATCTCTGTGCTGGGTGCTGGGTTAAATAACCCTTCCATACCTCGTGCTATTCAATCCTCTCAACACCCCTGGAATTAGGTGGTCATGTCTCCATTTTACATATGAAGACACTGAAGTTCAGAGATGTTACTTTCTTTAAGGTGACAGTGGTAATCAATGGCAGAGCTGGGATTGGAGCACAGGTTATCTGATGGCAGAGCATGTGAAAAGAGGAGTGTGTAAGGTGTGAAAGGCTGAGGGAAATGGGTGTGGAGGGCAGGAAACCAATGATTAGAGCACAGGTTATCTGATGGCAGAGCATGTGAAAAGAGGAGTGTGTAAGGTGTGAAAGGCTGAGGGAAATGGGTGTGGAGGGCAGGAAACCAATGAGGCCAATTCTAGTGAGAACAGAGTGTCTACTGGGAGCCAGAGACACAACAGGATTGCTACAGGTGGTCTCCTTAGAAAGACACTACAGGGCAAGTAAAGGTGCTTGGATTTGACCTGGTGGTAGTGGGAAGCTCACTGGGCCCTCAGCCCTGGAGAGAGCGACATGATGAAACAAGTTATTACCAAGTTTAGCCTGGCTCCAGCCTCGTGGGCAGCGGTACATTAGAAGGGCCAGTTTTGGTTTGAGAAGGCAGACAGGAAAAGGAAGTAGGAGAGATGCAGGTGTGAGCTGATGCGAGCCCAGAGCAGGTGTGCTGAAGAGAACAAAGAGGAAACATCAGATCAATGGGATTCCTTAAAGGCAAAATGCCAGGTCTCTGTGCCAGCTTGGATGAGGATGGTACATAAGAGAGAGAGGATCAGAGTGTTCCAGAATTTCTCACTCTAGCAGTACTGAAAATAGTGATATTTCTGATGAGGCAATGAAAATCAGGAAGATATGTGGAGAAGGATTTGTTTTGCTTAATGTACATTGAGCTTGAGGCTGCCAGTGGGAATCCTGTAAACATTTGGGCAAATGAAGATTGGAGCATGGGAGAGGTCAAGGCTTGAGACGCAGATTTGAGAATCAGCCAGGTGAAGAAGAAAGGATATACCTCCAAGGCAATGGTAAGGCATAGGACTAGGTGCCAAAACAAGGAAAAGAGGCTGCAAAGGGACTGAAAGTGATTATTTTGGATAGTTATTGGAAAATCAGGAAAAAAAGAAAAAATAACAGCATCCTATATAAAACAGGCCAGAAGGTGATCACTTGGGCCCCATGAGGAAGGAACTTCGTGGGCTCAGTAGACTGTGGAGGTGGAGGCCACACAGAAGTAGGTGGGGGAGGAATAGTGGGGAGTGGGCAGAAGTGATGGAGAATCTACAGACTGCCAGGAGTTGAGAATTAGGATAGGGCTACTGTGGAAGGGGGGACACAGGACCAAAGGAAGGTTGTCTTTCTTTCTTTGTAGAATTAAATGGTGTGGGTATGTTTGAAGGCACATGATTGGCCATGGAAAAGGAGAATTTCACAACTCTGCGACTAAGAAACAGATAGGTTTAATGTAAAAAATTTGGGGGATTCTTTTTGCAGCTTTTTTAAATGGCAGTGGGGCAGTTCAGACAATGCCCACTCAAAGAGAAGTAGAGATTTTTTATTGGCTTTTTTGCAGTGACCTCCAAGCCTTTTTTTTTTTTTTGATTGCTTATAACTAGTAGTATAATTTTTTTTAGAATTCAGTTTCATATATGCATATTTAATTTTGAATTTTATATATATGTACTACTATAATTAGTTAATATCTCAAGATACATCATTCATTGGGGTGAGTATATTACTAAAATAATGGATATAATTTTATAATTCAAATGTCATTCTTGGGTATCCTGTGTGGCTCAGTAAACTCTTGATTTTGGCCCAGGTCATGATATTATGGTTCCTGAGTCCTTCACCAGGCTCTGCATGACAGCACAGAATCCCTGCTTGGGAGTCTCTCTCTCCCTCTCTCTCCATCCATTCCTCTCTTTCTCTTTCTGTTAAAATAAATAAAAACTTAAAAAATGTTCTTGATAACTTAGAATTATTTTGGGCTGGTTTCCTATTAGAATTGATTATGTCATTGTTTTTACCTTGTACTTGGCTGAGGGTTTGTTTATTAAAGCTATGTAACATAATCCATATTAACTAGGTCCTTGTAAACTCCTGTTGTGGAAACTAATACATGTGGGCCCCACACCCTCTTCAGGGAATCACACATCCCATTCCTGACCCATGGCTGTTTGACGTAGGACTGTGTGAGTGTACCAGGATCAGTCTATACATTAAATATATTCATAAAGCCTAATTCTCCCTTCCTCCCTCTTTCCCCCTCTACCTTCCTTCCTTGCTCCAAAATGGATATCCATAGATACTCTAATATTTTCTTTTACCTCCCAATAAATCATTTTACTCGGGATATGTGCCCCCACCCCTGCCTTGGAGAGTGAACTTTAGAGAGTGAAAAACTGAGGAAATGGGAGAATCACACTTATTTACTACAATGCAGCACTTCTTTTTTGTTTAGTGTAGGTTTTATGCCTTGGATTGGGAATTGGGAACTTGGGTCTTAACTTTCTCTTTGCCTACAACTTGTATACTATGACCCAGGGCAAGCTCCTTTATCTTCCCTGTGCCTCAATTTCCTAATCCACAGATCAGGGATGATAAGATCTGTCATACCTTACTTAAATGGTGCATAGGTTCTCATGGACTAATGTGTGTGAAAGTGTTATAAAAACTGGGAAATGGCCAAACGCATGTTTGTGATAATGGGTCTTTCCAATTTCATATGTAGACCATACAGATTCCACATGGTACAGCACTTTTTTTTTTTCAAATTCTTTACAATGTAGCAAATCCTTTCATCATTATTATTTCAAGTCCCTGAAGTATAATGCATACAGGCAGAATTATGTTTCTTATTAGCTAGCAATGCTTACATATTCCTTTCTGGTGTCACTGACCATATAACTGTTACTTCCCTGAGGTGCCTTCTGTTTCAAGTTGTCTTGCAAAGCCCTGTTTTTCCTGTCAATAAGGTCTCATGCCTGCACTGACTGCCTGTTTGAAGGGCAAGTGCCTCCAGATGGTTCTACTTAGTACGGACTCTGCCAGGCACACCCAAAGCCCAATCTTTACACCACTCAGACAATTCAGAGCAGAGAAAGGTACCACACAACTTGCTTTGCTTAAATAACCAAGATGAAAGTAAAACAATTTTTTTGTGTGGGGCTGGAATCATTTTTGAATAATTTTTTCTGATGATTAAATGTTTGTGGTAGAAAATTTAGGAAAGAGAGATAAACAAAAAAAATGACCTGTATTCCCAACCTCTTTGAACATTTTGGTATAAATGGTCCCATTTCTCCCTTCTATTAGTAAGAATAAAATCACTATTTAGTAATATTATTTTAAAATATGTAATAACATACAGTGTGTTTTGTTTTTAAATATTCTTTTCTAATATGATTTTTAATGGTGCATTATATTTCATTGAATGGATCATAGTTATATAACAATAGGCTATTGTTGAACACTTGGTGATATTTCACCTGCAGAGTAGCAGGGATGGGAAGTGAAAGACACAGAGGGTTTCCCCTGAGTTTCTCCCGTGTTCTTTTTCACTCATTTCCTTGATGGTAGAACTTAGCTACACGTTCGCCACTGCAGTGCATATCTCATAAAAGTTTATTTATTTGTTTGTTTTGAGAGAGAGAGAGAGAGAGAGAGAGAGAGAGAGAGAGAGAGAGAGAGAGAATGTGCATGTACAAGTGGAGGAGGAGCAAAGAGAGAGGGAAGGGAGAACCCCGAGCAGGCTCTGCACTGTTAGCATACATTGAGCTTGATCCCACAAACAGAACTGTGAGATCATGACCCTAGCTGAAATCAAGAGTTGGCTGTCGCTTAGCCAGCTGAGCCACCCAGGTGCTCCATCATATATTTCTCTTTTTAAATGTATCAATGATTACTTCTTTTGAGTGAATTCAAAGAAATGGAAATTTGAGATTAAGTGGTTTATAATATTCTAAGGCTTTTGATGTGTATTGATTGCAAAACTGTCATTCAGAAGGTTTGAACCGATTTATATTTCCTGGAGTAATGTAAAAGACTCTTAATCTCCTCAGTGTTATTGCCAACATTGCGTGTAATTTTTAATGTTTATTTTTGAGAGAGAAAGTGAAGGAGGGGCAGAGAGAGAGGCAGATAGAGGATCCAAAGCAGGCTCTGTTCTGACAGCAGAGAACCTGATGTGGGGCTGGAACCCATGAGCTGTGAGATCATGACTTGAGCTGAGTCAGACACTTAACCAACCAAGTCACCCAGCCACTCCTTGAGTGTAATTTTCTTTAAACATATTTTTGATCCCAAACCAGCAGAATATGGAAATAATAAAGATTAGTGAAGAAATCAATGCTATCCAAACAAACAAACAAAACAAACAGTAGAACAGATCAATGAAACCAAGAGTTGGTTCCTTGAAAGAATTAACAAAATTGATAAACCCCTAGCCAGTTTGATCAAAAAGATAAAGGAAAGGACCCAAATAAATAAAATCAAGAATGAAAGAGGAGAGTTCACAACCAATACTGCAGAAACAGAAACAATATTAAGAGATTATGAGCAGTTATATGTGAATAAAATGGGCAATGTGGAATAAATGGACAAATTCCTAGAAACATATAAACTACGAAAACTGAAACAGGAAGAAATAGAAAATTTGAACAGACCTATAATCAGTAAAGAAAGAATCAGTAATCAAAAATCTCCCCCAAAACAAGAGTGCAGGGCCCGATGGCTTTCCAGTGGAATTCTACCAAACATTTAAATAAAAGTTAACACCTATTATTTTGAAGTTGTTCCAAAAATAGAAATGGATGAAAAACTTCCACACTCATTCTATGAGGCTAGCATTACCTTGATTCCAAAATCAAAGACCCCACTAAAAAGAACTATAGACTAATTTCACTGATTAACGTGGATGCAAGAATTCTCAACAAGATACTAGCCAACTGGATCCAACAATGCATTAAAAGAATTATTCACCATGATCAAGTGGGATTTATAACTGGGATGCAGGGCTGGTTCAATATCTGCAAACCAATCAGTGTGATACATCACATTAATAAAAGGACAAGAACCACATGATCCTCACAATAGGTGCAGAGAAAGCATTTGACAAAATACAGCAGCATCCTTTCTTGATAAAAACCTTCAAGAAAGTAGGAAGAGAAGGATCATATTTCAAGATCATAAAACCCATATACGAAAGACCCATCATTAATATCATCCTCAATGGGGAAAAACTGAGCACTTCCCCCCTAAGGTCAGGAACGTGACAGGGATGTCTATTGTCGCCACTGTTACTCAACATAGTGTTGCAAGTCCTGGCCCCAGGAAATCCTGGCAATCAGACAACACAAGAAATAAAAGGCATCCAAATCAGCAAGGAGGAAGTCAAACTTTAAGATTCCACTAAAAAACTGCTAGAACTGATCCATGAATTCAGCCAAGTCACAGGTTATAAAATGAATATATAGAGATCAATTGCATTTCTGTACACCAATAATGAAGTAGCAGAAAGAGAAATCAAGTAATCGATAACACTTACAATTGCACCAAAATCCATAAAATACCTAGGAATAAACATAACCGAAGAGGTGAAAGATCTATACACTGAAAACTATAGAAAGCTTATGAAAGAAATTGAAGACAAAGCACAAAAAAGGGAAAAGCATTCCATGCTCATGGATTGGAAGAATAAATATTGTTAAAAAGTTGACACTACCCAGAACAATTTACATATTCAATGCATTCCCTATCAAAATAACACCAGCAGGGGCGCCTGGGTGGCTCAGTTGGTTGGGCATCCAACTTCGGATCAGGTTATGGTCTCATGGTTCATGGGTTTGAGCCCCGTGTCGGGCTCTGTGCTGACAGCTAGCACAGAGCCTGGAGACTGTCTTCGGGTTCTGTGTCTTCCTCTCTCTCTGCCCCTCCCCCTGCTCATGTTGTCTTTCTCTCTCTCTCTGTCTGTCTCTCTCTGTCTCTCAAAAAAAAAAAAATCAAAATAACACCAGCATTCTTCACAGAGTTAGAACAAATAATCCTAACATTTGTATGAAACCAGAAAAGACCCTAATAACCAAAGGAATTTTGAAAAAGAAAACCAAAGCTGGAAGCATCACAATTCTGGAATTCAAGATGGATTACAAAGCTGTAATCATCAAGACAGTATGGTACTGGCACAAAAATAGACACTGAGATCAGTGGAGCAGAATCCAGAATTCAGAAATGGACCCACAAATATATGGCCAACGACTCTTTGACAGAGCAGGAAAGAATGTCCAATGGAATAAAGATAGTCTCTTCAGCAAATGGTGTTGGGAAAACTGGACAGCGACATGCAGAAGAAGGAAACTGGACCACTTTCTTACACCTTACACAAAAATAAACTCAAAATGGATGAAAGACCTAAACATAACACAGGAAGCCATCAAAATCCTAAAGAAGAAAGCAGTCAAAAACCTCTTTAACCTCAGCCGCAGCAACTTCTTACTCAACATGTCTCTAAAGGCAAGGGAAACAAAAGCAAAAATGAACTATTGGGACATCAAGATAAAAAGCTTCTGCACAGTGAAGGAAACAATCAGCAAAACTAAAAGGCAACTGACAGAATGGAAGAGGATATTTGCAAATGACATATCAGGTAAGGGGTTAGTATTCAAAATCTATAAAGAATTTATCAAACTCAACACCAGAAACACAAATAATCCACTAAAGAAATGCACAAAAGACATGAATAGACACTTTTCCAAAGAAGACATCCACATGGCTAATAGATACATGAAAAGATGCTCAGCATCCCACATTATCAGAGAAATACAAATCAAAACCACAATGAGATACCACCTCACACCTGTCAGAATGTCTAAAATTAATAACTCAGGTAATAACAGATGTTGGCGAGGATGTGGAGAAAGGAGCCCTTTTGCACTGCTGGTGGGAATGCAAACTGGTGCAGCCACTCTGGAAAACAGTATGGAGGTTCCTCAAAAAATTAAAAATAGAACTACCCTACAACCCAGCAATTTCACGACTAGGTATTTATCCAAGGGATACAGGTATGCTGTCTTGAAGGGGCACATGCATTCCAATATTTACAGCAGCACTATCAATAACAGTGAAAGTATGGAAAGAGCTGAAATGTCCATAGATGGATGAATGGATGAAGATGTGGTATACGCACACACAATGGAGTATTATTCAGCAATCAAAAAGAATGAAATCTTGCTATTTGCAACTACGTGGATGGAACTAGAGGGTATCATGCTAAGCAAAATTAGACTGTCAGAGAAAGACAAATATCATAGGACTTCACTCATTTGAGGACCTTAATTCACAAAACAGATGAACATAAGTAAGGGAAGCAAAAATAATATAAAAACGGGGAGGGGGATAAAACATGAGAGACTCTTTTTTTAAAATAAATTTTAATGTTTTACTTATTTTTGATAGAGAGAGAGACAGAGCATGAGAGGGGGAGGGGCAGAGAGAGGGAGACACAGAACCGAAGTAGGTTCCAGGCTCTGAGCTGTCAGCACCGAGCCTGACGTGGGGCTCGAACCCATGAACGTGAGATCTGACCTGAGCCGAAGTCGGAGGCTTAACTGACTGAACCACCCAGGCACCCCCATAAGAGACTCTTAAATATGGAGTACAAACAGAAGGTTACTAGGTTGTGGGAGTAGGGATGGGCTAAGTGGGTAAGGGGCATTAAGGAATCTACTCCTGAAATCACTGTTGCACCATATGCTAACCAACTTGGATGTAAATTAAAAAAATAAATACACTAAAGAATGTGGAGCAATTACAATTCTCATACATTGCTGGTGGGACTATAAAATAATACCAGTACTTATAATACAACCTAGCAGTCTTACTCCTAGATATTTGTCCCAAAGGGATTATATAACCATACAAAGACTTGTACATGGATATTCATAATGATTTTATTTATAATAAATAAAAACTAGAAAGCACCTAAATGTCCATCAACATTTGTGGTAAATAAACAAATGTGGTATATCAATACATGGGAAAACTAATTAGCAATAAACACAGATGAACTAGTCATACATGGAACAAGACATTTGAATCTTAAAAGAAGTCTTACACAAAGGTGTTATACATACTGTATGATTACATTTTTATGAAACCTTAGAAAACACAAATCTGATCCATTGTAACAGAAAACAGATGAGAGTTTGTCTTGGGGTAGAGAGTACTGACTTGGATTTTGGGAATTTGGCAGATAATGAAAATGTTCTATATCTTATAGTGGTAGTTATGCTGGTATATAAAAATTCTTAAAAGTCATCAAGATGTTTTGACAGTTAAAATGGGAGTATTTGGTTTTATGTAAATTATACCTCATAAAATTGATTTTTTTTAGAAAAAGGAAGGGAAATAAGGGGCATTATCAATACAATCAGTTTTGAATTTTCTTAGTTCAAACTGAGTTCTATTTCTGCTTCTCTAAGACTGTTTTGGTCATCTTGACTGAATTAGGATAGTCCAATATGTCAACTTTGTTTTTCCAAATAAAACTTATGTAGATAACTTGTTACTTATATAGCGAATTCTTCATATTTTTATAATATGTTGACACTTAAAATGTAAATCTCTCTTATGGCTTCTTTGAGTGGGGCTGGGTGATAGTGGATGTTCTCATGTAGCTTTAAGAATGTTGATTATATACAAGTGTGTACAAATAACTGTTATTCAGAAAATTAGATTCAGAACAAGATATTCTTTATTAAAGAGACCACTGTTAAGTATAGCCTGTTTCATTAAAAAAATTCCTTACTGGTCCTGTTTCATTAAAAAAAAAATCCTTACTGGTCTTTTGGGTTTTCGGTTCTGAATACATATGAGTTTCCCATGGAGCCTCCAAAGGCCATCAAAGCCTGAAGTGATGGTTCCCTTTTTCAGGTCTTAGGGCAATTACTGGGTGAGCTGCTTATTTGGCAGTTTAACTCTTTCACGTTGAAATTCTTTTCCAAATGGTTCTTCAGCTTCCTGAGACCACAGTAGAGAGCCAAGTATTTGTTGGTGTAATTTTGCTGTATTGAATTAAGGGATTTATTCAAGTCCTTTGTTGTATACGGCTTTCGTTACAAATCAAAATAAGCTCAGTGCTTAGTAATTCTATAGAAATGTTGCAGGTATTCAGATTAGTGTTGCTCAATCACGCTAACTTACAGAGCTCAGCTGCTGTAATTTTCTCAAGAGTGGATGATGTAGAGGAGAAGGCATTCACAGAGGAGCGGGAGGCCAGCATTCTGGAGTGGGCAGTCACAAGGCTGGGTCTGGCTTCACAAAGCAGGTACTGTGAGCCTCTCATCACTTTATTTAGGACACATGCTAGGGTCTTCTTTCTAAGTGGAGGCTTCATACAGGGACTAAGCCTCTTTTACTGGGCCTGAGGGTCTATATTTTTTCACTCTTCCTTTGTATATCAAATATCATTAATTTTTCCTATCTTTCAAGTGTAGACCTTTCTTTGTCAAGTACTTCTCAGTGGAGAAGACAATGGTCTGCATTTTGGAGATTTGCCTTTTAAAATGTCTTAATAATTAAACAGCACTGGTAGATTCAACCTATTGCTTATAGAGTTCCTGCTACTCTGCTACTCAGAGTACTGGGGAGAGGGGAGTGGACTAGGGCCGTGGGGGTGGGCATAGTCATCAAAAAGACAGAAATTAAGTGACTGGACAGAGATATCTTAGCTTAAGGTAGAAGCATGGCTAATATAATTTTATAGTAAGTTAAATTCAATGGAGGATCACATGTTCAGTGCCCAAAGGCAATAAATTGTACCAACTGATGCCTTTTAGTCTAAGAGCTAGAATTCTGTACAGAATGCCAGATTTCCAGGTTGCACTTCCCTGCATTAGAACCATGGGTTCCATTTGTCTCCTAATCTTATAGTTGTGGATGAGGTGTCCTCCAGCTTGGATTCCATTCTATTCATAGGCATGGGTTCTACTTTATACTCCTTGCTTGTTTTCACTGACAATGGTTTTAGACAAAGCCTCGTAGGGGATATAAAGCATTTGAGGTGAAATGATTCAGTGAAAAAATACATTATTGCTTTTGGAAGAGATACAGATTTAAAGTAAAAAAAAAATAAGAGGAAAATGAAAATCAACTAAGTTTTGATGTTAAGGTTATTGTCAATAGTCTATTTGTGAAAATCCCTAAACACATCCCTTTGCATGTATATTCATAGGGATATATAATTTTTCATGAATCAAATGATACCTTCAGGTATGTAATCTTTTTCCCCTCAACATTCCATGGCTCTCTAAAATACATATAGATATATAGACATCTTGGGTTTTATGACTTCATAGATCCTATTGTATGTAGCAGAATTTGCTTAACTAGTCATTGCTTCAAGGGCATTTAGGTTGAATTTAGTTTTTCACTATTATAAATAAAGTGGCAATAATTAGCATATTTCACCCAAATAACTTAACATCTATGAATGTTAATATTCTTTTCAAATATTTTTAAAATTAGTTCTACAGATTTGTGAGTGGAGAAAACTGCTAACAAGAGTGGAAGTGTTTTTCTTTCTTGAGAAGGAAAACCTTTTACTACTCCATTCATAATATTACCATGTGTTCCTTTAGAGTATAGGAGAGGGGAGCCTAAATCTTGTTCCTCTCTTCCGTTTAGCACTTAAAATTTTTTTTAATGTTTATTTTTGAAAGATAGAGATAGAGAGAGAGAGCGCACGTGCGCAGGGAAGGGGCAGAGAGACACAGAATCTGAAGCAGGCTGAGCTGTCAGCACAGAGCCCAATGCAGGGCTGGAACTCATGAACCATGAAATTGTGACCTACTGTTCAAACAACTGAGCCACCCAAGTGCCCCCTGTTTAGCAATTTATATACAGAAGTGTCCCAAAGCAGAGTTGTGATCTATATATTCTTGGAGCAGGTTAAGGTAGTGAAAGGTCTTAGGTCTGCCTTCTCTGCACTGATTTTACTGTTTTTCATCAGAGCCCCTCTCCCACATGGTGTGCCCCGCCCCTGTCATGTTTTCCTTTGAATGCCCCAGACCCTCCACAGTGGCTCCTGGCTTAGCCCCTCTGAATGGGTCTTGTTCTCTCATGGCTTTTTCTCTAGCCCCTCTGAGTTTTGTGAGCGAAGATGCTGCCCTGTGTTCTACCTTTTGTACCTTGAGAACTGATCTGTCTAGCTAATCAGATATATTAACTGGTACAATAACATTTTAATATGTGAATATCTCTGACACTTACCAAAGGCAAAATAAGACTTTAAAGCCTTATTGCCAAGGGAGGCAAATTGGGAGTTTCAAGCATCCTATTAGGCAGTTGATGGCATTATCATCAAGCAAAGGGGGACTTTGCATCTTCAGGCCACACTATTGAGGGAGGTGCCAGCTTCTCTCCAGGCCAGTACCATAGCAACAGTTATTCACAAGTTATGGAACTGATCTCATTTTCAAACAGAAGGCCCAATCCTTGGGGCTGATGCTAAAAGGTGTAGATATGGAACTGGGCTAAAGGCAGAAGGTACAGATCTTCACTTCTTTCCTTGCATTACTCATTGGTTTTCTTGGCATTTACCATTCAATGACTGTTCAACATTCATTAAAACTTAGCATCAAATACTGTGCCAAGGTAGAGTTCTCAGGAAATGCAGAAGGATAGCAACTAAGTAACGGAAGTTTCTGTTAGGTTTGTAACAGTCATGGCTCTTAAAGGTCTTGGGACAAGGTGACATTATCATGAGGAAACACTGCAGGTTATTTTCAACTGTAAGTTTACCTGCTGAACAGAAGGAAAATAGAAATAACACACTGAAGCAATTCAGAACTTGAAAAAACAACATGCTGAAGAACTGCCAGGGCTGGATTTAGAATACAGCTCTCTAACTGTGTGCAGCTTCCCTTTGTCAGGTGTATAAAACTACTGTGGTCCATCACAGGGAAACTAAGATTGACATAATTACTGCTTCTGGAGATTTACCTGACAGCACCTTGATGTCTGTTAGGGGTTGATTTTCATAATACTGGGGCGGCAAAAAATAAGACAAGTTTGCTCTCTACTTCAGACTTTACTTGGAGAGAGGTGGGTAAAGAATAAGAAATCCTGTGATGTAGGTGTGTATAAAATGTTGTCAGAGGCAATAGAAACTCATGCAATTACAGATCATAGGATGGCCAGAAGTTCCGTTCTGAGCTTGGAGTTCAGCAAGGAAACAATTACCTGTGCAAAATGGCATAAACTCTCTAAAATATTATATGGCAACATTTATCAAGAGATTTTAATATGTTCCTATCTGGTCAGAGTGACTTAGACTAATTCCTTTTATGGAAATAAGTAGACACAAAAAAGATCAGTATATAAAAATGCACACCTCAGAACTGTTTTTTATTATACTGAAAAGAAATGAAATACCCAATAATTGTGGAATGTTTAACAAATTATGGCACATCTGTATGATGTATTTTGCAGTTGTGATAGCTTTTAAAAATGTTAACTGGTTTGGGAAAGTACTGGAGACACTAAAGAAAAAATGGAGACCATAAAATTTCATACATAATATGATCCCATAAAAGAAAAAAATACAGGAAATGATCAAATGGCCAAAGGAAATCCCTGCTCCCCTCAAAAAAAGGGGAGAAATATTAATAAAATACTGAATGAGAGCTAATATGAAGGAAATGTCATGAATCTTGGACTTTAGACTAAATCCAGGGGTGATTTCTATGCCTTGTACATCTCAATAATGTTCTCAAAGAGGCTCTTAAGCTTCCAAGCTTAGATTTTTTTCTTACTTAGTTTGAAAAAAGTCTGTTAAAGGCCTGCTTATCTGCAGCTGGGCAGATTTCCAGGCTCACACATACATAGTTCTAGGATGATGTGGGACAACTGGAACCAGGTAACTGTTTAAAAGCCCTTCTGTAGCAGTTAGAAGAAGTGTTTTGAAATCGACAATCTTTTTCTTTTTTAAACAAGTGTTACTTTTCCTTTTAACAGTTGTGTTACTTTTCCTTTTAACGGTTGTCACTGGGAAGCTAAACTAGATAATGAATTCTTGATAGACTGTAATTGCTGTTGTTTTCTTTCCGGTGCTATGAAAAGCATAGGGATGTGCACCTCCTAATGGAAAGAATGAGTAACATTTGTGCAGTGAATAACTGGCAAATTTAGACATGGTTTCTCAACCTTGGCACTCCTGCCATTTGGCCTGTATAATGCTTGTTGTGGGCTGTCAGGTGCACTATCGGATGTTAAGCAGCAGCTCTGGCTCCTCCCCACTAGATGTAAGAGCATTCTCTCCCTGGTGGTGACAAGAAAGGTCTCCAGACATGGGCAGTCTGCCCTTTCACTGATTTGGACAAACTTGCAAAATTTGAGTATGTATGTATTCCATGCATGCACACCCCCCCACGCATATATGGCGTATTACCTTTTCTCTTCTGGATTTGGGTGCTTTCAGGTTTATAAAAACATGAAGCATGGCAATCTAAGCTCTGAGATTCCAACTTCTCTTTTTGAAGTAGACAACTTAATGAATGACACTTTCTCTGTAATATGTTTCTTCCTAATACAGTCAGAACTAGGCTCTGAAAAGCATAACTTAATTTCATAATGGCTGTTTTCCTGGTTAATTTGCAAGAATGCATATAATAAATACTTTATTGCCTATAGATCTCTATGAATCTCAAAAGCTTTACAATGCAGGAAATATTTCCTCAAATATTTCAACATATAATAAAAGGGAATTATCAGTGACTTTCTCCTATTGTCACTGACAACTCCATCCCCATGCCTCTAGTTCAGTAGGTCCTTCTTTTGCTGAGAATAAAAGATGGAGAGAAAGAAAAGTACCGGAAGACTGAGGGAGTTAAAAAAGGAGCATGTTCAGGTTGTCTAACCTCTTATTCAGGTAACAAACAGTCCTTGAGCACTTCCTACATGCCAGGCACGTGGAAAAGTGCCACAAAGAAGATCCAGGGAAGCAAACAGGGGTGTCCTTTAGGAGTTTAGGGTTTAGTAGGCAAGATAAAACAAATAAGTCATGAGCAGTGCTGATGGGCTAGACAAAGGTGGGCCTGAATGCCAGGCAGAGTGGAGTTTTTCTCCTATAGGCAGTGAAAGACTGCTGACAAACCATAAGCAGTGAAGTGACTGGGCTGCTGACTTCAGTAGGATCTACCTGGCTTGCTTCTGGGGACACCAGGGCTGTCTGAATGCTGATTTATAGCTGTAGTGTTTAAAGTTCCCTTTATACTTAGAAAGGTCATAAATGTGAGGTACAGGCAATAAATTAACACAATTCACCAATTATCCTTATTTTACTTTTAAAATGCTGCTGGGTTTTGTCATGGTGGCAACAGTGTCTAACATGAGGCCAGTTAACTAACATAATTATAAGTAAGCAAAGTGCCTGGCTCATGGGAGACATTCTGTAAATCCCTCCAATGTCCCCAATGTCAACCATCTGGGACTAGAAAGACTTCTTGCCTGTGTTTGGAAGAATATAAGGTAGCAGAAACCAACTTTCTACCCCTTTTCCAAATAGTTAGTGGAGGAGTCATGAAGAGAGGTCCAGAAAAAACTCTCTGAGCAGGAAAGAATCAATTTTTTGGGCCAGGTAGATCTTGACTGTGTACCACAGTATGTTTGTAGAACACACATAGCACAGTATGCTCGGTTCCAGTTACGGGAATACTGAAGGAATGCTGTATTAAAACAATGCACCAGCAGTTAATTCTTTCAATTTCCATGGGGACTAATCTGCCTTTTGGAGGAATAACTTCTTTTTGCCACAAAATCTTACCTTGGCTCGAGCCTGCCTACACCATTTTCCCATTCCTATCTAGATTCTACTATGGGGAGCCAAGTATCCATGATGACTGCACAGTTGTAGGTCAGAGTTCCTTTTCTGGGGGCCAATGAGTGAAAACTGCTGACACAGAGACATAAAGCTCTATCACAGGAAAATTTCAGATCCTCACCAAATCAGGATCAAATTTGGCTGCTTATTACTTGGAAATGCAAAATAACAGTGGCTCATACAAGAGTTTCTTTTATGTAAAAGAAACATACAGGGACAGATCTTAGTTCATGGCTTTCATCTTCAAGGTCAGCTGGTATTAAAAAGCACAGGCTAGAATTCCAGCCACCACATCCACATTCCAAGGAACAAAAGAGGAAACACCATCAGAGAGCTTTCCTGTAAGATTCACTTCACATATCATTGGCCAAACTAGTCACATGGCCAGCTGTCATCTCTGAGGGGGGCATACTGCTAGTCCTCACAAAATGGAGGGCTTCATAACAAGGGAAGAGGGGAGGTCTGACCATGAGTAGAGAAGTAACAGCCTCTCCCAGTCAGCCTGACCCTGTGTGATGCTGGGATTTGCCTTATCCTAGTTCTCAAAGACTGCACACATCTTTGCCATTTCTATTTTTGCGGAGCATAGAGAGATAAAGATCAAGTTTGGCAATGGCAAACAGAGAGATTAGACTTCTTCAGGCTGATTAGCTGGGGGACAGGTGGTGAATTCTCAGTTGTGTGGTGGATAAATCAGTTTCCTTGTGGGCCTTCACCAGGAAACCCAGAGACTATGTCTCCAGCTTCATTATTTGTCCCATAAACAAACGTTTTACTCATGGACAGGAAATATGTGGCACAAGCACTATCTCCTCCTCCTCCTTTCTTTAGGGCAGCATTCTTCCCCGCTGAGCTGGAAATAGGACCTTAGGATTCTTCTTCTCAACGCATTGTTCCTGGCAGTTACTCTAGTACAGAAGACTTGGCATCAGTGTTTAAATCTACTAGCCATCTTTAATTGCTTGTGGGAATTTTCATTCTGACAGCATCTCTGGGTATAATTCTTTACTTCATAGGAATAAATCTACCATAGTGGAATTTTAGATGTATCTACAGGCGAGAAAGTTATTTAAGAGACAGTCTTGGCATTCTTCAGATTTCACCACTAAGTGACCACACTCACTCACATTGCTGGACATGTTCTTCATTGGATCTTTTGATTTTTTTTTTACCTTACTATATGATGAATTTCTCAAGGGTGAGAAGTATATTTTACCCACTTTTGTATCTCTAAGGTGCCTGGCTCAGTACACTTCCAAGAAATATTTTATCGATAAATGAATCACCTACGTTGGTCAAGGTCAAGGTCAAGTGGTTATCAAAGTAAATACTTCCCCAATAGCTGGTTACATTGTGGACTGCTTACTTTCAAGTACTAGGAGGAGGCCTTATCTATAGGGGAGGTCACTAGAAAATAAGAGGGTGACCGGAAGAGCATTGGGGTGCAACAGACAAAGGGTCTTGGGTTTTCCCCAACTGCCTTACAAATGTTGAGTAACTAATACAGAAATCTGGTTACCAAGTGGTAAGGAAAGGGCAGATATACTCTGAGGCTTTTTTTTCCCCCAAGACTCTATCCATTTTTCTTCTTTTGACCAAATACAGTCCAGGTCCTAGGTTAACTTGGCTCAGTGTTTTCTGTATTCTAGGAGGTAATTCAGGGCATTGTGCAAGTGACTGATCCATATTTCATGAATAGAAGCATGACTGAAGTAAGACCTGATTCAATTAATGTAGCCTATTCTCAGTAGTTTTTTATAAGTAAACCTTATAGATTAATACTAATACCAATCACATGTTTTAAATATTGTGGTTCCATTGAAAACTAAAAAAAAGCTGCTGCTCTTAAAAAAGCTTTTAAGAACACTGACTTAGCTGGTTCACTCAAGTTCCATATTTATTACCTCTTCAAAATGACCAAAATCTTAGTGATTACAGAGAAAGGTGAAGGAAAAAAAAAAAGCCCAAATGATTCTTTATGCTTAAAGAGCAGGGTGGGTTGGACTAGATCCAGGTTGTTATTTTCTCAGAACTGACTGATTTGAGGACAGGGTTTTGGCTTGCAGTGCTCACCTTCCCTCTCCCTCTGGCCCAATCCTGGGCTAGATTTACCCTATTTATCTAAATGCAAGCACATTTAGATTCCCACGTGACACAATGTCAAAGATGCTGTGGCTAACTGCACATGTTATTTCTGGATATGTTTCTCTTCAGCTTTCTTGGGTGTCGGGTCTACTTACTCTGGTCAGAAGGGTGGGGCCACAGAAAGAAGGCTCCCCGCTCTTCTTCAAGTCTAGAGTTAGTCTTTAGCAGTCCCTGCCAGCTTCCTTCATAAAGAGAATAGAAAAGGAGAGAAGCAACAGTAGAATTTCTTTTTCACTCAAACACCTTTGCAGATTTCTTCTCTCATCATTCTAATCTGCTTCTCTGCTCCCTTCCGGCTCAGTGATACCTACAGGTGGGGGCAGGAGGTGTTGGGGTGGATACAGCTGAGAGGGGACCTTATGGATTCACAGTATGAACCAAGGTTCGAATCTCTGATGAGACCTTTTCTCAGTAGTCTGACCTTAGGTTTAATTATCAGAAAGTGTCTTGATTTGTAAAATGTGGGAAATAGCATAGGCTTAGATGTAAAAAAAATACTTAGTACAGAGCATGGCTTCTAGCAGATGTTCAATAAACGACGCATTTCATTATCATATTGGCATCAGCTTGCTCCTGCAATCTGTCCTAAAGTCTCACTGTGTTTCAAAGAGGAGGTAGCTCTGCAAGGAGGAGTTTGAGGTGTGTGTATGTGTGTTAGGGGGAGGGGGCAGGGGGTGTGGCACTCCGGTAAGTCACTGGTGAGGCTTTAGCACTAGGTCTGGGCCTCTTGACCAAAAGTCACACTTCTGAATAAGCCCAAAAGGTGCACTCCTAAAGGGAGCATAGCAGGAATGTCAAAGAGGAGATGAGGAAGGTGGGGGACCAAAAAAACTCCTACTGACCAGTGGCTGCCCATCCTTTGGCCAAGAATCTGCAGCTATCTCAACCCCTCGTCCTGTTCCTTTTCAGTTAACACTCCCCAATGACCTGCCAGCACAGGAGGCTTGCAGACAGTCATTCTGTCTCTCCTATTAAACCCTTCAAACCATATAAGTATTAAAAATTCTGCAACTGAAAAGTTATTTAATATGCATAAGTGGATATGCCACACATATATGGTTCAGTATTTGGGTGCTTACAGTGCCCAAATTATAAAACAGCAATCAGAACAGGTAACAGGTAACCCCTGACCCAATTTTCATCCATCTCACCCACACGCTGTGGCCCTGAAAACGTGAATATACCTATTCACTGACTTGGCAGTTATGTCCCAAACTCTCCTGGGAAGAAGAAGGTCAGAACTGCTTTAATAACGACCACTATTGTGTCTTGTTGCCATTTACCAACCTTTTCAGATCTGCAGTTACTTGGAACCTCTCTCTACGTTTCCTTTCGCATCTTGTCACCATCGGCACTTTGCTGCCATTTATTTTCCCAGGACATCTGCCACTGACCCCAACAAACGGCATTAATCCAGTTCAGAGCATGAGGCTTTTTAGATTAATGACTAATATATGTATAAACATGACTGTGAGACAGAGGAACAGCACAGGTTGGATAAAAGGCTTAGATATCAAGAATTAAACAAAAATAAATATTTATAAAGCCTCTTGCAAAATGGGCACATGTTGCTGATGGTATATGAACATTAGTTCCCTTACTCGTTTTCTTCCCTTTTGGTACTTGTATCTGTCACTAACTAGTCCTGACACTTGGAGCAAATCAAGGCACTTCATCTTTGTTGACTTCGGTTTCCTCATATATAGAATTAAGGTTGTGCCAGATTTTTCTGTGCTGAAAACCATTTTTTCCCTTAGTCTCCTCATGACTTCTTCATTGATCCTTGGAAAAAGGGGGGGGGGGTATTTCTGCCACCTTATGCTCTTCCAAGCAGGCAAGAGGTCTCTCTGGGGTGCCAGGAGGGAACGGAGCCCACGACTTCCTGAACGTCTCCAGTGAGCGAGGCACTCTACGAGCCTCAGGTTAAACGGCGCTGCACTACACAACCCGACAGCACTCGAAAGTAAAGAAGGATAGCTGATATTAAGTTATCTGTCTCTACTTCACATTAACTCCCTAGAAACTCAAAGCACTCTGCAGCTAATTCGACGTTAATGTAACCCAGGGGGCCCCAAGATTTATTTCAACTGCTTAATACAAGGTCACCAAGTTCTGGCAAACCTCAAAATACAATTGAGAAGTCCCAAATCAAGGTCCAGTTTCCTTTTTAATGAAAGAAAGAAAATAAAGGAAGGAAAAAGGAAGAAGGAGAAAAAGAAAGAAAGAACGAAAGAAAGAAAGAAAAAGAAAAACGAAAAAGAAAGCGCGAGCTTCCCCGGCCCCGCCCCCCCCCCGCCGGGTGTGAGACACTCCGGCTCCATCACCCCAGGGCGGCGGCCACGACCCCAACCCTCCTCCACCCCGTGCCCCCAGCCCTCGCCTCCGGCTCCCGTTCTGCGCCCCCGCCCGCTCCGGCCCCTCCGCGGACTTCGGGGACCGGACGGGGCCTAGGGCGGCGCAGGCCCGCCACACACACCTCTCGTCTCAGCGTTAGGCCCGAGGGAGGTGGAGGACGCGGAGAGCGGGAGGGTCGGGGCAGAGCGGCGCTGAGCTTCCAACGGCGACGGCTGCGGCTCCTCACGCCTGCCTGCGTGAGGCGCGGCCCCAGGCCCCGACCCCACATTCGCGCGCCGCCGCGCAGGCACGGGACCTCCCTCTTCGAACGCCGATCTGCTTCCAGGGCAGAGGGAAGAGGCGGCGACGGGGCGGGGCGGGGGCTGCGGCGGGGGCGGGCGCCGACGGCGGGGGCGG